>NW_027176384.1:7585350-7805350 GCF_023349555.1 Cebidichthys violaceus
CACTGGGAACATTTTCACCCTGGACAGCTTCAGACAGGCGTCCTCATCTGCAAAGGAAAAAAATAATCCAATTCCAATTATTTTTTTTCCACTTGATTCAGAGTTGATAAACATTTTAAGCTACATCCCTGTGGTTTGTACTGTCAGCAACAACATATAAAAAGGTATTCCGTGGAGTTTTCGCTATATATATATATATATATATATATAGTTATCTTTCTATAAAGCCCTTTTCAATTATTTAAAACCCACCATTTTTTACTTTCCGTTTCCCAGCCTCCTCTGCTGTCCTGCTTTAGGATATTACTCGACTCACAGTCATGATACGTCGTTGCACACTGTAACAAGCTACAATACGCTGTAACAATCATACCTACTGTAGTTAGCCATCTACGTCGCAAGCAAATCAATTTGACTTACTAGTAGACCAAGAAGAGGGCCCCCTCCACGGTGTTACAGAATCCCCCGTCAGCTCTGTCCACTGAGGGAAGAAGCTCACCAGTATTTTCAGTTTTTTTTCTTCAGCGCTCTCTCTGTTTTTCGGCTCCATGCTCTGCTATGTGACTCGTGTGCCCATGGCTCTGCTGCAGAATGAGGTCAGCCACTCCAAAACCAAACAATGAAGAAATATTCTGGTGCTGGCAGGAGCTAAAGCCAGGAGGGGCCACCGTGCTACAGTTACAACAAGCACCGTGTTGAACAGTATAAGAACTGCTGACATGTTTGGCTCATGCGAGGTGCCACATACTAAACCGAAGGTCTCATAGGTAAAGGTTACATCATGACTGGTAAGACACATAGCCCTACAATAGACCTCTGTCACAGCAGACATTTGGACTCATCATAGCAGGAAATGTAGACAACCCGCGGTAGAATATATTACATCATCACCATGGTTTGAATTCAAATGAAAAAAGAAATATAGGTTACAAGTCACAGAAGTTGATATGATAACACTGAGTACAAGAGGTGGGATCATATAAGCGTATATGTCTATATAAGTCATATATATTTGGGTCAATGACATGACATTCACATTTTAGTGTTCGAGTCAAATTATTTCCTTATTAAACAATTTTATCATTTCATTCAATAAAAGCTATTGAGTTTGAATACATTTTCAGTACCTTCAAATAATATTCATTCTTTTACGTTTTGGCATTTCAAACCCTGAAAATGTCCGGCGAGGCCACCGTCTGAGCAAATGTACAGACTAAGAAAACAATCAATGAATTGTATTTTAATGATAATAAATAAAAAATGAATACAATGACATGACTATCGTTGAAATCTTTCAAATAAACAAAATTTAACAAATACCTATAGTTTCAAGCAATTGAGATCATTATATATCTTTGGTCCAGTAATTTGAATGTTCTCAAATGTCAGGGTGGCGCAACTGTAAAGATGGGACTTTTATTATAAAATTAAAGTGCAGAGCAGTAAACAGGATATTGCATCATCAAGAGGACCTCAACTGAGCTTTAAGGCAGAGTGAAAATGTTTTTAGATCTCTTTTGAATATTGATAAAAATAGCTACTTTTAACTTGTAGGCTGGTACACTTCCCATGTCAGGCAGTAAAACCAATGTAAAACTAGAAATAGAATATATATATATATATATATTTTTTTATGCAACTTTTTTTTCCACTATGTCAAGCCAAAATGTCTGCTGTGGAAAAAGGTTTATTCAAGAGATGGACGGAAGGTGGCTGCTGTGACAAACACCGCCGCTAGGTGTCGCAGTTCAAAACGTCTCGTTAGGAGCTTCACCGTAAAGCATGTAGACGTTTCTATGAAAGCTTTGAAATAGTTTCATAAGACGATGGTCATTATGGTAAACTTGAAATTTGGCACAAAAATTAAAACTAGAAATATGTACATATGTTTCGAGTGAATGTGGCGAGTAGAAGTCTACTTACTCTATCTGACCTCATCACGGACATGGAAATGGTATGAAGTGACTTTATGCTGAAACTAGTGCGTCATACTGACACACGGTGTTGGATATGTAACGTTAGCGGTTCTCCCGGACAGAGCTCCGGTCCACTCCGCTGACCGTTAGCTACGTAACGTTACCTTGTGAAATATCAAAGCTAGAGTAACTTACGTGGTAACCTGCGACATTGCGTTATGTACGTATGTTATGTATCTTGTGCTGCAGACACGAAATGAACACATCAGTTTTCTGACAGGTTGGCAATCCTTTCTGAAACACACTGATGTTTCTAAACTCTTGAATGTTTGTGAGCTGCTGAAACGTAAAGATAGCTAACATTGTCATCGTGTCACGGCGTTTGCTTTGCTAACTGGAGCTACCGTTCCCTTCATAACTCCGTCAATTATTCCATAGAATACAAAAGAAAGCGCCATAACTTACCCGAAAGAAACAGCAAAACGGCGACGTTCACAGTGAAGCGTTGTGTCGCCAGCGTTATTCTGCCGGTGTCTGGTCGGAATCTACGGGAGAAGGTACAGGCTAGGCTAACGCGTCTCTGTGTGCGTGCGTGCGTGCGTGCGTGTGCGTGCGCGCGCGCGCGAACATACGGGTAGAATAACAGAGCGTCTGTACATCTCCAATTATGGCCAGAACCCGAGCCTCGACCCGTCGTGATGGAACTGGACTACAAACCAAACGGCTCACACTCGTTTCGTTAACTTGTGAAACGTCTTCAACACGAGCAAAGCGTAACAACAGCGTAGCAGTAGCACTGATGTATGGACACTTATGTCTTCTTATGGTACTTTACCATTTTGTAAGATTCTAAGTCACAACCTCATCTCTATCCTTTTGGAATCTAAAGATCTACATTTTGCACTTTTTGTGTATACATATATATATATTTATACATATACATATATATATATATATATATATATATATATATATATATATTTATACATATATATATATATATATTTATACATATATATATATATATATATATATATTTATACATATATATATATATATATATTTATACATATATATATATATATATTTATACATATATATATATATATTTATACATATATATATATATATATATATATATATATATTTATACATATATATATATATATATATATATATATATATATATATATGATATATGATGATAATGGGGATGACTGTAAAAGTGGTTGTAATTCCTAAACAGTTATTGTGATTATTTTGTTTTAGACATTGAATTAAAGCTGAAAGTCTACACTTTAACCACACATTGACTGGTTAGTTTCAAATCCATTGAGGTTGTGTAAATAAGCAAAATTAGAAAAGTGTCAAAGTCCAAATACTTATGGACCTGACTGTACATACGTATACACACACACATATATGTATATATATATATATATATATACATATATACATATATATGTTGATATATACATATATATTGATATATGTATGTATATATATATATATATATATATATATATATATATTGATATATGTATATATATATATATATATATTGATATATGTATATACATATATATTGATATATATATATATATATATATATATATACATATTGATATATATATATACATACATACATATATATTGATATATGTATATATATATATATACAGTTGAAACCAGAAGTTTACATACACTGTGCAAAAAGACACATAACACTTTTTTTCTCACTGTCTGAAGTTAAATCAGACTAAACCTCTCCTGTTTCAAGTCCGTTAGGATTACCAAAATTATTTAACTTTTGCTAAATGTCACAATAATGAGAAAGAGAATTTCTTAGAGAATTTTATATTACTTTCTTTGAGGTCAAAAGTTTACATACATTTCCTTAGTATTTAGTAGCATTGCCTTTGAACTGCATGACTTGGGTCAAACGTTTTGGGTATCCTTCCACAAGCTTCTTACAGTACTCTGCTGGAATTCTGGCCCATTCCTCCTGACAGAACTGGTGTAACTGAGTCAGGTTTGTTGGCCGCCTCGCTCGCACACGCCTTTTCAGATCTGCCCACAAATTTTCGATGGGATTCAGGTCAGGGCTTTGTGATGGCCACTCCAATACATTGACTTTGTTGTCCTCAAGCCACTTTTTAACTATTTTGGCAGTATGCTTAGGGTCATTGTCCATTTGGAAGACCCATTTGCGTCCAAGTTTTAGCTTCCTGGCTGATGTCCTGAGATGTTCCCTTAATATTTCCAGGTAATGTTCTTTCTTCATGATGCCGTCTATTTTATGAAGAGCTCCAGTTCCTGCTGCAGCAAAACAGCCCCACAACATGATGCTGCCACCTCCATGCTTCACAGTTGGGATGGTGTTTTCAGGTCTACAAGCTTCCCCCTTTTTCCTCCAAATGTAACGGTGGTCATTATGGCCAAACAGCTCCATTTTAGTTTCATCAGACCACAGGACATGTCTCCAGAAGTTAAGGTCTTTGTCTTGGTGTCTTTTTGCAAACTGTAATCTGGCTTTTTTTATGTTTCTTTAGGAGTAATGGCTTCCTTCTTGCTGAGTAGCCTTTCAGCCCATGTCGGTGCAGGACTCGTTTTACTGTGGATAATGACACTTTCTTCAGCCATCATCTTCACAAGGTCTTTAGCTTTTGTTCTGGGGTTGATTTGCACATGTCGGACCAAAACACGTTCATCTCTGGGACACAGAGCCCGTCTCCTTCCTGAGCGGTGTGATGGCTGGACATTCCCATGATGTTTATACTTGCGTATAATTGTTTGCACAGATGAACGTGGCACCTTCAAGCATCTGGAAATTGCACCCAAGGATGAACCAGACTTGTGGAGCTCCACGATTCTCTCCCTGATTTCTTGGCTGATTTCTTTTGACTTTCCCATGATTTCAAACAAGGAGGCAGAGTGTTTGAGGTGTGGCATTAAAATACATCCCCAGGTGTGCCTTCAATTAACTCACATGTTGTCAGTTAACCTATCAGGAGCTTCAAAAGCCATGACATCATCATCTGGGCTTGCCCACGTTGTTTAAAGACATAGTACTTTTGGTGTATGTAAACTTTTGACCTCAAAGAAAGTAATATAAAATTGTCTCTCATTATTGTGACATTTAGCAAAAGTTACATAATTTTGGTAATCCTAACGGACCTGAAACAGGAGAGGTTTAGTCTGATTTAACTTCAGACATTGAGAAAAAAAGTGTGTCTTTTTGCACAGTGTATGTAAACTTCTGGTTTCAACTGTATATAAAGACAGATATCTAGACAGAAACCTTGAAAGTTTTATGGGCATTTAGGACTTATAAATTGTATAAAAATAAATACATTTCAATTAAAACCGAAAACAGCCTCGACATATATGAATAAAAGCCAAAATGTTTCTGCCCCATGTGTGCATGACACAACTACTTATGGAAGCCCATTTGTGAAAAAAGATTAAAAAAAAACATATCTTGCAAATCATTGAGAAATTTTCTAGAAAAAAATGACTTGGTAAATCAGAAACTTTCCCAAATAGACGTATCATAAAATTAGTTAATATCTCTAAATAGGGCATTATTTCCAGACAATTTTAATGATTTAAAGGATCTTTTTTTTTTTTTTTTTATCACATCGGTAGAACTGGTCTTCCACATTATAATGAACTGTACATTTTGTACTTTTCCTGAAAGAAACGGGCAGCCATACACAACAGCACAATTTAAAAACTCCTAATAAACCTTTAATTTGAGCTGTTTGTACAATTGACAAATTACATTAAAACGTCTGTATCTTCTTAAATGTCTGTCGTAGTGTACACCTCCCCCTCTGGCTAGCAGGTTAGGGATACTGGTAGCTCCAAACATACAACGCAGGGGAAATAAAGCTGCATATAATAGTACATATTACAGTTATATCAATGTACAGTGTTTACATTAAAATACATCAGAGGGGAAAAAATGCATCTGCAAGGATGCATTTAAAGGTGACGCACAGGGCTGGAGAAGTGCCATCACATCCAACCTCGTTACAGTCGGTGTGGCCGAGACGCTCACCGCTCTGCCCGAGGCGTACAAAAATAAACTGGCTTATTTCGCAAAGTGTTCACTTTATTTTGTATCGTACACATCCTGACAATTGTTTGGAAGCGGATGCAAGGTCGATCCTCGATGAAAGAAAAAAGTTATGACACATATTTAACAGGTCTAGTGACATTAAAATAGTACATCACCACAGCTGATTTAAAAAATAATAATAATAAATAGAGAGAAGCATTTGGTTTAATATCAAAGGAAACTGCTACAAAATACCAAATCTGAAGATGTCAAACTCTATTAAAACTACAGCTATGGCAGGCCTTACTCGCCCTTTAAACATTTCTTAAATCCAGCACATTCTCCAGTGACACGGTGCCAGTCTTTAAAAAAAGCACAAATTTAAGGCACAGTTGGGTTGCTTGCTGCAAACCGCTGCAGCAGGTTTTGAACATTTAAAAATGTGCATCACTTGTACAATTTCACACACTGCAAATACTGAATCCAACTTTCAATTCACTCCATTAAAAAAAAATGTAATCACGTCAGCCGAACGCCTGGATTTTTAGCGGGTTTTTTTTAATCCACAGGTGCTGTAAAAAACACACGAGCAATCAGGAATCCCTAAATTCAGTACAGTCTCCTTACAGGGATTAGAACATTCGGGAACGAGTATTTCAAACTGTCAACATCCTCACAGTACTCCTTATGGCAATGAAAGAGTGGTAGCGTCGTTTGATCAGAGACCAGTAGTGACAGCATGAGGTTCCCTCAGCTTGTAAACTGGAAATGAAACACCCTGAAAAGTGTGTGCTCCTCTGGTCCGCTAGTCGTGTCCAGAGAGGACAAATACACAGCGTTCCTATCAGAACAGGGTTAGAAATACGAGGGGACGCGCCGACAAAGAAAATGACACGACTGAGGGAAGTAAATAATAAACATAATAAGAAATAATAACTTGGGGAATACATTGGATTATAACTGGAGGAGAAAGCTTCAGGTGGCTGGTACGCTCCCTGATTCTGGTATATTGTTCAGAAGCAGAGAGATTGGGAGTGCCGCTGGATTAGAAAATTCAAAAGACAAAGGGGACAGAGAAGGCTGTGCATGAGATACATGGAGAACACAACGGTCACAGAGGCTCAGTCCACTGCTCTCTGGATGCACACGTGCTCTGCCCTGGTAACTGAGCAGCAAGAACAAAGGAAAAAAAAACAAAAAACGAGAGCTTATGGTTTTGCTTTTAATACGGACGATGTAATAAAGCTTGTGCCACCACTAACATGTATTTACAGCCCACCCTCTACAAGCCCAATCACACCAGCCTCTCTTGACTAAATAATAATAATCAGAATAATAATAACAGGGAGTACATCAACACCCACGCTGTGTCGTATGGAGACATGCAGCCCGTTTCCACGCGGCACCCAAAGGAGCTCCGTCATGGTGACACACTGTGAAAGAAGGGGGGGGGGGGGGGGGGTCGAGGCTCTGCACGCGGCTTAAATGTCCCACAAGAACTTTTGCTTCCTTGTTTAAATCCAGGACATTTTAATAGAAAGATTGAAAACAAACACCGCGCAGCTGAACAGCTGTTCTCGCAGTCCTGTGTTGGGAAAAACAACAACGACAAAAGAAAACAAACAAAAAGAAAAGAAGTGCTCTCTCCCGAGACACAGACTGAAGTCTTCCCGTTGTGAAGCAGTGAAGGAGCAGCAGCAGACTGGTGCTGTCATGCTGGGAGGGCACAGAGGACAAATCCAAAAGCTGAGGCCCGCCTCACGAGAAGCCTGAAGAGTTGGCTGAGCCGCGGTGTTGTGGGCGGGCCGTAGTGTTCGTGGTGCCCGGGGGACTCGGGGGGCCCGGGGGGCTGGAGGCCTTCAGGGGCGTGCTGCAGCCCTGGGCCTGCGGGAAGCGCTGGTGGTACCGGTCCAGACGCAGATACTTCACGGTCACCAGCTTACCTGTCAAGACGAGAAGCAGCAGCCCGTCACTGCAGCGCTCTTCAATACACAGAGCTAACAGGAACACTCATCCCAACATGTCCACATCCCACACACCAGAGCTGTTATCTGCACCGGGATGGAAACGGACATTCTCTGCACTAAATGTCTCGGCTGTATCCCTGCTCTTAATAATGGTGTGAAAATGCTTTGTGTTTTTCCATCCAGGTTCCGATTGTTGTCTCAGACTCGATTCATATCTTAAACTAACACGAGGAGCTGTGCGGGTGCGGCTGTATTGCTACAGGTGAGAAGTTGATCCAGACACTCCAGTTTGACTTCTAGAGAATAGCTGGTCCACCTTAAAAAGGTCGGTCCACCTTAAGTGAGCCTGGGCCGAAGTTGTCGAAATTGGGTCGAAACAAAAAAAAACACGGGAACTCGGCTCGAGTCTGGAGAATTTGTAAAAAGTATTCTCCGCCAAATAGCATTAACTGTACACACTGCCAGCTATACAATGACCCATACTGACAGAACATACTATTAATAACAATGGTACTGATTGGTCAAGTGTGAGGAACTGTGGACATAAGAGGGGTTTGAATTTCTCTCTCACATTGTCTTAATGAGCTGTTCTCATCATCCCCGTTTCTATGATTCAGTGATGATTGAATTTAACAAAGCTGCATTGTTAACGTCAAAATCAACATCCAAATGATCAACAAGCCATTAATATGTATATTTAAAATGAAAATGTTTGTCACTTTGAATGATTTTAACTAATGATAATGTTTTTAGATTTGGGACGGCTCCGGGAGGAGTTGAGAACCCGTATAGTCACATCACCGAGGGTTGTCGTGTGATTATAGACAGTAGAAATGAGCTCACATCGTGTGGCCATTTTTTGGGGATAATGATCGTGAAGCTACAGGTGCAGCAGCTCCTGACAAACAAGGTAACAAATTAATCATTTTATGCCTGAATTCTGCATTACAATGTTCTAGAAATAAAAACAGACAACATACTTGTTTTATATATAAAATTCAGACAGGAAAAAAGGTGTTTGAGTTGTTAAAATGTCTCATTGTGTTATGGACTGCTTTTCGATGATTTGTGACTGGGCATTCTTCAAAACTCGTGGATGAATTATTTGGACTTCCTGGATGGTATGTCATCTTCTCACCTTCAACACCGTGGGCTCTAAATGTTATTAAGAGTGTGACTTACCATCAAACCAGGAGCCGTGAAGGGCCTTGAAGGCTCTCCCTGAGTGTTCCGCAGAGAGACACTTGACGTAGACACAGCCCTGTGGAGAGAGCACAAGCACAGTGTGACATCACTGCGGCCGACAGCGCGCAGTTGTGACATCACTCACAGGACGGGGACGTACCTCTCGTGAGTTCTTGTCCACCGCGATGTGGACAATGCCGTCGTTGTCGTTGCACTTCTCCAGGATGGCCTCGTGGATGGCCAGGTCCCAGTTCTCCCCGACCTCCCTAACCGCACAAATTCAAAAGGAGGTTATGATGCGGAAAGTCAAACGGCACCCGACAGCGCATCAAACGATACTCACATGACTGGGTCAAACATGTTTCTGATCTTCAGACATGGAGTCAGGCTGTTAGGAGGAGAGTTCCTCCGGTCCAGAGGGAAGGCTGAGGAGGAGAGACAGAAACCTCAACGAGTCAGAACACACAGCTGGTTCATCAGGTCCAGTGAACATGTGTTAACAGGCATGTAAGAGGGAATCAGAGAGAGAGTATTACAGATGTTAAGAATTAACCGTTAACCAACAATAAGAATTTTGACCCATTATTGCTGTCAGTTTAAGAGTTCAAGGAAATATTAAACATTAGAAAAAAGCAAAACTCAGAAGAGCGACTTGTCTTTCATTTTGTGTTGATTTTAGCGGTCCCTGTGGACAAAGGCGGTAGTGTTTCTGAGCACCAGAGTCCCTTCAGAAAACCTCTCATTTTAATGCAGCAGGGTCTGACAGTCTGCCCCTCTCAGTCCTAGTTTTGGTTCTCCCGTGCCTCCCTTCCCTCCAGCGGATCCAGCAATACGTCCTGGGTGTCCAGCAGCATGGTGTCGGTGGGCCAGAGTGGAGAAGCTCTGCTCCTGGAGGAGAAGGAGACTCTGCTGCAGAGCAATGAGCTCTCCTCCTCCAGTCGGAACTTCAGACCGCAGGTCAAAGTTGGCAGCAAAGCCTTAACCTAGTCTGTCCGTGGTGGACTGGTCTCTGCTGGAGGATCTGGGTCTGTCCACGGTGGACCGGTCTCTGCTGGAGGATCTGGGTCTGTCCACGGTGGACTGGTCTCTGCTGGAGGCCCCGCTGGAGTCTGAGCTGAAGGAGTTTCTGGTGACCCTGCATGATTTCATCTGCTCTCACCAGAATCAGACCCGGTGGCACCGATGACGATCATTAAGAAGAACTATATAGAAAAACCATCTTCTCTCTGATGGTCTCTTTACTGATGGAGGTCTGATAGAGGATCAGTATTACATTGAGACTGTTTCATAACCAGTTAGAAGTTCCTCACTGTAACTTTAAATGACAACAGCTGGTCCACCTTAAAGGCCAGCCCACCTTAATGAGCTTAATGACTTTAGTCAGCAGGTGGCACAGATAAGACTCAGGAACTTGGCTCTGGTCTTGTGAAGTAGCATTTATTCACCGGCTGCAGCTCTAACGTTACTGCTGGCTTCACTGGAGACAGTATGCCAGCATGTATCCATGACAACGCACGCAACATCCTGGCTACTAACTCTCCCAGTTTGTATATTCTGCGTTGGCCAAAATCTGTTTCTCAACAAATCTGAGGCGAGAATGTTTTGGACACGTCTAAATTATCTTTGAAGGACCCGTCTTACCAAGGTAGCATCCTTGACTTTGAGAAACACCCATGGCTACAATTTGAAATGGTCTGTGGTACCAGTAGAAATGTGCGTTACCTTTTCCCTGCCACACTTTGGAGGGCATCAAGGAGGTCTTGTCACAACTGAGCGAAGGCTGGATCCACCTCCACACCAGGAAGTCCGCTCCACCAATCCTCTGAGTCTCTTTTCTAATCCTGGACTCGTTGGCTGAGAGGAATCTCGCGGCCCGCTCCCAAACCTTCTTCATCTTCTTCCTGTAAAGTATTACAAACACATCTTCCTCACCTGGCACATCCAAAGCTGCTGTCTTTTAACATCAACCATACACAGCCGCGTGCAGTCATAACATAACGTCTGGTGTGGCAGAATGGCCAGCACAATTCTACATGTTATCATTAGTTTCATAAATCAGGAAAAGGGTTTAGTGAACCACGTACCAAACATGACAGGACTTCTTCTAACAGTCCAGATGTACGGTTGGTAAAAAGCTCAAAAGTTATCGTTTTATCACAATTTTTTCTTTGACATTTCCTGTATGGCAGATTTTCATTTCAGGCCCTGATATACTTCTTTTTTTTCCACCCGTATGCAATTTACTATCTGGAATCAGATACCAAAGATCAAGCTGTGGCAGTGCTGCTACTGACCGGTCCTGAGGCTGAACCAGGGAGTCTCTGACATGGGGGATGGGCAGGTAGGGTTGCAGGTCCTGGTTCTCCTGGCAGGCCTCACTGTGGCTCCTCAACACATCTGAACAGCGTTGGGAGGAAATCATTGAAACATATAAAATACAGACACAAACCTGCAAGTAAATGAGATTTAACGTCTCTATGTGCGAGTACTTCTTCATTAACGTCTTCTGCTCCAGGAGAGCAGGATCAGTTTAAGAGCTAGAGTGAAGGTATCATATGAAACTAGGAGACCAGAGCAACCTATTGGTACCAACCCTGTCATGACTGAGAGGAGGCCCAGTAACGTTCCACAGTTAGGCTTTCTGGGGAGGGATAAACTGGACAAACTGGAGGCCCAGGGCATTTGTGAACGAGACTTTTCTACAGTGTTCCTAATGGTCTTGGTGTCATGGCATTATTAATATCAAAATCTCAAGTGGTCAATAAAGCATCAAATAGTCTCAACCCAAAAATTGCTGCAACAACTTATGAGACATAAGTGAGCATGATAATGGCCTCATATACACCCATCACAATGTTGTGAGCCCTTTCAACATGTAAATAGGGAACACATTGATTTCTACAGATTAATGACTAGATACATTGACCCACAGTGCTGAGCTGCATCTCACATTTAACTCCAGGTTCCCAACTTTCTGATGATGTATACCACTGCTATGTGGCATATACTGCTGACCTGCTATCTCCCCCTAAAGACCCCCTGTCCCACCTGAAAAAGAGAGCAATGGGTCTAAGGTAAAGAGTTATGATAAAACATGTTTGGGACCATCTTGGTGCTAATGAAGCGATTGCTAGTTCTTCATCTCAGAGTGTGGGAGTAAACGCATTCTCTTGCTCCAGTCGTTCCTTACCGATGATCCTCTCCACCATGTCGTACATCTGCCTGGTCTCCTCTTCCTCTCTCCTCCAGCGATACTTTGCGTAGCAGACCACGCTCCATACACAGCCCGCCACTGCACACAGAGACACACACACACACACATATACACACTGAGACTACTTCTACAAGGAGCCAAATAACAGGGATCACTAATGCTTCTACTGGATTCTAACGGGCCTTTGGACAACAACGGGTTTCAGAGTGCAGTGGTGCCGTTGATGTGTGAAAGGCCCACGAGGATGCTTATCTTAAGCAAGTCCCTTAATCAACACCGTTAATGATTTATATATCAAGCACACTATAAACACATGCATCTTTTCCCTTAAAACACCTACATTTGTAGGATTTCAAAATGTGTGGCTTTTGTGACTCCAAGTGCTATTATCTAAAAAAGACCCTCCTGATCAGGACACGTTGTTTGGAAAATGGACGGCTGGATTTCATCACTCTGGTCGACTCCATCTCTGATACTATAGTGTACTTTATTTGATATTTTTTATGTTAATAGATTGTGCAGAGTGCCTCCTGTTTAGTGGTGTAACGGACCCTCGCTGTTCAGAATTCATGTGAACCGTGGATGAATTACAGTTTACCCCTCAAAGTGTGAAACAAAGTTTTACTGCCGATCGTTATCTTCAGTAAAAATATGTGATCTAATCGCCAATCCCTGATAGTGCTACATTGTGCACGAATCAGTTAACCCTTTGCCAAGTCCCACAGGCTATGCTAAGCTAGCCACTGATGGTATATCGAAACTCTATACATGCTGCTTTTGCTTTTTAATGACTGTAGCAGTGAACAAAGACTTAGCTGGCTATACAGGAACATTGCTGTTCCTTAATTGATGTGGTGGTTCACTTTCACACTGTGGTCTTTATGTTGTTAACCTGTTTTCATCCTCTAAGAATTAAATAATATCTATTACAGGAGTGCAGTTAGTGACAGTGTGGGCTCCATGATAACGTAGCTCTGTCAGACCTACAGAGTAGCGAAGGGTCACTTTACTTTGGAACATACCAATTAGCAGTGATCTAACACTTCACATGTTTCAGGCCCGCTGTTGTTTGTGTGGTGTGCCGTTTCTCACCGACTGCAATGAAGAAGACTCTGCTGATGACGGTGAGGAAGGCTCGGCGGAAGCGGCATGTGAAGGGCATCTTGGGATGCGTGGACTCCAGCCGAAAGATCTCGGACACATCGGTCAGTCGATCGTCGGCTAACTGCCCAGTCAGCCTGCACACGCGCGCACACACACACACACACACACACACACACACACACACACACACACACACACACACACACACACACACACACACACACACACACACTCTCTCTGAGTGAGGACGTCACATGCAAGGCTTGTTATCAGCATGAATATGTATATCCTGTGTTACCTTATCCCAACATCCTGGCCCGTCCGGATGATCCACTCCAGAGCAGTTTCAATGAAGCCTTGAAACTCCTGATTCTGAGTCTGAACAAAAGACACATGGTACTGATGAGAGGAACAGTACCAATCCGTTTCCCAGAGATCCCACCTCAGGGGGTACCGCTTTATCAATACTGCTTTTTAGTAATGCTAACTTTATCATGATGTGTTCAACTGTAATCTTGTAAAATGTAGGTTTTGGTGATAACCTTAATAAATACAGTAGTTTGAAAGAGAAGTTTTCACAGCAACATAAACTAGAGATGGAGTTATGAGCTGTTTAACTTCCTACCACTAGTTCAAAGCAGCTTATAATACATCATTAAAACTGCTAATCAGCCTCACTACTGTACACATCAGAACCCGCTTCAGGTTCAGGGATGTTAATGTGTGGATGTACCAGTAGATACGCAGAGGCCTCTTTCATGGACAGACTCCTGTTGGGATGCTGCTGGTCTCCACAGTCGTGTTGGCCTGTAATCACAACATCAAGCCACCACCGCTGGTATCAACACAATACATCTTCACAGTCCGACTAGTACTCCTGTTCACATGAAATGCACAAAGGGATTGGGCGGTATGACCCACACTTTACATCACAGCAGACTTTAAATACACTGTAATGGATCATTTCAAGAGGATGTGATTTGAATAAAGTACTCTGGATTAAGAATTCATTAAGATATCATCTCTTGGGGATCAGTCAATTGCCCAATTATTCTTCCATTACAGCATTAAAAGCCGCTCGCAACGGCTCTGTCTGACTGAGGACCTCTCTTTGATACATTTGACAATGTATCATCTTTCCTTAATCTGTAGTTTAGAAAGTGAAAATGTGTCTTTTAATGTCACTGTCTGGCAACGTCCAGTCTGGAAGTATGAAGGCAAATCAATGTCAAAATCCACGAGCACAACTGAGATCCACGCGTCTGTGTAGAGGTGCAAATCAAACAGCCGCACACTTCTATTACTTTTGCGAGCGCTCTTAATTCACTCCGCACAGAACAAGGTTCCAGCCTGTGAGGAGAAAAGCACGCTGTGAGCGAGGGTCTCCTAGTGCGCCACTACTATCACTGCTCATTCACCTGCTCGCTCACCACTACTTTTTCTTTTTGATAGGAAGTGGGCGGACCCAGTCACCATTGTATCTCCAGATTTAATTGGTTACAATCCTCGTCTTTGGATTGGCCAGAAATCACTCTGACACCGACGCTAGGTCGCCTTACAGAGGTGGTTTTCAGATTGCACTACATCTCTAAATATTATACTCTTTACTACATCTAAAAAGGTAAATATTATACTCTTTACTACACCTCAGAGGTAAATATCGTACTCTTTACTACACCTCAGAGGTAAATATCGTACTCTTTACTACACCTCAGAGGTAAATATCGTACTCTTTACTACACCTCAGAGGTAAATATTGTACTCTTTACTACACCTCAGAGGTAAATATTGTACTCTTTACTACACCTCAGAGGTAAATATTGTACTCTTTACTACACCTCAGAGGTAAATATTGTACTCTTTACTACACCTCAGAGGTAAATATTGTACTCTTTACTACACCTCAGAGGTAAATATCGTACTCTTCCTCAGAGGTAAATATCGTACTCTTTACTACATCTAAAAAGGTAAATATCGTACTCCTTACTACATCTCAGAGGTAAATATTGTACTCTTTACTACATCTCAGAGGTAAATATTGTACTCTTTACTACATCTCAGAGGTAAATATCGTACTCTTTACTACATCTCAGAGGTAAATATTGTACTCTTTACTACATCTCAGAGGTAAATATCGTACTCTTTACTACATCTCAGAGGTAAATATCGTACTCTTTACTACATCTCAGAGGTAAATATCGTACTCTTTACTAACCTACATGGCGTAGAAGCGTGGGCTGTTTGACCTCTACACCGACGCGTGGATCTCATTTGTGCTCGTGGATTTTGACATTGATTTGCCTTCATATCAGGAAACATTTTTAACCCATATCTGCTAAATGACACTGGGAACTGTGCCGCTCATATTGGCTACATGGCCCTAATAATAATAATGTCTTGTTCTGTCACACTGCTCTACGGTCGGTCTCAGAGCGTAGTGCAGAGAGGTCATAGCTACCTGCGACGTTGGCCAGGTGGTCATGCAGATTGAGCAGCAGCTTTAGGATCAGGTCCTTCGTCTCCTTGTCCTGCAGACAATAAATACTCCGTGAACACACACTACAAACAGAACTGCTGCTATTTAGTTCATCTGTAGAGCTTACGGATGGCCAAAAAAAAAAAAAAAAAAAAAAAAAGGTTCACACTGAAAACCGGAATGGAAGCAAAATATTAGAATCTAGTGGCCCGGATCCAAATACGAGTCCCTACTAACATCGAGTATCTGCAGAAACAGAGTTCTATCCTCTACATGCATTTGCTTAAATGTAGATAAAATATGTATCAAAAAGGTTGAAGCTAAATTTGACACACCTTTTCTAGTTGATCCAAATACTGAAGACCCTGGCACTAAACTCATAAGATTAAAATATAATGTGACTCGATCGGCTTTGTTGAACTACAGAAACATGCCGTCGTGGTTGGGCAGCGGTTTTACGGGTTGGATCGTCCATCACAAATGGTCTTGGGCTGAGTACAGACGCCAGCTGCAGACAGCATTTAAACCAGACAACAGACTTGTTCATGGCCTATAATCAAGTTAGTCCAAAATGAACATGAATTTGTGACATTGGTGAAAGTGACGGTCAGTGGTGGCTAAAAAATGAGCATCTGCTACCGCTAATGACAATAGAGTGCTGAATAGGGATGCCCCCGATACCCGGTTGTAAACGGGAACCAATAAGACAGTAGTAAATACCCGGAGAATCGATAAGGTCCGGAGTTAACGGTTCTGCTATCGGTGATTTAGAAGTTAGGGAAGTGAGATCTCCACGGGAAAAAAAAAGCAGCGTTGCAAACCTCCTCTCTCTGACGCTTAACAGTGGGAGACATATATCATGGCAGAGAGAAGAAAAAGATCCAAAGTGTGGCTACACACCAGCAGTTTATCACAACATTTGACCAACAAGCAACTCTCAATTGCAGAAATAAATGATAAAGAGTATCGATAAGCGCAGTAGTATCCATACGATACCCATCCCTTCTCAAGAGTCACCCATAGGTGTGCCCACATGACACACTGAAGAGACTGCGGTGGACAAAACACAGCCGGGCAAAGGGAGGATGGAATTCTGATCCGCTTTATTTTGCATTAAAACATGGCCAGATGTGCTCTGGACATCTCTCCAATTAGACCTACCTACCTACCTACCTACCTACCTACCTAGCTAGCTACCTATCTATCTATTAGTGAATGCATGAAATGAATTTAGAACCTAGTGAGTTCCATCACATTGAACAGAAACTTTGCAAAACAACATTGAACGTACAAAGAACTAACAGAAGGGTTCAGGAAATATCTACTTACGTAAGAGTCAAAGTCGCTGCCAAAAGGGTGGCTCTTAACTGCAACAGAGAAGAGAGAGAGAGACACATTGAGGGAGACAGACAGGCAGCATGCTCACTAGAAACACTGTGAACCAAACACACCACACATGTAAGAGGCACCAGCTGGACGAGTAGAGGGAAAACGCCGCCTTTTACATCACGATGGCCCGTTTGGAGACTGTGGAATGTGAGTGTAGTTCAGACATCACTTAACGGGTGAGTCAGTGTCTGTACATGAGACTCACCCACATCAGCGAGGAACTTGGAGCACTGCCATCTCACTGCACTGGCCGTGATCACAGTCACTAGCCTCACTCTTCACTGAATTGTATGTACATACATATTGTACGCAGTGAGGAGGTAAATCTTTTTCTCTAGGTAAAGACATTACCTAGAGGTATATATTTATACATTAAAATAGGAAAAGTACACATTGAGATCTAGAAAACATGTTGAATGCATTTCCTTCCATTTCAAACACATTTTCTAAAAAGCTAAAACCTGTGTTCCTGGTTTACGTCCATGTTTATTTTCTAACCGGGTTCTTTCCTGCTTTCATTGGCACATCTTTTGGGATCTGTGACGCCATTCAGAGTCATAAAAGATCCTTTTCTAACCGTAACTTTAATTTAGAATTATGTAAGCATTATTACGGTTGATTGACATTACTATTCCTTATATATGGGTTTGCTTTATTGGTAATCTTCTGAGCGAAGTCTGGCATGCCTACTCAGCTGACTCTCTGGGAGGAGGCAGAAAGTGTGTTCAAGAGCCCTGGTGTGTGTCCTTGGCACTTGCAGACTTCCTGGGAACCCACCCGGAAGTCTGGACATTTGTACTCATCCATGCGTCATGGAGGACGGGTGAAAGTTTGGACCAGCAAAGGGTCACTGCCTGGAGACGGCTAAGAAAAGTAATTTGCCTGATCACCGGATCATCAGAAACAACACCGTCTAGTGTGTGTTTGGGGCCGGGATGTGTGCCAACATGTTCTTCCCCCTGGCATTAGGAGTAATTGAATATGGTATTATTTATATCTCAATTTAAACTATACAAACACTGTCGACGGGCGTATGATTTTTGCCTGTAGGTGAGCTCGCCACGTCTCCCTCAGAGGCGATCTTTAGCCGCCAAAAGCTTTATTTTTTGGACTAATCCTTCCTCTGAACGCTGAGTTTCTTTTTAATCCAGCCATTTTCTTAGACGCTACAGCTTCTGCAATCCTCCTAGCTGCATCTGATGTCATGGTATTGAGTAATTTGGGTAGACTGACCTACCATGTAACCATGGATAGGCAGCACGACTGTTCTTCTGGTGTTCTCAGCACAGGAATGTCACCACAAACACCAGACACCACAGCTCGGTGTACGTAGAAATACCGAGAGCTTTACCTGGCAGGCTTGATCAGCATTGTCTGAACTGGTTTGGCATGGGATTGAATGTAACGGCCTTTCATTTATGTGGAAAAGTCCCGCGCTACAGCTTTAAAGAGAGATGGATGAAGTTACTGTCAGATAGTCTTATTACAAAACAAATCCAGCGATCGCATGAGGGACGGATTCAAAACAGGACTGTGCACACTGATCTGTGCTGCAGGTTTGCATTGGTTGACAAGATATAGTCACACTGGTTACAAGAGGTTGAAGCCATGGGGTAAGGTGAACAGCGGTCATGTGGCTCAGTGTCCCTAGAATTTAGTTGGTTAGATAGCGCCATTAGCCAGCCAGCTATCTGTAGGGCTGGGCTGTACGGCAAAAAAAATCTTCCATCGCGGTATAGGACATTCTATATTTTGATAATGAAATATATATATATATATATATATATATATATATATATATATATATATATACACACACACACACACACACACACACACACGCACACACCACCACTTCCAGGTGGGTTCCCCAGGATTAGTAGGTTTTCTGGTAATCCATAATTACTGTCAGTTGTTGTATACTCCTCCTGTATTCCCATAAACAGAGTTCTCATCAATGCAGATTGTCTGAGAAGGTTGGATTAGAATGTGCCTGTTTTTACAAAAAGATATCTCTGTATATGACAGCATCACAATATGACTCCGTTGAATCATATTGAAATTTGCATACAGCCATAAAAGCTGTCTTTTGATATTTTTGCTCAGATATTTTCTTTTAGATTTTTTCAGAAAGAAATCTAATTATTGTTGCGAATCTCACTAAGCTTGAAAAAAAAAAAAAAAAAAATGCAGTTGAGGCTCCACAGCAGGTGTGTTCAGCTAGCAGCTCTGTTTACATGTCATGGAGCACATCACAAATATTAACTTTAGATTGTAATTTGCACTACGGGGGGATAAACAATGGAAAAGCTTAAATTGCACGTTTGTCTGACACTTACTGACTCCATCCACCTCCGAGGATCCAGAGCCCCTCATCCTGAGGTACATGAGGCCCAGCAGCAGAAAGAAGAGGCAGGCCGCCGTGAGCAGGAACATGGACAGGTAGTGAGCACTAAAGCTCCCTGAGCAGGCCACCTCCTCCCGTTTAAACTGCTGCAGCAGCTCATCCTCCGGGACAGACAGCTTCTGCTTCAGCACCGCCTGGCTGTACGAGTGGTTGGAATGGTTGCTCCTGTAGGTCTGGGACAAACTGCTGTAGTTGGAGAAGCGCGGTCTCAATCCGATGGCGAACCTACTAGTGCTGCCACTTCTGTAGGCTCCGTCCTCGCCGTCGACGTGGTTGTTTTTGCCGGCCTCTCCACCGTGGTTCTCGGCGAGGGACACGTAGATGGATTTCCTGGGAAAGTTGTGGCTGCGCAAGCCTCCGGACGAGTCCGAGTCTGTTCTCCTGACCTCGTCTTCCTCCCCCTCCTCCCTCCGTCTCCCCACCATATTTAGACTATCGGGCGGGTTGACTTGTATGGCTGCCCCTCCCGTCTGGGACCCTCGGCCCACTCCGTGAGAAGGAAACCCCGCTTTCGGGTGGCTCCGTCTAGGCTCCAACCTATCCCGCTGTTGGTCTCCGGCACGTAGGCCCACAACCTCCTCCTCGTCCGAGTCTGAGTAATCCCCAGCTAGCTTGCTAGTGTTTAAATGAGACGCCCCGCAGCCATTTAAAGAGCGAGAGTTCTTCTCCGTTTCCCCCTCATAGTAGTCCTCGTCCCCCGACTCGTCGTAATCCCTCCCTCCCGCCTCAGGGCTGGATCTGGCACGAACTCCCCAGCCCAACGAGACACTTCTCTGTCCGCCCGGACCCGGGGAAGAATTGTTGCTATTCAGCGTACTCGCAGCGCCATACTGACTCTTGCTAGACACTCTTGGTGTTGTAACGGGCCTTATCTTCGGTTGCTGTGGAAAACCAGAGCTTCGGTCTGCCTTACTGCTATGATTGAGGCCTTTTCTTTTCAGTGGAGTTTCGGCGTCAGATTCGTCGGAGCTGAAGCCGAGGACAGAGGACTTCCTGCCCGGTCTCCTGCTGGAGCTCAGGTGCGTGACGTCATGGCTGGCTGGCCTGGATCCCGCCGTGTTGCCTCCGCCAGTGGTGCTGTTGATGGCCCCGCTGCTCCGGGTTTTACCCGGCCTGGAGCCCCGCAGCTGTTGCTCCTCACGAAGCTTTTTCAATTTCTTCAAATATACCGGGCGAGTGTTTTCGGTAACCGGGCCTGGAGTGAAACCAAATCGCTTTAATTCGGAGAAAAGCTCCTCATCCGTTAACTGCGTTGACGCCATCTTGGACAAAACTCTCGGAGATGGTAGTGTAACGGAAATGACGTAGGGGTGAAGCGGTAGTAGACCGACTGTGCTGCGTTCAGAATCCACAGCACACTGTTTGTAAATTGTATTGCTTAAATAGTTATACGGAATTTCTCAGATATACAACCTTTCCCAGTACACCTGAAGAATGTTAGTCCTAGTGTGACTCCATAGCTAATGTCAAAGGATACTGCAGTAGATGAACAATACGTAGAAAATGTGTGTGGAATACTTAGCGTCTTTCATGCAAATAATTATTTCCTGCAAAATAAGATAAATACACTGTACAGAATTGTACAAAACAATATATCCCACCAAGTCTTACATCTCGAGATTTGAAGATGTCACCAACAAATGTCAATGTTTTTGTAAATATGACGAAGACACAATAAAAGATTTACTTTATGAATATTCATATACTACAGTGTTCTGCCAATCAAATAAACCATACAATTTTGGAAGCCAGAGATATTATTTTATATTATGAAAACAAGAACTTAAATACAACAGACTGTTTACTTACTAACATTTCACATCCATAAGTCTGTTGAGTATATTAGTAATAAATGTGCAATTAGAATTGGTCCGCTTCAGGAGTTTTCTGCACCTTATTGTTCAATAATTTGTCTCACTAATATTTTTTTATTTATTACTCGTCATTATATTATTACTTTTTGTATTAGCAGTAGTAGATTTATCTGTCTATGTCTGTGCAAGTTAATGTTATCTTAGTATTTTATTTTACATTTCCTGTCTTGATTTAACTCGATGTGTATTTTACATTTTAGTTTTTTCACTTTACCGATTTTTGTCTTTACATTTTCAGCATACTAACGGTGAAATGGATGTCTGGTTTTCGGTTGTCACATCACCCATATTGTGTGAAACCTCCTCCACTCACAGGTCCAGGCCAGCATGAATGCTCGGTGGTATGCAGGCAGCTCGTACCTGTGCTGGACCATCAACACCAGCAGCCATTGAGAAGCAGTTCGTTGACATTAATCGTATGAGGGTACTTCACTCATGTGTGTACTCACAATTCTTATTCAAAGTTCCCCCTCCACCTTCGGTCACAGATGTAACTTTGTGATAGGATCAGCAGAAAGTATTCACCTTTAAGTCAGTATTTCATATTTTTGAAGCATGTCGTTACATCTTCTACCTTCTTTTCGAGAATCGGATCAAATTCATCTGCAAGGTTCAGAAAAAGAAAATAAAAAAAATTCTGGTAAAGCCATTTGTTTCTGCTGTTAGCAAAAGGACAAAACCAATGTGTCGCTAAAAGACGAACAAAACAAAACAAATCCACATATCTTAAACCTCTCGGTTACATTTCCCATTCGGGAAAATATTGCAATCTTTATTTTGACATAACTGACAGCTTCATAAAGAATGTTTAACAACAGAGTTTACAGCAATTAAAGAGGCAATCATAAACCACAATCAACACAACACAATGACTATAAGACATAAATCTGCTGTTAGCCCACTACAAAACCAACACTCACTCGCATCTCATGAAGACATGTCCGACTGTAGTGTGAAGCTGAAAAACATTCCATGTGGTCTATTTGACTCATTCAATAGGAGCAGTTATAGCAAATGTCTTCATGACAATTATCCATATCTTGATGCTTGAGATTACTCTACAATCACATAGTATTTATCGAAACCCTCAACATTCAAAACTTTAACCGCAACACTTCAGTACTAAACTGTACACCGATACATTTACACCACTGAAATATGTACAATCACACATCAACAACCCCAGGCATGCGCTTCATTCAACTCAATAGACATTGAGTCATCTTCTTGCTGTTGTGCATCATGAGAGGTGCAGTGATACTGATGGAATACAAACTACTCATGTTTGACAACATTGAAGACATTCAACAATAAATTCAGTTTGAGAATAAATTAGTGGAATGACAGATGGGTGCGAAACCCCAATGAGAAATACTTTCAGAAAAATGTACTTTGAAAACTATTTAATGCCTCACAATATTATATTATATACATGTACACATGTATAATTATATGTACATATAATATATATATATATATATGTACATGTATACACTCAGTTGCCAGTTTATTAGGTACACCTTACGAAAGTGTTGCAAATAAATCCCCTTTGTTATGTTGGGTTTCTATTAGAACAGGTGGAGAGGTGGAGATTCAACAGTAGGACTCGTGTGTTAGACTACAGTAGTTTAAGCTCAGTGTTCCTAAGATGAGCTCAAACTAATGCAACTGAGTGTATATCACATGTGCAATGTATATGTTTATAGTAATAGTAGTATATAACACAGAAAGTGTCAATAGCACAAGGACAGCTGCAAATAAGCCACCTGGGGGTGCTAGCGGGCTCTATATCCAATCATGTGATGTACCTTTACGTCATTGAGCTGTTTCATAATGCGAGGAGTACATTTTGGTTTCAGATCAAACAAAACATCACTGATATAGATCTAATTAACTAAATACAAAAGATCAACTAGCAACAAAAAGCAGCTGGGTGAGATAAACAGAAGACCTGTGGACAGTTTCCTCTCTAAAATCAGGGTAATTAAACACAGGTGGTGCATCTCTGGGCTTTCACAGTGAGCCGAGTGAAGCGGCTTTCAGTGCTTCTTCATGGAATCCAGGAGACGCAGGATGTGCAGGAAGAGGTTGACAATGTCCAGGTAGAGGTTGATGGATGCCAGGATGTGCTCCTCAGGTGAGAGCTGCTTCATCAGCAGGTGGGTGTCGTAGATGATGAAGCCACAGAAGACCAGGGCCCCCGCTCCAGACATGAGCAGCTCGGTGCTGTCGCTGTTGAAGAAGAACTGCAGGCAGAAGAACAGTTAGCATGAACCTTGCAGTGTGTGATGTGAAGTGGGATCCGAGCAGAGGGACTTTGCCTGCTACGTGGAGTGGCTATTTTAAGAGACGGAATACCAGAGTTAGTCAGTAAACAGCCTCGAGTATGTGGACAATCGTGTTCCACAGCTTCCACATTTGGGTGGGGCAAATCAGCAAAAAGTCATCAAGGTAGACCTCATGAGTCTCCGACCTCGTTTTAGTCACGTCCCTTCGTTCTATTCATCGATTGCTTCATACCGGCTTCTGCCTACCTCTGAATGTAAATACTGATAGATAGATAGATAGATAGATAGATAGATAGATAGATAGATAGATAGATAGATAGATAGATAGATAGATAGATAGATAGATAGATAGGTGTGTAGGTGTGTGTGTGTGCGTGAGAGTGAGAGAGGTGAGTCTGCCATAGAGGTGTGGCGGATAAGAGCACAATAAAATCTGAGACATGAAATATTCACATGCAAATATTTTTGCATTTCCGTGTTGTGTATTTATCACGCCCACGGTGTGCAAAGGCTTGAAGAGTCGTTTCTGTCTCTACACATCCATGAAGAGTCGTCGTACAATTTAGGATCACCACAAAAAGTGAAACATGTTTAAGCTTGAGCTGATGTGTCTTTGCCCAACTCTGCATCGCCTACAGCCAATCTGTTCTGCCTCCATGTGTTCATGCCCTCTTTACAGTTATACATGCTTCACTGTTTAATGTTACCGACAGACAGCATCCTCACACTTCTGTCCTGCTCCCTGGCAGGTGGGTATATGAGCAGGAAAAAAACAAATATTATATATATATATATATATATATATATATATATATATATATATATATATATATATATATTTATTTATTTTGCCTACAGAGACAAAACCCACTTCAAAAAACTTGAATACATGTCAGTACAGCATTTTTCTTCTTACGTTATGTTTTTGATCTTATCAGTTTCCTTATATCTTGTATTCGTTTCTCTTTCTTAATTCGTACTCTCTCTTTTTCTTTGTGTCTGTCATTCGGAAGCTTTTCCTTTCTGTTTTCTCTCAATTTGCTTATTTCTTTCTTTAAAAATAAAAATCACACACACATCCACCACATTCATTTTAATGAGGCCCTTTTCATTGCTGCTCTGGGAGTAATGACACAGAGGGATCTGGCAAAAGAACATGGAGTAGTAGGGGCAAAAGAAACTGAAATCTGGCTCCTAGTACATTACCATGAATTCAGCTGGATAAACAAGATGGAGGATAAAAAGTGATAACTTTCCAGAGTTGTAAAACCCTTTCTCTTACTGTGCAGTGTTTTGGTGATAACCCTCAGGCTCATGGATCTGTTACTCTCACATGAAATAGACACTTTTATGTCACTTACCCTCATGCAGCTTGCAATGAGGAGGATCCACAGGCAGGCGAACAGTCTGTAAGGACACAACAGATCAGTGAAACCGACAGTGGCTCTCTCTGGAGGAGGGAGATAGCAGCACTGATTTAAAAACAACTGAGCGGTCGTCATGACACACTCACCCTGCTCCCAATTTGCTGAAGTCTCTCTTGGACTGGAAGGTGTAGACTGTCAGTCCAGCAAACACAGCACAGGTCAGGAACAAGGCTTGCAGTACAGTGGAGTATTCATAGAAGGTCACTGCGGAAAGCAAAAACTCTGCGGTTAGTCTGCAAACAGGTTTAAAGAAGGGAAAGTGACTTAATAAAAAAAATAAAAAAATACTTACAAGCTGTGGCCACAGAAATTGCTTCCAGCAGAGTCTGAAAACAAGACAATTAGTGATATTAGAGGCTCCTATAACAAGCTACTGTAAAGACTACAGTCACTGAACAGCTAAAATGAAATGAGTTCATATGGAATTAAATGGAAGGGGTTTACACACAGCCCCTATATGCTGGACCGTGTAGGATGTACTGTAGTGCTCCAACCAGCTAATCTAAATGTTTCCTTCTCTAACACTGAGCTAGTGAGATAAAGCTATTTTCTACAAAAAAAAAAAAAAAGCTTACAAATACGAGCAGCAGGTAGAGGTTGACTGGATGCTGGTGTCTGTACACGGCCAGGGCCACCAGAACCACCAGAGAGCCCAGAGCCGAAACCAATACCACAGCAGGACTGGGGAGGAAACCAGATCACAGTCAGACAGCACGGCTAACACAAGCTTCAAGGATATCATTCAGAAAAGGTGCGCAATAAATCAATTCCAACGTCGTTTTTTAAGTGGGAGCGGATGATTGTAAATACAGGATGATATCAATAATAGTCAAAAGATGACTATTTAAACAAACATATATACATATGGAAAGGGTCCAACTGTTGACACATCCATTATACATCCAACCCAACTGATATGGGCTGGAAGCACAACTTTAAAGGAATACTTCACCCTCAAAATGACCCTATGTATATCAGTTACTCAGCGTGTGTTACCTCAAAGTGTTGAAGAATACTTAATTTTAGTCGCACGCCTCAGCAGTGAACAAAGAATCCCAAAAACTAAGTAAATCCTTGATGAACTGAAGTCAAGGGGGTCCAGGTGCAACTCCAGCTAAAGCACATCTAATCGGATGTTCTGATGTAGTTTTGCTGCGATTAAACCGAAGGATTTACTCAGTTTTTTGGTTCTTCATTCATCTAGGGGGCATTCGAGAACAGCAACGTTTTCTTTAAGAAATCAAGGTAGCAGGTGATGAGTAACTGATGTATTTACTTTAAAATATCACACAATGTTATGGATAGAGATTCACATAGGAAAAGGAAAGGTCTGTGGTTCCCTAAACTGTTGCTGTTAAGTGGGCGATGAAGCTGCCTGGTCTCATCTTGTCATCCTCACCTGGCGTGGACAAACTCCTTGATAGTTTGAGAGAACATGAAGAGGGCAGAGGTGGCTGTGGTCAGGATGATCTGCACGCTCAGCAGGGTGTACACCTTCCTAAGGAAGTCTGATCAACAAACAACAATGGCGTCACGACAGTACAGTTGCTGAACCCTCAGCTGGATTGTACATTTAACGCTAATTTTGAACCAGAGGCTACGACTTTTGTGTTTATGGGTGAGAACATACCACCATCTTCTCGCTTTAAATGTGTGAGCCAGTATTGACAGCTGGATGTGTTTAATGATGAGAGTTTGGACCGGCTCGTTTATTTAACAGTAAGCGGTACAACAACATCAGGTAAGTAGCGTTAGTTATGTTTCACCATAGCTTCAGTTGACGTTATAGCAATGCTAACAACGTAGACGCTGGAATGGTTACGCTAATGCTAACTACTGGCTGACGTTTGGTTTCAACCAAGCTAACACTGTGCTAACACTTTTTCAGACACCGTAGTAATGAATGCTTGTTAGTTTTAGCTATAACAACAGTACAGTAATGTATATTTCTGCAGTAATGAATGTTAATTAGTGTTCGCTGACGTGGCTAGGTACGACCCAAACATTAGCTTACTTTACTTACCCATACGTATCTGGATACTGGCTGTGGCGACATTCGTGCCATAGTTAAAGTCGTCTTCTATTGAAGACCTGGGGTATTTTTCAGTACTCATCGTGTTTCTTCAACGTTTTCTCAGCTCGATAAAGAAAGGTAGCGTCAAGTCGTTACTGTGGCTTCAAGAGATTACGGAAACGCTGGTGTTTGAGAGGCGGCGCGCGTGACCAACGCCAGGACGTGACGTCGGCGAGCTGAGTAAATACCATTTCAACGTCATTTTAAATAATCTATTTACTCGTTTATGTCAAAACAGCTTTAATGGAATTTGTTTTATATTTGATGAATAAATAAATAAATAAATATCCTCTGATTTCATGTGTTTTCATGTTCCATCTTTAATCCTTAATGTTTCTGAGTAAATGTAATTTGTTGTAATATTTGTTTTGCCAAATCCCAATGGTCACCTGGTAAGTGGTTGAGTGTGAGAGGCTGCAAGGGCTCAAAATGATATAAATATGAATGGGACAGCACGTTGCTGCAACTTATCACGTTGCCATGAAAACAACAACAAATATGATGTATAATTGTGGGTATTTATTTTATACTTTGTACACCCTGATTTGAACGTCTTCAGGCTCTTTCCTCGCAAGATGAGAGGTAACTTCATTTAATCTATTTACTTGTTTTTGTCAAAACATCTTCGATGACAAAATCAAATATTTGATGAATAAATAAATAAATATCCTCTGACTTCAAGTTTATTTTTTGTTCCATCTTTAACCGTTAATGTTTCTGAGTAAATATAATAAGACAGGCTGAACACACGTGAGCCGTCCTTTTTGTTTACCTTTTTTTAACGTCTCCATGCGTCCACTGGTTACCCCGTGTTTAACGTCACATTGCTATGACTTGTGGGTAATTCCCTTAGGCTAAGTCAGCATACTTACGGAAAGGGTTCATAATGGGCTCAAAAGAGAGAGCCCTCAAACACTTGAGGATTTGACAGTGGGACAGTCCTAAATCTTCACGGACTTCGCGGGAGCGCGCCTCAAAGTCCGTAAATTCGTGCACAACCGCGCACTTCTTCTTCTTCTTCTTCTTCTTCTTCTTCTTCTTCTTCTTCTTCGGCTTTATGGAGGGTGATAACCAGCGTTATTCGCCACCTATTAAGTTGGAATGTGGAACAGAGTTTTATATCCCCTTATCCAAAAAAAACAACAACAGAAAAACGATATTTATTTCACTGAACACAAACGCTCTTTTTAACAATACATATTATGTACAATGGGCAATGTTGAGAACAGAATAAATGACCACAATAAAAACTGTTTTAGGTCGCATAGTGCACAGCTAGAACATAATTAATTTACACTACCCTTGAGTATTTCCTGTATAAAAAGTGTGTGAGTACGTAAACAGCACATACCGAGAAGAAACAACTTTCTGTTTGAAATAAACAAGCTAAAAAATAGGCTCTACCACTGGGCAAGTAAAGCTAAATTTCAGTTTATCTTTGCTTATTGACTGCTAGTAAAGTACTGACATACATAAATGAGACACATAGAGAAAGCTGGCTATAAAAAGCTCAGAGAATGAGTTCTCACGTGTTTCACCCATACATACACAGCTCATTTAAAGTCAGTGAGGGTAAACTGTTAATCTGTGCCCGAGAGCACGTTACTAATGCTGCATTTAAATAAAGATAAAGGATAAAGAGGTTTTTATTGTCATTGTAGTGATACAACGAAAATGATGTGGAAATGTCTAAATACACTAGTGAACACTACTACTGGACTTTACAACATATATAAACACATGAGGAACATTCGGGGCAAGTAATTGCTTGTGACCTCAAAAAACATAAGTCAATATACAACCACAGAGACCAAAAATATCAAAAACAATTATAAAGTGACACAAAACAACTACAATGAGACAGAAAATGGCCACAGAGAGACAAACCAAAACACAGGGAGACTGTTAACGACTACAAAGAGACACAAAACAACAACAAAGAGGCTGAGCAGATGTATAGTCTGTTTCTTGCTGCTATGTTGTAGAGGTGGAGTGACCTTTTGCATGTAATGAAATGAAACACATCCCTCTTACCATGGGGTGTGAATGTCTCATTGATTTCTAAAAGGCAGCAGTTTTTCTGCTTATCACTGCGGTGAATTTGGGTTTTTAGGGAGTTTCCACGAACCTCCACTGTCCACAATGAACCAAACCTGTGTGGGTATGTCTTACCTAGCAACAGTGTAATAGAAATTAAGGATTGGCTGGTGTCATGCTGTGGGCAGTCTTAGAGCACTTAATGTCTTTGCTCTGCCCTACGCTTTCGCTTTAGTTCAGCTCGCCGAGGACAGTGAACAGACGTTTCTGACAGACTGCAAAAGAAGAAGTGACCAAAGATGATGATTGCTATCTTTCTCACAGCTCTGGTAGCTGTCTCCTTTGCTGAGGAGCCCAAACACAGTGAGTACTATGTTTCTATGCTGTAATGTAAACCATACCATTTTGAACTGAAGAATACCAGAAAGTGTATCTCAAGTGAAAATGGCCTTTATCTTTGATGGCTATAAGGACACTAAATGACAGATGAATCAGGCTGTATGTTTTTGATAAGCAACATACAGAATACAAGCAGGCGGATGCTGTTGTAAGAGTCAAATGTAGAAGAAAAACAAACAATTATTTTAATTCGGTGGAATTCCCCTCACCAGTTTAAATTCAGTTTCGATTTCCTGTAATACCAACTGTGCTGTGACAGCACCCTCCACTGGCTCCAGTCCGGTACACACAGATCCTGATGAGGGTGTTGTACTACAGGGGGACTTTTCCAATGAGATCCCATTGGAAAAGTACTGAGAATATAGAGCAGCTTTTCCTCTGCTCCATTGTTCAGTCAGGTAGCATCAAATCAAAAGGACCCCCACCTTGGTAGTAATTAGTTTCATTTTTATTCTCCCATTTTAGGAGTTCACCTAGCTTACATTTTCTCATATGGAAGAGGAAAAACAAAAGTGACAGCTTATTTGTATTTTTTACATTACAATTACACTATGGATATCTAAAATGTTATTTAATTCATGAAATCTCAATTTAAAAAGGATGACACAAAACGTAAAAAGGTATTTTTTTTCTCGAAAGAATCCTATTGCGCATCCAGAATGTAAAAAAAAAAAAAATTTGGATATCTGAAATTGAAAGCCCTATACACAGAATGGCAAAAGCGAAATCATTTTTAATAGCAAGCATGACATGGTGGATATCTAAAATGCCCATTTGGACTGGGAACAATTAAATTACGGATATCTGCAATATGTATCAAGTCTGTCTATTTAATGTGAAATGTTGCAGCGCTCCTCCAACGTCTCATATAGGACGTTGAGACATCTGGGTTGAGATGTGGAGACTGTGAAGGCCGTGGCAAATGATTTCATATCATTTTCATAGAGATCAAACCATTCAGAGAGCCTTGTGACCAACATTGCAAATCATAACAAAAGAAAGTCAATGTCGTCTCCGTACCACCAGCAACCTGAACTGTTTCAATGGGACTGACATCAGTCGCTTGTAAAATGGTAGTTTGGCATAATTTCCTTCTCCGTGTCGCCTTTAGCTCCGCCCAAGGTCCAGGTGTACAGCCACCAGCCAGGAAAGTTTGGGGAAAAAAACATCCTGATCTGCCGAGTGAGTGACTTCCACCCCCCTGACATCACCATCCAGCTGATGAAGGACGGCATGGAGCTCCCCAACGCCAACCAGACCGACCTGGCCTTCAAACAGGACTGGCACTTCCACCTGACCAAGATTGTGACCTTCACACCCATGCGTGAGGAAGCGTACTCCTGCAAGGTCAAACACGGGTCGACCGTTAAAGACTATGCCTGGGGTGAGTCGGGGTCGGACAAAGTGTGTGTGTGTGTGTGTGTGTGTGTGTAACGTTCTTGTAACCGAGGGGCGAACAGAAAAACATAACATACAGCCAGCAAAGTTCAGGCAGTAAAGAGATAATAGATAAACATAGGCTGGGAATTTCAGTGTTTTTATATTTATTTATATATAGAGAGAATTAAAAAAAATGATATAGACCTCGATGCAGGTCTGCAGTAAAATACACAGATGTCATGTATCAAGTCATTTGCCCTCAATAAACCAGAAATACACAAATCAAATGCATCGTAAAGCATATGTTGATGCATATTTGGTTGTAAGTACAAATGTTGCTTCATCAGCTTTTATGACTATCGATTATAACAATCTTCTGAATGCTTTTTCTTTTTTCGACAGAACCAAACATGTAAAGCACATGTCGGCGGAGGCACAGATTGGTGAGCTGACGTCCTGATATCATAGCCGTCAGTGAAACCACGGTGTCACATTTAGTGGGCGTCACCATGTCTCCGTCTGCTGTATTGACGCTGTGATGTTGATTTCTCCATCCAGAGTGATGCCAGATGTTTTGCCCCCCGGCTACAGCAGCTTCTTTCTATTCATCACATCTCCAATCAACAGGATCACAGTCTTCTCTTTTTGCCCACAAAACATAAATATCAATATCATACTAGGGGGAATTCTTTTCTCAACTATTGAATGAGAGAGAGTCATGGGCTGCGGGGCATTTAGGTGTTTGTAATTTAGCAATGTGTTGCTTTGAATACTTGTTTTCCAGTTTCTGATACTGAAGTGTGTTTCCTGAAAATTAAATATTTCTTTGTTTCTGTACACAAAGTGTTGAGATTCAATGACTCTTTTCTCTACCTAGATGAGGCAATCAAATGCTACTTCTTCACATTATTAATTAATACACAAATGGGGTGTTCTTGATAGAAGTGTGATTTATCATTTTGATTTGTAATTTAAGATATTTGTTAATGCCCTCTTCTAAATAAATGTCTCTTAAAAACCTCCTGATGTCTTCATTTAAAAGAAAACAAATAGTGGTGCGAGAAGTATTCAGATATTTTACTTAAGTATAAGAAGCAATATTACAGTGTAAAAATGACCCTGTTACAAGCAAAAGTCCTGCATTTGAAATTGTACACGGTAAAACTACGTAAGTATTAGCATCAACATATAGTTTAAATGTAAGTATAATCTACATCTGCAATATAACAAGGAGACTTGGAGTAAAAAGTACAATATTTGCCTCCAAATTGTAGTAGAGTAGAAGTATAAAGAAGCATATAAGTATATTTGTATGTTCTATTTTCTTCATATCTAAATATATTTAAGTGTAGTACAACTTGCATTTCATTGTGCAACCCAGTTTTGTGAAATGACAAATAAATTTAACCTTGAACAATTTCACAGTGGACTATTTCAACCGTGTTAATTGACAACACGTTCATTAGGTTGACATCATTAGTGTGTGTGTGTGTGTGTGTGTGTGTGTGTGTGTGTGTGTGTGTGTGTGTGTGTGTGCGTGCGTGCGTGCGTGCGTGCGTGTGTGTGTGAGAGAGGCATTGCAGACAATAGGCCACTAATAATCCACAACAACATGACCTAGGCTCAACGAACATGTATTTGATGAAACTGCGCCACAGAGAGCAACGTGTCGTTGTAAAGTTTACCTAGCGACAGTTCCTGCTGATTATTCTATTGGTGGACTATGTGGACACCCGGATTGTACTTCGACCAAGATGCCTAACTCGTTTTTGGTGGGCGGGGTTAGTGGCAGAGTTCAGACACCGCTCACAAAGCAATCCCGTAAAAGAAGACATTCTTACTTTCGGTTTGACTCGTGGCGCAGTTTGGACAGATATTCTGTAAAGAGACGAAGTGAAGTTGAAACCATGAAGACATATGTTTGTGCAATTCTCGTCGGTTTGCTCTGCCTTCTTCCTTCAATAGCCAAACCATGTAAGTATTGTGCTTTATGTGTAACGTTACTACTTCTTTACAAATGGCGCTGTTAGTTCACGTTAGTTTGGATCGCTTGAATGTGAACAAAATGGAGACCAAAGAATCTCTGTTAATGTTGAGTTGAGTTTAAATGCCAAGTTAATAAGTTAACATGTTAAGATGATAATTCAGTGAAACCAGTAATGTTGGTGTGTTTTGTCATGGTAGTGGAACTACTGATCATTTGTTTTTCCAATGTAAATGTATTCTTGGGAAATTGTATCTTAGCTATACATAAATAAAGTACATGAACGTGAAACTTAGGTAGTGTATTTCGCACCTTTTTTTTTTTAGTTGAAAGCCATTAAAGCCATGAAAAATAAGAATAAATAAGGCGATACAACTTTTTTTGCATAACATAAGAATATGATTGTTTCTGTACAAGCGTGAGCGTTTTCTTTTTTTGTTTCTCGGCAGCTTTACCCAAGGTTCAGGTGTACAGCCGACTACCGGGAGAGGTCGGGAAGGTGAACACCTTAATCTGTCATGTGACCGGCTTCCACCCGCCAGAAATCAGCATCGAGATACTGAAGAACAGCCAGGCGATGACGGGAGCCAACCAGACGGACCTGGCCTTCGAGGAGGACTGGCACTACCACCTCACCAAACACGTGTCCTTCACCCCGGAGAAAGGAGAAGCGTTCGCCTGCAAAGTGACTCACATGGGGATCCCCAAGATCTATACCTGGGGTGCGTGTCTGTCTACCGCCATTGATATCTGTTAGGTTTACAGTGACAGTATAATCATTTAGTATAAGGAGAATACAAGACAACCAGAGATTTACACAGTAAAACAAATCTGACACAAATCATTAAAGATGAAAAAGTAACAATTTTAAGATAACATACAATATATAGGAGATATGACATACTGTATATCATTTCCAGATATGTGTTTTTCATAATCATATATATCTTTTTCTTGTTCAGTCTCACCCAGTAGTCCCATGTTATGATTCCATGTATGTGAATCACTTCTAATAATAATCATAAATACAGCCCAGGTCATACAGTGAGCCTTACCCTACCTTTATAAACACAAGAGAAGAAGAAACTTAGCACAGTGTGTCCCAATAGTTGCTTAAGATGTGGCGGTCTTATTTGACCCACACAAGCGGACCACGTCTTGTTTATTACTATGCTTGTGTGTTTTTTGCCGCGTCATCAACATTCATATCTGCACAACCCATGTGTTTATGGTTTAATTGTTTACAATAGGACAAAGTTCTTCATAGATCTAACCTCCTCCTTTGTCTCCAATGTGCACCAGATTGATCATTTAGAAATTATGCTAGCAGGTGCTCACCAGTCTCCCTGAATAACAACACAAACTATTAGTTCAAAATATACATGTTCTATCTGGAACTAAAAGAACATGGAAATGAACTTCCTCATGAGTTAGTAGTTTAAGATATTTAAATTTCACTTTGCTGTCAAATCAAAACATTATAAAAATATAAACCGATAGTTACCCTGAGTTACTCCAAGACTATTACCGTATTTTTCGGACTATAAGGCGCACCGGATTATAAGGCGCACTGTGAATTAACGTGTCTATGTTCACACATAAACCGCACCGGATTATAAGGCGCATTAAGCAAAACAACACAGTCCGGTAAATCAAACTTTATTCAACTCAGTTGTAACAACAAATACCGGTACAGAAAAATACACTCACTTATCGATTCATTCCTCTTCCACAAATCCATCGAATTCTTCATCTTCAGTGTCTGAGTGAAACAGCTGTGCGATTTCGGCATCAAGAATGCCCGAATCCCTCTCGTCATTTTCCGAGTCAGTCTTGTTGCCGTTATCGGTACTTGGCTGTTCAGTGATGATTCCAGCTTTCGTGAAAGCTCGGACGACGGTTGCGACCGATGGTTACTTGTTGTGCTTATTGATCGATTTTGACTTTTAGTTTAGACATTACATTCCTGTTACGGGGCCGATCAGGTAGTGACACAGCGTACCGTAATGCTCCGAATATCCATTGAGCGGAGCGGCTTCGTTGCTTACCAAAGTCGTACTTACACATTTCGGCAGATTTTTGAGCGCATTGTACCACATAAAATCGATCAATAAGCACAACAAGTGACCATACATAAGGCGCGCTGGATTATAAGGCGCACTGTCAATTTTTGAGAAAATTTAAGGATTTTAAGTGCGCCTTATAGTCCGAAAAATACGGTATTTCAATTGTTGTGGGAAGAATATTTTCATTGTTGAGCTTATTTCTTCTATATGAGTATCTTTACATGGACCAGAGAGAACAGGTTCTCAACATGTTTCTATTTCTCTCTACAGAACTGGACATGTAAGCTCTACGCATCGCTTTGCTCCAGGTGTGTATCGCATTCATTCTCAATGTCATTTTTTCAATTCAGTAAATGAGTCATTTGTCCTTATTGTGTGAGTGACTCTGTCTCACCCTTTGTTTGATAACCACAGGTCTGCTCAGCCGGGACACCAAGCCAGGAATGATTTGTCTATAATCTTTGGTGTCATTGCGCAAGCGAGAGAAAAGACTACACTTAAAACTGCACTTTCAATCAGAAATACCAATTGACAATAAAGCTTGATTGAAGAGTAACTAAACCCCCAAACCACTTCTTCTTTACTGAAAACCAATGTATCGTTGTTGTTTAACATTCAGCAGTTCATGTGGTGTTTTTTATGTTCTGCAACTGTAGCATGAAAACATGGTGGAATTAGCAAGCTAGCTTGCTAACCAGCCAACTGCTAAATAAGTAAGTCTGGTCTCTTTCACTTTCTTTTTCTTTTTCAATTTTATTATTTTTATTTCCAGGGTAGAGGCACTTCAGCCAACGTTCTGGGGTTTAGTTACTCTTTAATGAATAACTAAATATGAAGTCAGTTTTTCATTACATTGAATGATGGATTTAGGCATCTGCTGAAGTTTCCCGTCAGAGTCCACAAAACAAAGTAAAACAACATTTTATTCTATATGACAAATGTAGCTCCATGGAGCTATAAGAGACTCTGCACTGGTAAATAGAAAGGTTCATGTTTTGCATTCCTGTGTGCGTTTGATGCTTGATCTGTAAAGGCTAAAGATTGTCATCTTAACTGCTCTCTTTTGAATGTAATCAAAGTGCTCTTTCATTTTCTTGTACACATCTGATCTTATGAATTAGAGGATTAGGCTTATTATTTTACAGGTCATATTGCAGAATGACTCCAAATCCTTGTTTATGCAGTCTCTGAAATATATATATACACACACATATATATATATGTGTATATATATATATATATATATGTGTATATATATATATATATATATATATATATACATATATATATATATGTATATATATACACATATATATATATATATATATATATACACACATATATATATATACACATATATATATATATATATATATATATATATACACATATATATATATATATATATATATATATATATATATAGTAGATTTCACATTGACTGTGTAATGTATGTATTTGATACAATATTGTTGGGTAATAAAGGTGTACATGACACTTATTTGTACAGGTTATTGAGTTAATATACAAAATACATTTCAAAATGTCAGCATGTTGAAAGGAAAGAGGAAGTAGTCATTCTACTGTTCATCTCCTATGTCACACTTTCAGTGAAAGTGATGGAGGACAAATCCACAGTCCTATATTCCAAACTTCATCTTAAGTTAAAAGAAGAACTCGGTCCCTTGTACAAAAATCTTTTTTTGTCTTACTACCCCTCCACTGCAACTCACTTAGGAAGCACTTTCCGGGGAAACTCACACTTTAAGACTCTTACTTTGAAAGAGGCCCACTTCCTTTGATGAACAAGCCTCATCCTGGCTTCAGATAGGGGAGAGCGGGGCCTCTTGTCACCAGTTAGGGATGGGTATGGTAACGATTTGGCTGGTGTGGTCCCACCGCAAGATGGTCTCTTTGTTCGATTTTTACTTCTCATTTTAAAATAGTTACACATCCAGTACAGAATGTCCATCAGCAGGTAAGTTGTTACACTATCTTGTTCAACAATAAAGAACTTAAAAGTAAAGGCTTTCCACACTCAATGCAGTTCAAAATGGACTTCATTTAGATAGATGTAGCGATCACCAGGGAACAGTAACAACCCATGTAAATAAATGCGTGAACACATAAGAAATGGTCTCCTGGGTGCAAGACATTTATAATTCTATGTTTGCTCTTATAGAAAAACAAGTGCAAATGAATAACAAAACATGATGCAGGGAGGCGAGAGAAAACATGACAAAGTGCTCTCTGGGTACTCTTCCAGTGGGGGTGCAACGGATCATAAAACTCATGGTTCGGATTGGATCAGCAAAAAAGGTCTCAAATATAACTTTTAGAGGTCCCCTGATCACGCTATTTTGATGCTGATATCAGACTATTGTTTTTCACCGACGCCCCAAAAGTCACTTCCACCACTCTGAAGGCAAGGTAAACCATAAAAAATTCAAAATTTGTTATAATTTGTCTTTGTTATAATCATCGATAGTGTGTATTTGAATAAAACACACAATTCAAATGATTAGGAAAAAAAATATTGTATTTTTATGGGTAAAAAAAAATGGAATTAGCAGTATTAATGATATAAAGATTAAAGCTAGTGTTGGTAAGTTAAACAGCTCATAATCCACTATCCAATCCTTTTTATATTGCTCTGAAAACATCGCCTTCACAGCTACCTTTATTCAGGTGTAATTACATGTAAGATTACATGTGAACACATGTTAACGTTTTAATTTACTCTGGACCAATACTCATTGGTCAACAATGTATCACTATCTGGGATCGACGACTAAAAAACATTTCACCAATCTGCTGATCGCATATTTCTACTGGTTTACATGTTTCTAATGGTTTACATGCATGCCGAACCGGGAGGGGGGTTCTTTCGGATCACAGATCAATAGTTCCACCACTATCTTTCAGGAGAGAAGACATGAGGCTGTGCCCTCTAGGGCGCCATTAATGGAGATGAGATGGAGCTGTGTCTCAATTCAGGGGCTGCATCCTTCGAAGGCTGCATTCGTAGACCGGTTGCGTCACAGCGCTGCGACTAGACCGTCCCATTTCGCTAGTTTGTTGAAGACTCCTTCAAATGCAGCCGACGAATGCAGCCTTCAGGTCCCAGATTTGGAGGACACATCTGATGTAACCTTCGGGGCCCAGCATATCCCGAGATGCATTGCGTGCCGATGAAGATTTTATTTGAACCAACATGGCGGCGATTGATGCGAGAGCTGGAGAAACGGTAGGATTCACTTTTAAATGTAAGTATTGGGTTTCAACTCACTAGAATGTCACCGATACTAATGTTAAAGCCAAACAAACGATCTTATAACATCACACGTGTGTTAAAATGATCGGTTAAGTTTCGTGACGTTCGTAACTGACGAGCTAACTAGCGTTAGCCGCTGCGCTATTACCCGCTCGTCTGCCTGCATCCGACCGTAGTTTGTAACGTAACTTTTAATAACTTCACTTTCAAACCTCGGAGGTTCACTGATATCTTACTGAGATTGTGACGATTTTACAGATGATTTATACTTCATATTAACGGACCAACGTGAGCTCAGGTAGACCGGTTATCAACCTGAAATATCACTTTAAGTCCGGTAACGTTACAAACGTTGAGATTAATTACACGAATACACTGAATTTGAGTATTTTGCTAATTCTGTTCTTGTTTTGTTACAGGGAGCCAGGAGCTGAGGGGAGAACGACGGACAAACATTCAGCAACCATGACTTTGAATTAAGACATTAGTCCATTTGTAATATCTACATTTGACCATCCTGTACTTAAGGTTACAGTTACATTAGCTCTCATCCTGTACAAAGCCTTTACTAATAAGACAACCAGTAGATCCTTCTGATGTGTTATTGTTACTGTCACACAGATGAGTTATGTCACCTTTTTCTTTTATATATTTAATCCCACAATAAGACATCCGTGTAAATGATTTCTATGTGTATTTGTGTATATTCTGCTGTGTAAAATGTGTCAATCTTTTAAGTTTGCATCCTTGTGTTAACATTATTGATAACTGTTTAACTTTTCATCATTTTCTCAATGTGATTTGGACAATTTTGGAGAAAATGTGGCTGCAGGGAGGGGGGGGGATTTATATAAAACATATAATGTATGTGCATATGTGTTACTGCAAGTTAATAAACATGTTTGCTGACATTTGTTTTGCTGCTGTTGTTAATGTTTAACTGTCTTGATTGATTTCCTCTGCTTTAGGATTGCAATATATACAGTTGTGGTCAAAAGTTTACATACACTTGTAAAGAACATAATGTCATGGCTCTCTTGAGTTTCCAGTTATTTCTACAACTCTGATTTTTCTCTGATAGAGTGATTGGAACAGATACTTCTTTGTCACAAATAACATTCATGAAGTTTGGTTCTTTCATGACTTTATTATGGGTTAACAGAAAAAGTGACAATCTGCTGGGTCAAAAATATACATACAGCAACATGAATTAGCAATTTTGGTGACTTAGAAAGTTGTGTCAATGAAATGAGCTTCATAGCATGGCCTCTTAACTTCTTGTGAGTGATTATGAGTGACTACAACTGGTGTCTTCTCTGAGGCCATTTAAATAGGGCTCATTGGATACAAACGCCCACAAACGCTACAATGGGAAAGTTAAAGGAGCTCAGCATGGATCTGAAAAAGTGAATCATTGACTTGAACAAGTCAGGAAAGTCACTTGGAGCCATTTCAAAGCAGCTGCAGGTCCCAAGAGCAACAGTGCAAACAATTGTTTGTAAGTATAAAGTGCATGGCACTGTTTTGTCACTGCCACGATCAGGAAGAAAACGCAAGCTATCACCTGCTGCTGAGAGAAAATTGGTCAGGAGGGTGAAGAGTCAACCGAGAACCACCAAAAAGCAGATCTGCCAAGAATTAGAAGCTGCTGGAACACAGGTGTCAGTGTCCACAGTCAAGCGTGTTTTGCATGTCCATGGACTGAGAGGCTGCCGTGCAAGAAGGAAGCCCTTGCTCCAAAAGCGGCACCTTAAGGCTCGACTGAAGTTTGCTGCTGATCACATGGACAAAGATAAGACCTTCTGGAGGAAAGTTCTGTGGTCAGACAAAACAAAAATCAAGCTGTTTGGCCACAATGCCCAGCAATATGTTTGGAGGAGAAAAGGTGAGGCCTTTAACCCCAAGAACACCATGCCTACCGTCAAGCACGGTGGTGGTAGTATTATGCTGTGGGGCTGTTTTGTTGCCAATGGAACTGGTGCTTTACAGAGAGTAAATGGGATAATGAAGAAGGAGGATTACCTTCAAATTCTTCAAGATAACCTAAAATCATCAGCCCGAAGGTTGGGTCTTGGGCGCAGTTGGGTGTTCCAACAGGACAATGACCCCAAACACACATCAAAAGTGGTAATGGAATGGCTAAATCAGGCTAGAATTAGGGTTTTAGAATGGCCTTCCCAAAGTCCTGACTTAAATCCCATTGAAAACATGTGGACAATGCTGAAGAAACAAGTCCATGTCAGAAAGCCATCAAATTTAACTGAACTGCACCAATTCTGTCAAGAGGAGTGGTCAAAGATTCAACGAGAAGCTTGCCAGAAGCTTGTGGATGGCTACCAAAAGCACCTAATTGAAGTGAAAATGGCCAAGGGACATGTAACCAAATATTAGCACTGCTGTATGTATATTTTTGACCCAGCAGATTTGATCACTTTTTCTGTTAACCCATAATAAAGTCATGAAAGAACCAAACTTCATGAATGTTTTTTGTGACAAAGAAGTATCTGTTCCAATCACTCTATCAGAGAAAAATCAGAGTTGTAGAAATAACTGGAAACTCAAGAGAGCCATGACATTATGTTCTTTACAAGTGTATGTAAACTTTTGACCACAACTGTATGTGTATATGTATGTGTGAATGAAATAAAATAAAGGTATTGATAAATACATTGTTTTAATTACAAGAACTAACTGATTGAAAATTATTTATTTAATATAGTAACTGATTATTAATTTAGAAAAACAATATTATGAAAAAGAACTATGAATGAGTTATTGAATATATGATTAAAAACACTAATCTAAAGGTTTTAGTTTAATGTATTTGTGTGTATGTATATATATATTTAAAATACATATATTATATATATATTAAAATATATATATGTATATATACATATAGATATAATACTGCTGAGCAGGGATTCTGCGATGGAGCAGCAAGGGGGGTGGGGGGCTGGAACAGCTGGTGACGCAAACAGGAAGTCCTCTGTAGCGTAGGCCGTCTCATTTCGGAGACCGCACGGTCCAGCCTTCGCGGTCCTCAAAGGACGCGGCCGACGTAGACCGCGAAGGCTGGGTCCTCCGAAGGATGCAGCCCCAGCTCTTTGGGTGGCTCCACATGAACGTTCTCTGCTGCTGGTACCCTCTTATGTTAGTGCCCCTGCCTTCAAACAGCTCGAGTCCGCCACTGGCCGCAGCTGTGTGCGTCATCTTCGTCGATCTTTGACGCGTCTTCAGGGGAATATTTTCTGTAATGGTGTAGTCCTACCTGTCTCCACGGCACAAAGTCATGGGCTAAAGTATGAGTCCGTCTGTTGACTCACTGAACAATGACTTCGTCAGTTGCACGTGCGGGCGCGGGGGATTTCCGTATTTGAGACACTCCACTAGTAACGTCACTACCACTCTGTTGACGGCTCAGCGGCTCGACGGGCTCCCGTTCAGATGGACCCGTCCACGTTCCTGTACGATGTCCCCCCGGTGATCATCGAGAGACTGTGTAAAGTCCTGGACTGTGGAGATGACAGGCTCGGGTGGCGCGGACTGGGTGAGGAAGGGGTTGTTGTCTTTCTGGTCTGAGATTTGGGTTGAGTTTGATGGAGATACGGGTCTACCGCAGCCACATAACATCGACTGATCGGAACTCCAACTCTCAAACTGTTGACATGATGCAGTGATAACAGGAAACCGTCTGTCTGTTTGTCTTTTCACATTCTTTCAAATAATAAGGAACTACAATAACAACAACCGATCTTTAAATAGTAACAAGTCAAGTGAAACTGCCATTACAAATGCCCTTAAGGCTTTTGTATGTTTCATATACCGTGCTCACTTGATGCATTGGTTAAAAGACTTCAAGTCATCCATATAAACAAGTTGATGTGTGATATGCGGGTAAAGGAAAGGCTCGGATGAACCCGCGTCTTATTCTTTATTTGCATACGTCTTCTGTCTCGGCCTCCAGCTGTCCGTGTCCTCCCCAGCTTGTTAGAGGTTCGCATGTTGGAGCGTGTGGAGGCGGCCGGCCGGAGTCCCACTTGGGAGCTGCTGTGGTCCTGGGCTCAGGAGAATCCAAGGGTGCAGGACCTGCTCAAGGTGCTGCAGGACATGGGCCACCACAGGGCCCTGCAGCTCCTCCAGGGTCCAGCTCAGTCAGGTCAGTTACAAAACAAATCAACCAGCATTTCCTCATGTATCTGCAGAGCACATTCAAAATATGTTTGTAACTCAAGTGTTGGGTTATTGATGCAGTAAACTGAATCGATGCATAACTTCCTGGACGCTGTGGATGCTATTTAAAGCTCCAGGTTGAGTGGAGCGGAGTCTTTAAAAATGTCAATATGTAAATTGTGTAAACAAGATTCTGTCTTATCAGTCAGTCCAGGAGCCACGTCCCCTGGCCCGAAAAAACAACTATATATTTTTTTAACTCACACTGTAATGTGCTGTCTATTTTGTACCATCCTGCAATAGCATAACTCTAACCCAAGTATACAAGGTACAATCTGTACAGCATACGAGCCCCTCAGTATGTAGACCCTCGATTCATTTCGGACGAGGAAAAACTCTTTAACCGAAGAAACGTCATGGGGAGCAACTGTTTCCTCTCCCAGGAAGGACAGACATGCAGTAGATGTTGTTAGACTGATGTAAAATCACAGCATGGACAATCAGGATGCCAGAATTCTAGGTATATTGTAAACATGAAGAAAATTGGATCTATAAGGATGAGAAGCAGGATCCAGAGGTGTCGCTGAATAGGTGGTTCTCCTCTCCACCATGGGACCTGCAGAGAGGACTGGCTCCACGAACATGCTCAAGCACGGCATTCACACAGATAGGAGACGACTGGGAGGCTCATGTCCCTATGGGACACAAACAAACAGAGCGTTAGAGAGACGCAGTGGTTTCCACAAAGTTTACAGTATTCTCGTCGGCAAAACAAACACGGACTATAAGTTCGAAGATTAATGATGCGCCAAGACTGAGACAGACTAACTGAAAGTTGACGGGGTAGTTTGGATGTTTTGAAGTTCTCCAAACTGTGAGCGAACGATCCCTTTTATGGTGAAAAGATGAGTTTTAGGTTTGGAGGTTTAGACGGTCTGATGTCAGTGTGAAGGTAATTCCAGAAGGGGGTTTGATGGGGAAAGGCCCTGTGGCCGGCTGACTCCTTGTTAACTCCAGCCATGAAGGAAAGCTCAAACTGGTGTAATATGGTCAAATAGTCTAGTTTTAGGTAAGAATCTAGCTGCAGCGTTCTGAACCATTTGAAGACTTTTAGTACGAGCATGCGACTGGACTGACAACAAAACGTTACAATGATCAAGTCTGGATGATACAAAGGTGTGGATTAGGATCTCTATAGAAGGAGAACACCCGCTTGTGATCAAATGTAACACCAGGATTCTGAACTGTCTGCATCTCCATTTTATCTTAATTTAGGAAACTACGCAATATCAAAGTTTTTTAATGCCGAATATTTGCGGCAAATATTGTGGTTTAATAAGCTTGAAATATTGTTAGTCGAGTGACAAAGGGAAGTTACATTACAAAGGGGAAACGTAAAGCCCATTCTTGGTTCCTCTTTGTGTGTGCTGCTAAAACCTATGTTGACGCTCATAGTGAGTCCTCAAGCCGCAGTGCTTAAAGAGGCAGTAAAGCGGAGCGTTTCAGACACGGGGCACACAGGATTATTCAGACACACAGTTTGAGAAAAAGAAAGTGTTTTTTTTAACAATAAAGCATGTAAACATGTTCTAGTAAAAACCCAAAATACCATGTATGAATTAGCATAAATAAAGCAATTTTTGGGGTTCATACTGATCCGTCTCTGTGTTCCAGTGAGCTCCGCCGGAGAAAATCAGCCACCCGCAATCACTTTCCAAGACATCATAGATGGAACCAGGGATTTTCATCATGAAATGAGAATTGCAGAGGGACACTTCTCTGATGTCTTCAGAGCGCAGATGGGAAGTAAAAAGTTGGCGGTGAAGCTTTTTAAAAAGGTGATTGTTGATTCTGACACTCTAAGCGGTCTGACAGTTTGGGAAATATGCTTATAAAAATCCAAAAAATTCTAATTAAAGGGATGGTTTGGATGTGAGGTTGTATGAGGTACTTCTCCACAGTCAGTGGATCACCTACAGTAGATGGAGAAGTTTGGAGGCAGCGGTAGACCCGCAACTGGCATGTTCTGTGAAATAAAATGTCTGTTTTTGTCAAAGGAGTCTGGTGGCTATGAAGAGAGCATTGATAACGGCTTCAGTCCCCTGTCTGAAGGGCTGTCTGACAGTGAAGCTATTCTAAATACAGCGTACACTTAAACTGATATTGATTCTTTTAGGTGTTTAAAATACACTTTGCTGACTACGGATAAGTAACCCATACAACCCCACTTTAAAACATCCAAACCATCCTTTTAATGTCCGGGTATTGATTGCAACAAAGAACATCCGACTGAAATGCATTCCTTATCCATTGTTTTCCAGACAAATATGGCGTCATGGAAGAAGCTGTGGGACGTCTTCAGTAAAGAAATGGAAATTCATCATTTGTACGTGTCAACACTCGCTCTGAAAATAGCTTTCTATATTTATGTGATGGAGTGTGTTCAATATCAAACGGGGTGATGTGTTCCAGGTACCGACATCCAAACGTCTTAGACTCGTTGTGCTGTTTCTCTGATGAGGGCCGCTACTGTCTGGTCTATCCTTACCTCCCCAACGGGTCGCTCTTCCACAGACTACACCAGCAGGTAGTTTCATCAACATGTTGTTCACCCTGCGGTATGAACATGAAGAAGGATCATTCTGTGTGTCACTTGTTTGCCAAGCCAGAGAACAATAGTTGCTAGGTAACACTTTCAATTTCAGAAAACAGGAACAGAAACTGTGTGTATGTATGTGTGTGTATATATATATATATATATATATATATATATATATATATATATATATATATATATATATACTGTGTATATATAATTGACTTAATTTGGTTACCTAAATAATCTTGATATAGGCAAATTTCTCAGATTGCACAAAAAGTATATATCATTTCTATATCAGTTTTCCTAAAATTAGATATAAATAAATGCCTTGCTGATCAGCATCGCAATATATCGCATGTAATCGCCAGATTGTGGCTAATACACAGCCCAATATGATATGGATTTAAAATACAATCTACAATGTGACTGAGGCAGAGTCTGTACTTTGTAAGTACGAACATTTTATGTCACGTAAACACACAATTATTGGAGGAGCTTGTAGTTATTACAGTCACAAACAGGTATTTACTACGTTTGTGTGCCGTAAACATACCTACATGCGACTAAACAAATGCAACATTTTTACTACCGGTAGTGTTGGTTCAATGTTTTGTTGTTGGGGCTTTAATTACCACGTTACACTGAATGCCTTGAATGGTAAACGATCTTGCATTTATATAGAGCCATTCTAGTCTTTCGACCACTTAAAGTGCAACCATGCACACACAAATTCAAACACTGATGGCTGCCGTACAAGGTGCCCATCAGGATCTAAACTTATGCACACTCACACACCAATTTGGGGTTCAGTATCTTCCACATACGGACATGTCGGGGATCAGAGGACGACTTGCTCTACCTCGACCGCTCAGCCACAGAGGAACAAGGAGAACAGCATGCAGGCCTTACCTTAAACCACTGCCAGTTTAGCCTGCTATTCGAAAGCATGTTCTTTTGTGTCGTATTTAAAATGTTGTGTTGTCCCTGTACAGGACGGAGAGCCCCCTCTCTCCTGGCAACAGCGCCTCGCCATCATTAAGGGAACTGCAAAGGCCTTGCATCACCTCCACACAGCACAGACCAGCCCGGTGATCTGTGGCAACATCTCCAGGTGCGAGATAAAGAACTACAGCCTGTCTGTCTGCTGTGTCTCTGAAGAGGACATTGTCACTGTGGCGTTCAACACTTTACAGAACGAACACTCGCTTCAAGGGAAATATAAAATATCAAATCCAGCTAAGACTGGAAAGAACAGAAAGATCCATGTTGGAAGGAAAGTAGTAGAAATTGTCTGCAATATATTACACCAAAAGAGGTGATTACGTAACAAGGCAATAATATATACCTGCCAGCAATGCAACTACATGCAGAAGAGTACTATTTCAATAGATAGATAGTTACTTTATTAATCCCACAAGGGACAGCATTTATGTAGAGTAGAAAATATTAGATATAAAGATGCACAATATATACAATAAAATAGAATAACATTATATTAACTAACTAAACAATAGTGCAAGGATTTAACCAAACAAACAAACAAACAACAGTGTAACGGTGTTCTAGTTGTGTGAATGATTTGGTGTTGAATGCACAACCAATACTATTTATTGCCATTAGTGTCTCTGTTATTACCAGCCACGACAGCTGGTATTGTTGTCAAAGTCATCTTTGGAAATGTTTGGAAAAGGGCAGGCACTTTCAAAATATATTTGGCAGGTGGTTGGATGAACGATCTGTCAATGAAATTCCTGCTGAAACCAGGAGAAGAGCAAAAACATCTAATGGAGAAAAGCCTTCAGTGATCTTCTTTGATCTTCTTTCAATGAAAAAATATTATCCAGTTCCGATAGAACTGAGCCTGTTGCAGAATCTACACTCACCTCTTCAGGAGCCGCCCTTGTTTTTTACGAAACCTTTCACGTGTGTAGTTGAGATCAAGACGTAGGTCAAGTTAAACGATGGGTGTGGTCCAAGCAAGGGTGCCGGAAAATAGGGCGTAGGAAGAGGGGAAGGGGACATTGCACCACCCCCCCCCCCCCCCCCCCCCCCAGTATTAGAAAATACTTTCTAAATATGATGCTAAATGATAACTAATTAAATATGGAAAAAGAAAGCTCACCTCATTCAAAACAATGTTATAAACGGTGCAAATAAGACTTTTACAATGTAATTGATCAAAGATTTCCTTAAAATGACAAATTCTATTTGGCACCTCTTTACCTTTCTTGTCATAAAATGAATTTGTGTCTGTCCTGTTCAGTCGAAAGCTTCTGCTATACGTATGGATTATAAAATGATACCGTACACGCCTGCAGCGTGGTGGAGCTCCACTGTCGGCTGCCTTTCATCTGTCTTGTGTCTCTCTGCTGTCTCTGCACAGTGCTAACATACTTCTGGACGACGCCCTGCAGCCCAAGCTGTCCGACTTTGGGTTGGCTCGTCTCCGTCCTGATTCAGCCAATCAGAACTGCACTGTCACTCTGGACACGAGGTCCCTCGGCAACCTGGGATACCTCTCTGAGGAGTACATCCGAGGCGGCAAGCTGTCCGTCAGCCTGGATGTTTACAGCTTCGGAATGGTGATTGTAACAAGATCATGAGCTTCGCTGCACTTTCTTCATCCCGTGTGTTCATCGGGTCGTTGCATAGAAACTCTCCATTACAAGTTTTAGTACAACAATCAACATTTTACTTATTTTATTTAAGAGTTATCCAAAAAAAAGCGTATCAAGTATCAAAAGTAAAAGTGCACATTACGCAGAATGGCCCCCTGTTATATTATGTATATACAATTCCACTTGATCCACAGATACATCACATGAAAGCAGCTTGTTTGAACAACTTCAGTAGTATTATATTATCATTATATTATGTATTACATCTTTTAGAATATATAAACACAACCTCTTATTTTGAAAACAAATAGTAACCATAGCGTCAAATACATTTAGTGGAGTAAAAAGTATAACATTCTCTCTAGTGTCCATCAGGGGGCGGCTCCTCTGGTTGTATAGAAGTCTATGAGAAAATGACTCTTGATTTATTACCTCAGTAAACATTGTAAACATTAGTTTATGGTCTCAATCTCTAGTTTCAAGTCTTCTTCAATACAGCATGATGTTCATTTAGTAGATTATGGTCCATTTAGAGTCAAACCGACCATAAAGCAGGGTACGCTTTAGGGCGGGCTTACTGTGATTGACAGGACTCTACCAGAGCCGTATTTGGAGTCTCTACGTCACTTCTCTGCATTCCAAATATGGTCACTTCAGTTCACTGGTTGCAAAAAAACAAGACGGCTTCGGCCAAATTGTCGAACTCAAGGCTTCAAAACCGCAGTCCACAAACCAATGGGTGACATCACGTCCAGTTCTTATATACAGTCTACGACTGTTACAAATAAGTAATATTGTATATAGGACGAAGTACACAGTAAATGTTACTGTAATGAAGGACTGTGATTTGTGATGGAAACATTATTTCTTGCCATTGATTACAGTTTGCTTGTTCTCAGGTCATAATGGAAACAGTAACAGGACGGAAGGTGACGGAGGACGTACCGAAACAAACAGCCCTGGTGAGTCGACACTGAAGCTGGAATAGTAACGTCATGGGTTAGGGTGGGGTATGTAACCTTTAGATAAAGGCTTCATAATCCATTGTGATGTCTTACAACAGCAGTCATGTATGATCACAGTAAGTGTAAGCCCTGTCGGTCTGCTCTGTCAGAGAGACCTGCTTGTAACCGAGGTGGAGGACAGCGGTGGTGTGGACTCTTGTCTGCGGTTCTTGGACGAGGCGGCCGGCCGGTGGCCGACGGCCGTGGCCCTCGACCTTCTGCGTCTGGCCTTGGACTGCGCCGCTAGCCGCCACCGCCACCGCAGCAGACCGAGCATGGAGAATGTGAGCAATACCAGTTCATTCTTGATCTTTAGGCACCGCAAAATACCCTCAGCTCAAAGGCCCACATGCTGAGTTGTATGACTTTCCAAAGCTTCTTGTGGTTTTCTTTCATGCTGATATAATCATTTTTGTTACGACTGCTTGTTAAGGCCATTGTAGGTAAATATAAAATAAAAATGACTGATGAGGGGTAATATTCAGGGAAAAAAAACGTAAATGTCCAAGCGTAAAGTCGTAAATTTAGGAGAAAAAACTACAAGATCCTAAAGATTGCTGTTTCCTATTGGTCCTGAAAGATACGTATTTATTATTTTTGATCTTTTGCATAATAAAGCAACATGCGTACTTCTTATAAGGCCCTAATACGCCGTCATATTTAAGTGACTGTGGATAAGATAACTACTATACATCTCAACTGTCTTCAGGTACTTCTTGCATTGAGCAAGCTGCTTCCTCCACCTAGCTGCCCCCCCGCCGACCAACCCCACAGCCTGGACGACAGAGAGCCTTCCGATGCCGAGTCGAGCCCCCCGCCCTCCATTCCCGTAGAGCACGACGAGCCGCGCGCTCCCCCCGCCTCTCCGAAGCAGGCGGGGCCGCGTGAATGCAGCCAGTCGGAGGTGACTTATCTGAGTGACTTCGGGGGGGCGGTGGACCTGTACGGCAGCTGGCCTGTGCAGTGCAGCTGCCTTGCTGAGACCGGCAGTCTAACCTGCGAGGACTGCAGGGCCAACGGCTTCACCAGCGACTGCTCAGACGGCCCTCAGGGTGAGTGTACACGTATTGGTGCTGTCGCTTGGGTTTATTTATCACAGGTGGAATATACAGGTGAAACTCGAAAAATTTGAATATCATGCAAAAGTTCATTTATTTCAGTAATTCAACTAAAAAGGTGAAACTAATATATCATATAGACTCATTACATGCAAAGTGAGATATTCCAAGCCTTTATTTCTTATATTTTTGATGATTATGGCTTAAAGCTTATGAAAACCCCAAATTCAAAATCTCAAAAAATTAGAATATTGTGGAAAGGTTCAATATTGTTGGCTCAAAGTGTCACACTCTAATCAGCTAATTAATCCAAAACACCTGCAAAGGGTTCCTGAGCCTTTAAATTGTCTCTCAGTATGGTTCAGTAGAATTCACAATCATGGGGAAGACTGCTGACCTGACTGTTGTGCAGAAAACCATCATCGACACCCTCCACAAGGAGGGAAAGCCTCAAAAGGTAATTGCAAGAGAAGTTGGATGTTCTCAAAGTGCTATATCAAAGCACATTAATAGAAAGTTAAGTGGAAGGAAAAAGTGTGGAAGGAAAAGGTGCACAAGCAGCAGGGATGACCGCATCCTGGAGAGGATAGTCAGGAAAAGGCCATTCAAAAGTGTGGGAGAGCTTCACAAGGAGTGGACTGGGGCTGGAGTTGCTGCATCAAGAGCCACCACACACAGACGGATCCTGGACATGGGCTTCACATGTCGTATTCCTCTTGTGAAGCCGCTCCTGAATAACAAACAACGCCAGAAGCGTCTTACCTGGGCTAAAGAAAAAAAGAACTGGTCTGTTGCTCAGTGGTCCAAAGTCCTCTTCTCTGATGAGAGCAAATTTTGCATCTCATTTGGAAACCAAGGTCCCAGAGTCTGGAGGAAGAATGGAGAGGCACACAATCCAAGATGCTTAAAGTCCAGTGTGAAGTTTCCACAGTCAGTGTTGATTTGGGGAGCCATGTCATCTGCTGGTGTTGGTCCACTGTGCTTTATTAAGTCCAGGGTCAACGCAACCGTCTACCAGGAAATTTTAGAGCACTTCATGGTTCCTTCAGCAGACAAGCTTTATGGAGACGCTGACTTTATTTGAGGTTTTCATAAGCTGTAAGCCATAATCATCAAAATTATAACAAATAAAGGCTTGAAATATCTTGCTTTGCATGTAATTTGTCCATATAATATATTAGTTTCACCTTTAAAGTTGAGTTATTGAAATTAACTTTTGCACGATATTCTAATTTTTCGAGTTTCACCTGTGTGTGTGTGTGTGTGTGTGTGTGTGTGTGTGTGTGTGTGTGTGTGTGTGTGTGTGTGTGTGTGTGTGTGTGTGTGTGTGTGTGTGTGTGTGTGTGTGTGTGTGTTAGCCTACTAAAAGGAATCAATTGCTGTGTTTTGTGTGTTTCAGCTGAATCTCTTGTGGTGGAAAACGCAGCCAAGGAGAGACTGAGGAACAAGCTGAGTATTTACGACAGAGGGCTGATTCACACGCAGGAACTGTTCTCTGAGATGAGCCTGCAGTCGAGAGCAGACCAGGATTAAACTGGTTCATAAAGCTAAGGTGATCAAAAGTCATATTGATATCATATGTAATTAGTCCCTCAGTGTAAGAGAAGATGCCCGTCAGAGGGGATTCAGAAGTGATAAATAAGTGATGCCGTATAGAGCGCTGCAGGATGACGTGTTTTTGCAGGACAACCCTAAAAGTTGGCATCGCATTGGTTCCCTTCACAAAATAACAATGGGACTTTTCCACTGGATTTTGGATTATTGCAGACAATAAGATCTGTGGCAAGCACAAGTTTATGATACTTAAAAGGTTGTGTTCAACAAGATAATCTTCACAAACAAAACCGCTTCGATGATATTTGAAACATTTAATGCCATCGCCAGAAGTAACAAGCTAGCTTTAATACAACGGTCGCATGAGAGCGAGTAAACACAACGGGGTCTGTAAAGGTGACATGTCTCATTTAGATGAAAAAGCTTCTAAATCCATGCGAGGGGTATTTATTGAAATATTTCATATCGTAGGTCAAAATGTTAAAAAATCTTATTTCAGGCACATATTAAAATAAAATCCATTCTCAATCCTCTTCACTATAAAATATGCAGGTTGTGTAACTTGTTGAGCTCCGTTTCTTGGTTTATCTCATGTATTAATTGTACTCTCTTCAAGTCTCTGTTTACTTCCTTAATCTCAATCCGATCAAACCTCAGATACACAACATGGCGGTACTATAAGTAAAGACGCACACTTCAACGCCATCCTCGGCAGAACTGGCAACCACTTGTTGTGAGAGGGCGACATCTAGTGGCTGGATGTCACCGACAGCACCTTAAGTTTAACAACGGAGTCATCGTCATATCAGTTCACAGTATAGAAGACTGGAAGAACTCAATCAAATAGGAGTGATAGTGAGTGATGTGATGCCATTCACCAGTGATCTGATGTAACCTCATTCCAAAACAAACGTTTCATTGAATGTTTTTAAAGTGACATAACAGCATCCTTATTTACACACCTTCACATTGTGGTTGTGTCATTTTGGAATTTGGCGTTTCAGTTTCATTTCTTCATTTTTATTTTAATGACATGAAATGAGAACAAAAGGTGGACACGCCATCCTCACTGTGAGGTTACAAGTGTGTATATTTTTATAATGCAGCTCAAAGCACATGTTGACAGTGGTGGGAAGTAATTAAAAGCACCCTGTGGAGTTTTTGACAATGTTTCTTTACGAGTGGGAACTTTAGCCGCCGAACTCAGAAGCAAATTAATAGATTTTTATTTCGGATTTATGACTACAACAACTCGACACACAGTGCTGAGCTCCATCTCAATATATATATATATATATATATATATATATATATACACACACAAAGAAGAGTACATTTAAGAAACGTTTTGGAACAATTTCCCACACCAGTGCTTGAGAAATCTTTTGACTGTGCAGGTTTTTAATTCAGAGAAACCAGATACAAAAGTATTATTTTCCCTGAATGAAGTTTTGCATTTTATACACCTGATTGTAAGAGGTATAAATACTGGTGTTGTAATTATGTGAACGCTATATTATATAATGTATATATAATTATGTTCTAAGACATGGGCAGTGTACTTAATAATACCCATTGCAATTACTTTTCTTTTTTTTTACAAAATAATGCAAAATAGAAACATAAGTGTCTTGTGTGAATTTCACTATGTAAAAGGCAAGGTTTCCTTTAATGTAATCATATTTTGATTACAAATCTTTCATATACATCTCTACATCTTGTTTCCACTTGTGTATCATGGTACACACATTTGTCAATACGGTACTGTGTACTGGGTAAATAAACTCAAGTACTGTACTTGGGTACACTTTCAGGTACATATATTTCATTTATTTTAAATGACATTTCCCCGGTTGATGAAGTCAGTAGGCTGGGGCGACTTCACCAATGCTCTGCCTCCAAATGAACGCCACGTCACTCCATCCGTCACACTCGTTATCATCAAAGGCCCAGTGACTTTCCATGTGGCAATGTAAAGCAATTCAACCCTGGTGTTGTGAGGAATACAATAAACAGTTTTAACGAAATGTGTTTAATTGATTGTTGAAGCATTTTCTTATAGTCCATCAACTCATCCTCCTGTTTAAATATTCCATTTTATTTTTCCTCAGATAGCTTCTTCAGTGTTAAAAATGCATTCAAGAAGGGTTTAAATCCAAAGTGATGACCGCAGAATAACAAGTGAGTCATCTGACCCGTGTGCTTAGCTGTTAGAAGAACGTGACATTGTGTTGCCTCTGGATACATTTGATTCTATCGACCAAAGTATTAACGCTGCGATCGCTGTGGCTGCTATCAATCAAGTACACTTCAGCGCCTCTCAATTACTATTACCAAGCATTGATGTTTGCACATAAAAATGAAGTATCATGAGCTAGTAGCTCATTAGTCTCCGACAGCCAGACCTATCTCCACAGCACTGTGCCGAGATGGGTGGAAAAAATGTCTTCTTTTTAGGGATAGGGGTTTAAGGGATTGAGATTCTATGCACAGTGATGAACATCACTGCCTCACACCATGAAACTGTGGTGTCCAGTTTGGACATCCAAATTCTTTCATTCTTTGGGGTGTACTGTGTGACTGTGGTTTGATGGAGAACATGTGTTACTAGTGGAGTGTCTCTGTTTTTCCTTCTTAATATGTTACGTCTATGTTTGGTAAATCTAATTAGAATCGTGTTGTCGGTTTCACCCACATACTGTAGTCCACACTGCATGTAATCAGATAAATACAGTTTTGGGATTTAGGGCTCCCATGAGTCTGTGTTTGAAAAAAAACCTTGTCGATTACACAACCAGGTACAGTGTTGAAAAATGACCCATTCCCTTTGGCTTAGATCGTTATTCCTCCAGAAAGCTGCTGTGATGCTGTGATCCTGTAGTAGTGGAGTACCTGTGATATAGATTTCACTCTGACCAGCTGAAAAGATGATGGAGAATAAGTGGTGACAAATGGAAGGTTAGAGGTCACCACCATAGGTTTAACCTGTTAAACATTTTCTAAGAAAAGACCCAGCGTACCCTCTGCTGGCTAAAGCTAGGATCAGCACTTTGACAGCCTGATTCAAATCCTCCTGTTTGGTACAGATTCTCTGGAACCTCCACAGCTGTGACTTAACGAAAGAAAGTTATAAAAGGAAATGGAAAGAATTCTGTGGGATAATCCGTTTAATTCAAGAGTTTCCTGCTCAAAATAAAAAAAAAAAAGTTTTTTATTTTGAGCAGGAAACTCTTAAGATATTCTAAATAGATTGATTTAAATATCTAAACGCTGACACATTCAACACACGAAGACTTAGGCTCTGTGTGCTGGGATTGTAGTGCCACATCATGTACCTCTTTATCATCCAAAAGGTCCTGACAACATTTTTGAGGATTAAGACACTGATACAATAACATGACTAAAATGAAGAGCTAAGGTCTGTAACACAAACTAAATATTAAATATATAAGAAAACATGAAGTGTGTCTTACCTCCTCTGTAGTCACACACACATTTATTTTCCTGTTAAACCAAATCAGCAAACCAGTCCGTGGCACGGAAGTTCTGAGAGGCAAATGATAACAGATAAAATAAAGGATTTGCCAGGATTATCTATCATAGTACCATCATTTTCTTTTTCAATTGTGAAAACAGGCGAGAGCTTTGTGTTTGTTGTTGTAATACCCGTTTTGGCCACAAGAGGCCCAAGTGCACCACTACCCCATGATCTAAATAGGACTAAAAGCATTCATATTTTCATTTCTCCACGCACTCTAGACACAAGGTACATATATTTAGGTGTTAGTAAGTTACGTAAATTAAAACTCACCTGGAAGAAAACATGAATGCATGAAAACATGAATGCTTTTACACTTTTCATAGATGACACAAATTGTCCTGGCAAAGATGTATTTTCACTCGGCAACTTTCTTATCTTCAGCTATCCACACCAATAATTTGGATCAGACTTGGGATGGATCACCGACGCTCTTTACTCACTTGCCTCTTTTTTGTACTTTGTGCATAGTTTGCCCATCCAGTCTACATGTGTTTTGTGGACTTGGGGAAGGCTTCAGACCAAGGCTCGGGAGTCCTGTGGGGATTACTGATCAAACATGTTTTCAGTGGCGGCTTGGCCTCCAGGGTTACAGGGAGTAGAGCCGCTGCTCTTTCGCGTCACAACGGGGGGCTAGCGTTGGTGATTTCGGCGTCAGGATTCCTCCCTTCAGACTTTTCCTCGGCAAGTCCAACTGGTAAGAGTCCCCAGGGTAGACCGAGAACACACTGGAGGGACTATATATTGTTATTATATTTCTTCTGGCCTGGGGACAAGGAAGGGGAGAGGGACATCTGAAATACTCTGCTAAGCCTGCTGCCACTGCGACTTGTACCCGATAAGTGGAGATGAAATAGATGGAGAGCCTCTGCTCCCATACCGTTGAGACAAACCACTCATACAAAAACCAGTTTTGACTGGTTTCTACTGTGGCCACATTCCCCATAAGAGCATATAAAGGGACAGACCTCAAATGCTTTCAGTCTAGGCCAATTCACTTCATCTTGTTGAGGATGCAGCAATACTGTCAAGAGCAAATGAAACCCTCATACTGTGCCTGACAATGGAAGGCTTTTTTGCTAATTGGCTAAGTACACTGACAGCATTGAGTGTATAGATGAGATTTAAATTCATGAAGCAGGCTCTGTTTCTGATAATAAGTGGCATATAGACATGACGATCTTTATTCATATCACCAGATGGCTATCTCGAGGTAAATGTCCACACACCTATTGCCCATGTTGATAAAGGGAAACGTTCTTTTCTATTCCTAGGGGGAAATAGGTTTGCTTTTGTGAGGGAATGTTTCCATTCTTGGTTAACTTTTTATTTATTTTTTACAAACTATATACCAAAAACTCTGTGTAACCCTTTAACCTTCCTTCTCACTTCTATTCACCAACAGTCACCACAACCAGCAGCATTAGTAAACACCAATGAGATTTATTTTGTTGGGATTTTACATTCCACAGTTGAACATTTCCTTTTTTTCTCATATTTTTATATGTTCAGTCAACAGCCACATCACTGATGTTAAAGGTTGATGGATCACTTATGTTTTTACCATCCGTCCACAATGGAGGTTTTAGTATCTCTGTCCTAAAACCCTTTCAACTCTGGTCCGTTTCTTCATCGGTTAGCTGAAGTTAGTGCGTTTATAGCTGGAAGTGAGTCCTGCTGTTTGGGTGAGTCATGGTCCAATCCGTCTGACTGAGCTGTCTCTGGAATGTCCATGCCCTGACATAATGCAAGTCCACGACTGTGCTTCCCTGCTAACTCAGCTTTTATGAGTTCTGACTTTGAACTTGACTTCATGCGTCTCACAATGTGATCTTGGCTGACCAAAATGAATAAATGAATGTTAATAGATATCTGCAGTGTAGGGTTCCCATACAGGTTTGGGGCATATTGTTACTCCTGTCTTGGGTCAGGTTTCAAATGTGATTTAAAAAGACATTTATCTCTTCAAATTGAGTATTGACAATCGATTCACTCATTCTTATGAAATATTATTTTGTATATATATATATATATATATATATATATATATATATAAATATACAGCACTGTCAAAATGTTATTTTTTCCCCAGAACCTCTGTAGCATATTAGTCTTGGGTCAAGTTTGGGTCTGAAATGTGTGCCAGTCAGGCTTAATCAGGGCAGGCCCATGTAGAACTTTTTGTTAAAGTGTGTTAGCAACACCATCCTGCTCCCTCTGTATTTTATGATGCTCATCTTTACTTATCGTTACCAGATATCTCAGCAAAGGGCTTTAAAAGTGTTGATGACTTAATTATTATATAAAATGATGTTGTTGTATAAATGTGTTGGCTTATCTACACAGTTCATTATCTGTCACTTATGCTCTGGTCTTGTCTAAGAAGCCTGTTTGAAGTCTCAGAAGAACGACTCTATGATGAAACATGATCCCCAGATATTGAGAATTTGAAGCTCTGATCATCAGTTGTCCCCAGATAACAATGACATTTTTTTTTATTAAAAACACAGACTCAGTTATATCTCCTGACCCTGCTGGTCTCTTGTTGGGTATAGTCATTGAAGGTGAAATTGTTATGCTAATGTCCCTGGCCTCGCCCGCCTTGCTCCTCCCCGGCTCCACCCTCTTATCCAAATATGGCGACTTCCAGTTCGGAAATAAAAAAGTGTTTATAGCTTGAAGGCTTGGTGAAAGGGCAAAATTTGCTAATCGTTTAAATATGGGGACAGTCTTGTTACATAAAAAGCTAAAGAGCTTGAAGTAGGTATGAATGTCGGATTTGGGAGAGTTACAGGAATGGTCGGACACCACCCTCCCAGTTCCAACATTAGGAATGTGTGGAGTGTGTTTCTGATGTTCTCTGACCACCTGACAAGCAATTGGGATTAAGCATACTGGCGGTCGTGTCTAGATGGTTTTCCATGAGTTTCGAAAATGTGCAAAAAGTCTTGCGAGGCTTGTTGTTCGCCTAACCTCAACCATTCAAGGTCAGTGCCTAACTGTAACCATGTTGCAAGAGCTCTACAAACGTATGGGTTACCATCTAGACACAACCCATACTGGCACTTCATCTGTCGTCCACTGGGCTGAATCTTGACCAGAAATATTTGGAACAAAGGCATTGTCTGACAGTTGTTGCTGAACACACGCCACTGGTCTGCAGGACTGCTGCGGACTTGCTTGCCAGTCCCCAGATCCAAAAAAAGGTTGAGACTCCCAAATCTAATCCAGAATTGTTACAAGCCACAGATAGCACATTCAGATAGCACATCAATATTTCTCTTTCCAGGACAAGGGCCTGTAAAAATGGACCCAAATTGTAATTATCAGGAATTATTCTTGAACAGATCCCAGTTCAGGTTTTGTTTTTGGATCAGCTACACTGTGGTTTTCAATAGATCTTTTTTTTTTTTTCATGGAGACTGCAAAACAGCCCCTCGACACACACACACACACACACACACACACACACACACACACACACACACACACACACACACACACACACACATTTACCTCTATGACTAGAACGGAAAGAAATCAAACAAACACTCGCTCTGAACGTACACTCAGCCGACAGTTCTTTCACAACATGAAAGGTTCAGTAAAAAGGAAAATACACTTTGAATGAAGGAGGAACGCATGTATAAAATGTTAAATGGCAGATGGGATCATCAGACAGAATGAAATGGACCTACACCAGAATGAAAATGGTCCAACATAAAAGTTCCTGGTTGTCACTTCTGTGGAATATTCTGTACAATAATGTACAACAGTGGAGGTCCTGGATCTCCTCACTGCCCGCATGTCCCACTCCGAAGCTGGATTACTTAAAGTCAACAGATGGCCACAAAACATGATCTAAGCCCAGTAAGTTACATGGTTTCACATCTGGTCCATTCCCTTGTGAATTATCCCACAGGAGGCTCCAAGAGACCAAGTTCGTGAGAAACGCAATATTAACAATCTGACTGTTTCCCTCCAACACTGCTGATTCATTGAGTTCTCCATAATCACAGTAGACCAGTTCATAGAAGCAATTCTTAGTCTGAAAACCTTTGTCCATCTCCTCTAGAGGTTTAGAGCACCTCTTTGCTGTAACCAATACAAAATGTCTTTCAGTGTCTTGAAGTATTACCTTCAAAACCTTTCTTGGTCATGGTTCATTCCACAACAACAAAACAAGCATAACTTCATATTTTTGATAATATTTCTTTAGTTCTTCAGGTTTTTTTTTTTCAAGATAGCAGATCATCAAGACACCCATTTTTAAACACATACACACATAAAAAAATCTGTATCCAGGAGAGACTGGAGATGAGCGAACGGATGGAAACAAGGAACAGTTTTTCTGTTTGTTTGTTGTCAATCTGTGGTATCAGTTGGTCTTCTAACAGTTGCCAGCTTTAGCAGACAGTGCCGTTCTCCTGTCGGGACTTGGGGCAGGTGGATTGGGTTATCGGCTGGACAGACGGAGCCAGGGTACAGAAGAAGCCAGCGATGAGGGTGAGGCCGAGGCCTCCCCAGGCACAGAACATGGACCAGCCATAGCCGTGGCCGATGTCGTCAGTTAGGCCGTATAGGTCCCGAGGGTAACGGGAAAGCTCAAAGTTGATGCCGGCAACACAGGTGCATAGGGAGATGATGCAGAAGGTTCCTGCAAAAACAGAACAGGATGTTAAAGAAGAAAAATACATCAAACCTGTCAATGAAATTGAAATCAGACACACAACCCCGACACCTTCTCGTCATTCAGTGCCTGGTCACATCCTGCCATGCGAGGACATTCTAATGCTCCTAAGAATTCATAAAGAGGAGGTCAGGCTGTTGTTGAATATTCAAAGCACAGAACTTTGACACCACATTAAGGCTGCTGAAACACTTGGTTACAGTTAAAGGTTTGGGTTAAATATTAAACATGCCAGCTTGTGTTTTCAAGTCAGCGTTGAGCTTTTCCACATGTAACCAATACAACCATCTTCCCCTGACCTTACAGGTCACGTCAATTCTTTTTTGGTGTTTTGAGGTTGTATATTATTCTGTAGCTTCCCAGTGGTGTTTCATATGTATTCAAATCAGAACATTCAAATTTTAGTCAAACTCACTGGGAATGACACTCGACTGTGTTGCCCCTCTGAAAACAAAGATAATAAAACAAAGGAAGTTAGCTTCATTGTGTAACCCTAAAACCAGCAAATTGAAGGACACATCACAAAAACTATTGTGGAGGATCTTGTGTTCTACCATGTGGAAGAATTCCGGTCGTACATTCTGGTAAGATAGTCTATAGTCTATAGATAGTCTTACTATAAAATATTGGAAGGCCCTCTACCTCTATAATGCCAGAGCAGCCTATTACTCATCATTAATAGAGAACAATAAGAAGAACCCAAGGTTTCCCTTCAGCACTGGAGCCAGGCTGACAGAGTCACAGCTCTATTGAGCCGTGTATTCCCATAGGCCTCAGTAGTTGAAGATGAAAAGCCTGTCATCATAGATACAAATGGAGACAGTGGCGCACACTATGCGATATTCTCTCCTTGCAGGTATTCAAGGTGTTGCACTAGTCAGTTCAAGTGAGAAAAGAGAGATTGAGACCAAAGTTTAATCCCTTTGGATTTGCAAAGTTACAGAAAATGTTCCTTTTGTCTTGGCAGTGAGCAAAACAAAACATTTCATCACTACGTTGGTAAAAATGTAACCTTGATGGCATTACATTTCTTACAAATAGTATTTGCAGATTTTTTTCAGTTAAGTGTGCTATTGTTTGTACTGATAATTCAACCATTGAAGTTCCAAGTCCATCAAGTTTTGGAACCATGCTCTACTAGACCATCACCTGATGTGGTCTCTGCATTCAATGGAAAGGACTTTTACTTCCTGGCTGCGTGTCATTGTTGGTTGAGAAATGTGTCTCTCTCCTTCTCTACTGGCTCTCTCCCTAGGCAATCTTTGAATGAAACAGTGATTCCTAAACCATTACCAAAACACTGAGTATGGGCAAAAAGCCAGCAGATTAAAAGGAGAACATGTCTGCTATATGTTTCAATTATCCACTTTATCTCATCTGAATGAATGTTTTACTTTGGACTGTGTTTGTTAGAAGCAGTTGAAGATGCAGCTCTGTTTGGCCTCATTTTGGGAGCGCTGTTTCCCTGTAGGCTGATTTAGCCACTGCAGACTGACCTAGCCTATTTATTGTGCCTTTACTGAAACATAATTGACTTTTTAATTGCCTTTTCATTGTATTAACTGTAGGGCACAGCACTAATCTAACTCATAATTGAGTGTACAGTTGTCTCCTGCCAAGCCAGAGCTGTGCTGCACACAGCATATCAGCGTGTGTGTGTGTGTGTGTGTGTGTGTGTGTGTGTGTGTGTGTTTGCGTGTGTGTGTGTGTGTGTGCGTGTCTGTCTGTGTGTGACTCACCTCCCATGAGGAAGAGGAGGCCGGCCACATACTGCATGAGGCCTCTGTCCCAGCAGCAGCCGAGCACGCCAATGATCCAACCGAACAGGATGATGGCCACCGCCATGCCCATGAAACCTGCCGTCATTCGCCGCAAGTCTGAGGAAACACAAAAGGAGAAACGTTCACTAGAATAACAAGTCAACACTGACCTTAGCAGGATACTTCAGCTGTGAAAACAGAAAACATGACACCCACACACAGCTGTTTACACTTCCCGCCAGCAGGAATACAACAGAATATCCCCTCCAGGCCATAAAGACCAGCAATGAGAGTCACGCTGGTCTAGTTCTAATGAAAGTTCTACAGAATGCATTTTGACACTTCCAAATGACACAAAACCAGCTACACACATCCAGCTGTATACCGCTTTTCTAGTCTTCCGACTACTGAAAGCACTTTAACACTGTCATAATTCATTAATTCACACCCATTCATACACTGATGACAGGGGCTACCATGCAAAGTGCACCTGCCCATCAACAACATAACACACACCCATTCATACACCACAGGAAGAGCTAGTGGGAGCAATTTGGGGTTAATTGCCTTGCCCAAGGACACGTCAACATGGACTAGCGGATCCGGGGACCGAAGGACGACCCTGCCCTACCACTGAGCCACTGTCCTTACAAGTCAGAAAGAATCTGTTCTAATGTTGAACTTAATGACGAATTGTGATTTAGTCTGGAATAATGCCACAGTATCGACATGCTCACAAATAGCACTGACGGGGACAACAGATGGGGGCCCTCCAATGTAACTTCTCAGACGGTGCAGACCCGAGGGGCGACCTCCGGGTCTTTCAGTTCATGAAAGATAATTCTAACATTTTGGTCTTTTAATCAGCAATCGCTTGTCCTAAATTTTTTTAATTCAGGTAAGTAGCCTACATAATTGATTTAAGCCAGTTTTTCACTAGCTGAAATTAGCATCCCAATTAATATCACATGTTAGGTTATTCACAGATGCACCTTGTTAACCATCTGGTAACTTAGCGAACCTGGCCCTGCCTCTTCCCCAGCTCTCACCCTCTCGCCCAACTATGGTCACTTCTGGTTACAAAAAAAACAAGATGGCGATGTTCAAAATGCCTCAAGGCCTCAAAACTGTAGTCCACAAACCAATGGGTGACATCAAGGTGACTACGTCCATCTCCCTTATACAGTGTGTGTGCTGCTCTGAAATTTACCTGGTGTGGATATTCTCTTTCTCTCTCTGTTTTTAGGTATTTAATTTGAAGCAGGCATTATTGTTCATGATACTTTTGTGTCGGTATTAGTAAAACTCAACATTTCAAACATTTTACTGTTTATCAATGGTAAAGGAACTATTCAGAAATGGAAAATTGGTTTCACAGATAAGGAAACTCTCATCTGGGTGCACGTCGCCGCAGTTAAAACATGTTTCACACCGACGGCAGGATGATGAAGATGATGAATTTGACTGTCTGGCAGCAAGGTAAAGAGGTAAAAATATTCTTATTATAGCATAATAAGATAAACAGATTTGATTTTATAGGTGTCTAAAACCTAGTTGTCTGTTCTTCCCAACTGGGGGCATGCTGACAGCAATCTACTGTAGGTAATACACTGCTCACACAGAAATATATCACGATACTATGAACCGTCTCTGTGTCAACAATACGCTCTTAATGTCTCCGATGACATTACCGAATCTATAAGAGACCAAGAGGTTGAAATAACGGACTTGTAGAGTTCTGCAGAGTGCACAGGGAATTGAGTCAGAGACTACTTCAACGTGTCTTTACTGAAATGTTAATTATTGAATCTATGTGCAGTTTTATAAATCTGGTCCACTTTGCAGATCCGACAAAGTGAGGGCAAACAGAAAGCAGAGTGTGTGAATAAGGCCAGGCTCTGCCACAAGGACAGCAGTGTTCTCTGCGGGAGGGTAATGACAGTGACAACAACTGGCTGCAGAGTGGGGCTGAAATATGAAGAGCAGGAGAGAGCAGAAAGAGGAAGAGCTCCAAGCAAAACCTTGATTCCCTTCTGCAAGTAGATTAGAATGTCATGGGTGAGCAGCTCTGCTGGGGGGAGGATGGGGGAGGTAAGGACGAGGCCGGGGGCTGGCGCAGAGCTTGAGTAGAGGGCACCATGTGGTGGGGAGGGAAAGGTCCAAACATGTTGGCCTTAGAGCATGAATAGAACAAAAGACTTATCCTTATCTTATGTGTACACGAATTACACAACATTCTCATATAAGCGAATGACACAGAATTCATGTTGTGAAAAATGTTGTGTGACGCTGTGTTGAGAAGCCTATCAGTGCTGAGATTCTCCTGTCTTCACTGATAGCATTATTATTAGAAATGGAGGAAAAGATGAATGTAGCCATCTGTGGGCACCCAAAGCTCTACGATAGCACCTCATATTTGTACGAATACCGGATGGAAAAATCTTTGCGTAGAAATGTATGTGTAGAAACAATGACGTTGCTACCGTATTCATCCCTAATCTAGAATATTTGTGTTTGTGTGTTGATGGAACAGCTTCAATGTTAGCATAGCATAGGCATACAAACTCACTTCAGAAAACAAGCATTTTTCTGACGTATCTTGGTCTTCTACAACAGGAACAAATAAGCAGTAGTGGTTATTTCATCAACGACTGCTGACAGAAAGAAATGGTCGGAAAGACACGTTGGTATCTACATGGAGATAAGCCCGCCCTCCTCTCGCAAGTAACCTTAGAAAAACAGACAAACGTCCAAGAGTAACATGAGGCAGACATTTGCTTCACGTTTGGCTTGAACACTGCATCACAATGCCCTCTGGCAAAAATACATTTTGTACATAAGATATCTCATTATCTTCATGCTCCCCAGATGTTAAAGCTTCTTATTTTTTGTATTCATTAATTTAACCATTATTTATACATGGGACCAATGAGGGTTGAAAATGAGCTAAATCTGTACTAGCTTCATATGTTTCAATAAAAGGTGAACGGCCTGCTGACACTGATCTGGGTCAGGGTGAATTGTTGTTCTACTATGAGCAATGTTTCCACTCTACTGCACCCTGACAGGCCCTGTGTCAAGTTAGCCCTCAGCATGTCGTCTGTCAAGAGTCCGATTCTAGAGGTCACAAACTGAAGCATTCACGAGTACAAATGGAGTGTAATCCCTTGTGGTATACTCTCGCTTTTAATGTGGTCAGTGTTGCCTTAATGCACAGGGCCGCCGACCCAGTAAGGGGCCTCAAGACATTAGCTTAAAATTGTTTTGAAATATCTTAATATTATATTTGCACCACTGTTGCCATGAACAATCTCAAAAGAAGAATACGACATCATTCATTTCATTGAGCCAGCTCGTCCAGGTGTCTTGACTTAGGGCTGTACCAAATTATTTTTTTCTTCAAGCTTCTATTGAGGTTTTTGAATGAAGTCTTCACCCTTTGTGTTATTGTGGTTATACACAGTAAATTAAAGTAATGGTGCTGTTAGATTGCATCTAGTCCACTCTGCTAATACAGCTGCATGCCTCCCTTTGTGTGCGGCAAGTGGGAGAGCAAGAGTATTTTGACCGCAGTGAAACTGTTGTCTTTGAAAGGCTAAAAACCCACAAATGGATTGAAGCAGAATATTTCATTAGAGTGAAACATGTCATTGTGAATTTGGGAAATCATTACATATTTTTTCCTCTCTGTAGTTATCGGAAATGTTTGGAACAGTCCATGCAGCTTAGCCACAACTGAAATCTATTTCTACATATAGTATAATGCTAATAATATTAGTGGAAGCCTAATCTTTATATGCAACGTTCCAGAAATGCTGATTTAAGCAGAATTAATAGACATGCAAAATACAAAGCTGTGCAGCACACTAATGTTGATTTAGAATTTGAATGTCAAAGTTAAGAATGAAGTTTTGTAAGCTTCAGACCATTCAGCCCTATATTGTCTTATATTGGTGAGTTTCATAATCTGTTTACTAATTAGGTGGGCATTCCATTTACTATTTGTCGCCATCAATCAGTGGTGGGCTGTCAGGGCCAGCAAAGCCTTCTCTGCTGGCCTAAACAGAATCACAAAGTTATCGTCGGCTTATTGTCAGCTAACCACTCAGCTAGCAGCCCTGACCCAGACAGGAAAAGGATTTGTACGAACGGTATTCCTGGCTGACAGCGTCGGAGAAGCATTGCACATTTTATGGCTAAGAATGCGTTTTATTTGCAACTGAGCGTCTTGGTGTTTGGAGCTACGCTACCCTAACCTGAGTTGGCTAAACAAGGCAGCAACAAGGCACTATAGCACGGCAGGACACTTACAAGCTACAGTGCTTTTGACAACTTTTCCTGGGACCAGAGTGGATCTACAACTCAACGAACACGTTCTCAGGAGGACCTCTGGCTGGAACTGGACCGCACCGATGTTCTGTACAACCACATCATTAAACTCTTTATTAACAAAGAAAGGAGGATGAACTTTGTCTTTAAGTGAACAGCAGCTTTGGTAAGTGAAGTGCTTTTGTGTTTTTACATCTGCAGTAGCGTTACTACTGTGTTAATTTGTCTATGGTGTCGTTTTTATGATTTGGTTAATATTGTTCCCTCTGATGTGAATAATATTTGAATGATTCGTGCTCTTCAGTGTGTGGATGAATATGTGTTTTAGCGCTGCAGTGTTACTGGATTGATTTGTCATGCTTTGTTGTCATATAAATATATGTGACTGGTTCTTGTGAGTTTGTTCTTGTCATTGTGTTAATTACATTGATTTTAACTATATGCATTGTCCGTTAATGACGAAGCATCCCGTCATGCACGGGGTTAGGGTCGGACATTTGATTCTCTGTTTGGGGTTTTATTTTCTTTAACAAAGCAAGAATTATGGTCTGGAGAAATGGGGATTGTGTGTTGATTGCTTTAGTCCTGTTTGAATCAGTAGGGAACAGCTGAACGCTGCGGGGAGAGTTTTTAGTTTGAGTGCTGCTGTTGTTCCCAGCATGTAGAATGTTTTGTTTCCAGGGTCGGAGTGTCAGACAGCATGTTGCCAGTTTGAGCAAAGTCCACCGAAAACATTATATTTCCCACAATTTAAGCTTCTGCATTTTCCAAATGCACTAGTATTATTCAAACTTGATATGTGGCCTGTGCTCGAATTCAAACCTTCACTTTCACTCTTAATGTGGAATAGTACTTTGACTATTGACATTTGGAGTGAATACTAATTATGAGACTTCATTTATTTTGGTTATTGGTCACTGTTCTCAGGGTGGTGCCCGTTATTATTAATATTTGTTAATAATCTTGATCTTGATATTAGGCATTTTGTTAATGTCAACAATTAAATTGTCATACTTGCTGATTACCAAACAAGCTCCTGCCAGATCCCAATATCACAAATTGACTCAGGAATGTGAGTCAGTCTCTATGCAAGAGATCTATTGAAAACAAACATAATTTATCAAAACTAAAGTTAATACAAATGAACAATGGGGTTACTGCCAAATTATGCAAAGTACATTTTTGTCACTTGGGGTACATAACTGTACTGTTGAAGGTATAAATGGAATGGGCGGTAGGGTACAAAGAATCAAGGTGAAAAAAATGATACTGTCGTGTACCAGAAGCTCTTTTGCTAGGGTGAAACTGCTAAGCCATAGAGACTTTGACATATACTGCACTAAACAAACCACAGCAGTTGTGGCGTGACACTCTAGTTTAGGAGCCTTGAGTGTCCATCGAAGGCTGCACTACAGTGGCAACATCACTAACAGTCAAATGGAAAGACAGGTAATAAAAAGCTACTGGTTCAGTCTGACATTCTGCATGCAAACTCAGTATCACTCCTCCTGTTCATGGTTGCCTGAGCACTGTCGGGTTTGATGTGGATACGTCACTGAGAGGGATCGGTTTAAACCTTGCTGCACAGTTTGATGCATGTCTCTGCATCTGTCAGCCTGTCTGTCTTGGTCTATGGATCCTAGATAGCAGTCAGAATTCAGACAGGGCACACAGGCCTGTGTGTAGGCTGGAGCTAGGAGCTGTCAAATGTCATCTATGCTTCCGCATTCAACTGTACCCCCCCCCCCCCCCCTCCTGGAAGTTTGGAAAGCATGGGAGATGGATCTACCCTAGTTTAGACTATTATGCTCGAATTCTGTGTGTCTGTTCTCGGAGAGAATAAGAAGTAGAGCATCAGTCTGTCAAAACTGTTGGTGTACTGTTCATATTAATAATGTCATTTTTTGCATTAGATGATGGTGAACTTAACGGAAACTCAGAATTCGGACATGGAGGGGGAAAAAAAAGGGATATATTCACACAAAACAGCTACAGTAGCTGGGAAAATATAGCAGCCTCACACGACTATAGATGTATTATAATGTCTAAATGTGAAAAGTATTAAATTATGTTACGATTCTTAATCACTCAAATCCATACAATACCTGCGCTTAGTGTATTTCACTAATGTTGCAGCCAGTACTTGGGTGTGTTTTTAAAAACAAATTCTCCTCTGTAAGACTTGATACTTATTCAAAACACTGATAACGGTGCACCCTGCAAAAACCTCAAACTATTTAATCCATGCTGTACTTTATAACCGCGGTGGCTATGTCAAAGCAAGTAATTTATATGCCGACCAAATAGGCAATAAGTGTATTTTACCAATGATTCAGTTCAATATTTTTTGTATAGTGTTTAACGTCCAATGTCAGAAATCACAAATTTTCCTCAGAGAGTTTTACAATCTGTACAACATATGACATATTCTGTACAATGAGCACCAAAGTTCCAATAGCAATCCAACTTTAAGAGGACAAAATGTCATGGCAACCCATCCAACAGTTGCCAACCTTTTTCACATCAATCAAACAACTATAACTGGAAGAAATGACATTCAAATTGATGACAGCCAATTATGGTTTAATGAAATACTTCAAAATAAACAAGGCCACCATTCATTTTGCCACAGATTCGTCGTAGCATCTTGGTTACTATTAGTAAAAAACAAGCTGTCGTTGAACTTCTGTTGCAATGAAGTTGCCAGACGTGTTGCCATTCTGTGAGACAAGCAAAGAGAAACAGCGGAACTGAATGAGTGAAATAATGAAGTGTTCAGCAGACCAATAAACATCCTGACTGTACAAATGGGAAAGACACGAATAGTTGGAGAAAAAGAGGCACAGATGATCAGAACAACCTCTGCCTTCAAAGACAAAAGCAGACGTTAAACCCTCCTGATTGCTGATGCTGCACTGTGAATAACTGCTCATTTGTCTACTGTAGCATATGAATTGTTGCCGTCTGTCTGCTTTTCTGTCATTGTTCTGCTCTGTGCTGCAATTCCCTTTTATTACGTTCTGTACTCCAATTAAACGCTATTTCGCAAATGGAAAATGGCAGTTGGTGCCTGTGAGGAATTGTTATTTTTTTTAGTCGGATAGATGGAGAGCAAAATGTCCCGTCTGTAACAGATAAAAGATCGCCTGTTTGCTGCCTTGGATACTCCTGCACACTGATAACACAGAACAGGAGCGCAGTGTTGGAAATGTGAACTGCTGCAGCGGTTCTTCAATCTCTGACTTGGAGCATTTAACTTTTTGTTGCACCCACACCTGTTTCATTCACTCCAACTTTAATTAGTGAGTCAAATTCCTACTTTTACTTCCTTTCGACACCCTCCAAATGGTAGGGTATGAAGCATGCCGTTTAAAGGGGAAGGCAATCCCCCTTGTAAGTGAAATGGTCAAAATGCAGGGTCCATCCCCCCTGTTACAGTTTAACAAATCTTGCGTACTCAAGGAAAATGACGCAAATGAGGGAAACGTAAATGCAATTAAGGCTACATCCATACTACTCTGTGGACGATCTCCGTCCACACAGCGTTTCAGCCATCGTTTTTGAAATGATCTCCGTCCAGAATAACACGCCTGGAAACAAATATCACGTGACTCTTCACGTACACTGGGCATGCGCCGATGTAAACAGGAAGTAGATTGTTGTATTTTGTGACTAAGCAACTAGAGTAATAAAGTAGTCTTTAATGATCTTAAGTACATGTTTGATACTTAAGATCTTCTCTAAAATCTTCCTCCATAAACTCAAACAGATACAGTTCGTGGAAAGTTTTATACGTTTTATTTTTCAGACTTAACGTTAGTTATAGTGCTGCAGGTCTCTCTCCCTCTCTCCCTCTCTCTCTCTCCCTCTCTCCCTCTCTCTCTCTCCCTCTCTCCGCTCACTGATCTCTCTCTCACGCCGCTCACCGATCACTACAATAACAGCTGTTTCCTCCGCAGACATGCAGACTTTAATTAACTGGTCAACAGCTGCTAGTAAAGACAACAAGGTCAGCAACGCCTGTAATCAGTTGTCCGTGTTAAATTAACCTGGTTGTCGATCGCGGGTGTCTACGTCATCGTTTCCAAACGTATGCGTTTACGTCCGTCCAGACGAATACGCTACCCGAGTTTCCAAAAGTGTCCGTCTTCGGGAGTGTTTCTAAAGTCCTCTGTTTCCGGTGCTCGTAGTGTGGACGCTCAGTGTAAACGTAGCAAAACATATGCGTTTCCAAATAGAAACGGAGTTGTGTGGATGTAGCCTAAGAGACTTGGGATGTACCCAGAGTGTTGTCAGGCTTGCTCTGCTCCCTTTTGTTTTTTCCACCAAACAGCTTTCAGCCTTCCCTTGAGTCTGCCCACCTGAGTCCTGCTGTCTAATTAGTTTCATGTGGAACTATAGTCCTGTCTTTTGTCAGTTGGCTGACAGTTTGTCTGCTGTGTTTCCTGGATGCATCCTCTGTGTCTTTGTTCTATCTCAGTGAAACCTGATCCTGTTATATTTGTCATTTTCTGGACCTTGGATTTTTGGTCACTTACTTTTGGATTTTGGCAACTTATAGAGTTTTTGTTTTGTTGTTTCACTTGTGGTTCTTTTGGACTCACTATAGCCTCAGCTCCTATGTGAGTTTTGTTTGGACGTTGTCTTTATCAAATTCACCGTGAATCCTCCTCCTGCTTCCTTTGTGTGTCTGTGTTTGGGTTTTATTGTTTTCCTGCCTGCTGCCTTGTGCAGATGTGACATAAAGAGATTGACAGAACAAACTAATACCAAGGAGGACTTTAAATTAGAATATGATAATCTTAAAAAAAAATCCAAGATAATAAGCATAATTCAGTCAAAATATATTTTACATCAACAAAAAAAAACAGCTAAACAACTGAGCTCATAAGTCAAAAGAGTATCAAAAAGGCACATCATAGCACTGACTGACTTATTTTCCAACATTCCAATATAGTAACAGAAAATGTAATAATTAATCACAAAATGATGGTATATTATGAACATAAATTTATAAATCTGATATAAAAACAAATAATTATGACCAACGCCTTTTCCAAAATCAGGAAAGCTGGAAGTTGAATAAATATAATTGAAAAAATAAATTAAAATGGTATGTAGGCATTGTTTAATGAGAAAGACATACATCGGGCATGTCCACACATATGAAGAGACACCGTCTGTCAGCGACGAGGGCCAAGCCACAACAACAACAACAACAACAACAAATCATTGCGGCATTTAAGAAAGCGTTTGTGGCAGAATCAGACCGGGCTACAGCTATTACAGCATCTATTGGGGCCTTTATTGTTGCAGACCTGAGGCCATACTCCGTTGTGGAAAACAAAGGATTTCAAAATCAGGTTAAAGTGCTTGAGCCACGCTGTGAAATCCCTTCACGCACCACTTCAGTATGAAGATCGTTCCTCTATGAAGAGGAAAAGACTGTGACAGCTCATCACGGCAGAGTGGAGATTCAAAGTCCGGTGCTGCAGACACGCCCCCTCTGTACACAATGTATTCTCTTTTTGAAAAAGATGCATCTTAAATATTGTGGTTTTCATGTATGACTATAGGCCGAAGTTCTTTGCTTTAAGTGTTCTTGAAGTTCTTTAATTAATAAATGGAAAGCAAAGTTATATTTGACTCCTCCCCTTTTCTTTGCTGATCTGAAAAATGATCTGATCCATGACTCAAAAACCGTGGTACGATGCACCCCTAATGTTAGTTAGGTGAGGTTAGTCCCCACATTGTATTGAGGTGAGACCAGTTTTAAAAACTTAACCTCACTGACCTGTTGAGACCTGCTGTTGAAGACGATCATAGCCTTATGAAGCCTTTACAGACCTAAGGCTCTCACGGAATGCAAGGCTGGTTCTGAGCAGTTTCCAGAACAGAAATAATCACCATCCAATCACCAAAAACGTTTTATGTCTGATGGGCCATAACATTTTTTATTAATACACTGTATTATGATACAACCTACTGTGATATCAAGAGTCATATCTGTGTACATATTCTTTGGGATCAGAGAGTGACTAGCATTTCTGATAAGAGGTTTTGGTAGAGAAGAAGGTTTCCTTGGGAATGAAATTTGCTGTTGTAAGCATATGGTCCTGTCACAGAGGCTGCCTGCAGCCACAGCTCATTGGGGAGAAGAAACAGCTTAATTTTGTTACCCCATGCCAACCGCAACTGAAGAGAAAACAATGGATTGGGAAAATCAAATTAGGCAAGATAGCAGGGAGGAGGGGAAAGGTGGGAGTGATGGGGATGAGTTGGCAGCAGCGAGAGAAGAGTGCATGTCTTTACACATATGTGCTATTTACTTAGGAAAGCCCTTACAACGGGCCATGTGGCTTTTGTGGCACCATAGCAAAGCCTTGTGCTTTCCCTCCGGGGTGGGGGCCGTATGGGTGATTTCATGTCAGTCAGCAGCAGTGTGAGCACCCCTGCAGGTTGAGTCAGGAGCCCGAAGGAGCTGGCCGAGTGCATTCAAAGGGTGGGGTAGATGGGCGGGGAATTGTCACTGACAGTCGTCTCCTGGAGAACATTGGACACGTTGGTCCCCGCGGAGCTGCTGGATGTAAGCGGGATGCTGGAATGATGGGGGGCAAGATGACATCATGGGTCCAACCAGAGGCCCAGGGTGGGGCCAGCAGCTGTCAGTCACCTCTCTCATGGAGGCATGTACAGAGCATATTCGGATACTGACACACAAACATTTAGGCCCTCACTATACGTATACGGATTCTTTTTAAAACTGATTTTAAATACTTGAGAGGATTCTGAGCATGCATTGCTAGCTTGTTTTCCTTTGACGAAATCAACATATCAAAATGGCAAAACAATAGTAGCCCATTATTTCTACAGATTTGATATCTATTGTATATATTTAACATCCTTTTGGAACACAGACTATAGTGCAAAATCAAAATGTGACCCGTGTGGAGGGACGTCATGGTGGAGTTGCTGCTGGAGGCACCTCGACACGGCCGTGGTGCTTAAAGCCACCTCACAGACCCTTTTACAGCTGACATCATCAGAAGTATGCGTGCGCATTTTGCCCCAACTATCAAGACAAGTCAGCAAGCTTTAATCTTTGAATAGAATTTGTTGCCAGCATCAAAATGTCTGGTTGTTCGTTAAAGCTATTTTACCAGCTTTACCGGTTGACAAAAACTGTATGAGCAGGGTAATGATTTCTATTAATTAGGGTCAGGAACTACAATCAAAGGATAAAGAGATGGAAATCAGCAGCTTTCTGCTCAACGTCTATCTCAAAGAATTTGAAGGGAACAGCAAGGGAAATGTCCAAAGTGGTGCCTCAGGAAGTCGAATCCCTCTCTTGCCAAGCTGTCTGACATATTAATTTGCTAATATATAATATGATCCTCTGTCTAAAGCAGGACTGTATGCTGCAGATGGAGCAGAGGCGCTGACAGTCAGTCACTGCACAGCATCATTAAAGTGTTGCTTTTGCATGGCGCTGTCTTAATAACTGTTGTGCGTCACTTTAACGGGCCACTCGACTGGCACCGCAGATAAAACGGAACTTGTGTGACTCAGCATTTTTTTGAGAGAAGATTTTCTTAATCTTTCATGGACTGATGCCAAGTTGTTGAGCAAGCGACGCCTGGCCCCTGAAAGCTGATTCAAAGCCAGAACAGGAAGCAGGAGTGAGGGAGAGGCGGTGACAACAGTAAGAGGCAAAGCTGGAGGAGAGAGACATACTAAAAGCTCTTAGCCATTAATATCTGCAGTTCTACGCGCTCCAAGCATGGAAATTAGAGTGTTGCTCATTTAAAAGGGATGTGCAGAGCTGAGAGCTTAAGCAGTGATAGGAACATCAAAAGGAAATGACTTGATGGTTTTGGTTAACTTGCACATTCGATTGCATACTTTAAATACATATATGCATCCTTTTGCTAAAGGCGAATCCAAGTTAAAAATTATTTCACTGTCTCAGAAAGTCAGAGGTGAAATATCAATGTTTGCAACAATGTCACAATTTAGTGAAATGTCAACAAACACACCGCAGAATGATTTGACCAAAAAAGGAAACCCTTCACATCAAAGTGGATGGAAAAGAGGCCTAAATATAGCATGAATACCAAAGGTTCAGAAGAATCTGCCAGTGCTCAAGCAGATCAGTGTGTCACAAGAAACAGGGTTTATCTGCTGGTGGCCATGAATATAGACACAGGAAATGTTATTGTAATCATCCCACAGGTTCCATAGATCGTGGTTACACCTGTACCGCACTATTATATTATTATTATTGATCACATCTCTATTACTGATACTGTTACTGGTTTTATTATTGTTCTACTAAATCAACTGCTGCTTCTATCGTTTGCAATAATTCTTTTTCTATTATTATTACTACTGCTGTTACTACTGTCATTTTATGTATCATTTCTTTCATATGTATTGACATTGACATATGTATTGTTTTTTTTTCTTTTTTTCCAAGGATTTCCTGTTCCGATGCGAGGTTCCAAGAACGTGATTTTTTTTGCTTTACAAATACATTCAAATTAATTAGCAACATCATTGATTTTGATGCATTCATATTTTTTTGTGCAGTATCAGATTTAAAAGTTTAAATCTTTAGAAGACAAAAATGTCCTTTTCCTAAAACTGCTGTAAAATACTATATATTATTATGTTCTACTTACACCAAGTTATGTTTTCAGTTCTGATCATAACTGCCAGATATTCATTCTTTTTCAGAATTGTAACCCTTTAATGCCAGTTTTTGAGATGACGCCACAATGTTCATAACTGAAAACAACAACACAAAAATGTAATGATTTTCTGTATACTAAATGCTAAACGGGGAGATATATACGTAGTTTGCAACAATATTGATTTTAATGCTTTTTTTGAAGTATTAGCAGCAGAGTGCTTAAATCATGATGACTGGATTTGAATATACCCACTTTGACCACTATGTGGGTCACAATGGCAGAGTGGCGCTATCAGCACCTGCCTTCAGGAAACGGTATATGCCGTTGGAAAAGCAGTGGCATACCACTCCAGGCATCGGTATATGCTGCTGAACTCAGTGGCATACCATCGGCCACTTTTCGATCTTGGTGCTACTGATGACAGCGTCAGCTATGTTTTTTGATGCAAGGTGCCTTTAGGTGCATTCGAAAGTTTGGCACTTCTAGCTTCCATCGATAATAACAGGCTATTGTAGACTGACAACACAACTTGCTCGTATATTTAAGTTTAAATTTGTAGGCCTTCATTATCAAAATACTTCGTAATAAGACGTTTGGACAACAAATGTTTGGTTTCCGGATTCTGGAAACTGAAGACTTCATGTTTTTGAAACAATATAACATGCATATCTTCATACCATCTTCAACCATGGTATTGTAACTATCCTCCAGGTTGGACCCATCACCGTGTCCGTGGGGTAAATGAGGTTGATTTCAATTAAAACATATTTTCTGGTCAAAGCAGCTGGTTTTTGATAGTGTGGAACAGACTTAATGCCTATAATTAAAACCCTGTATGCAACCCCGAACCCAAGCATTGATCTTCTACCGTGGCCTTGAACAAATGCAGACAACCAAAATGGCATTCATTTTTAAACACTAAAGTCTAAAAATCGAACAAGTCTTCAAGGACAAGCAAACACACTCGACAGTTCCTAAGAGGATCCTCTTCTTTTTGGCATCAATCTCTCCTGAACCTGCACGTCTGAAGTGCTTCTATTTCCGTTGCTCATCATTTCACTGAAGAACGTCTGGAATACTGTGATTTTATCTTAATGGCACTAACAGGAGTGAGGACAGAAGAGGAACAGTGGCGGGATGAGAGTGGCAATGGAAGATGGTGAAAGTAATTACTTCCTAAATTGTGAGATATAGATTAAGGAGACAGAGGGTAAGGAAATACACCTCTCAGCTCCAGGAGGGATGAATTGATGTGATGTCATTTGTTATTTGCTAAACATGTCAACTACTGGTTACATATGTCTTTAGCATGATCTTACTGTATATCTAAATTTAAAGGCACCTGTATAATAAGGATGCTGTCACCATTGATATTACAATTAATTTCAAAATACTGAGAGGGCCCAGACCTAAAGGAGGCCTGGAGACTCTGGGTTCATTGTTGTTTGGGCAAATTTGTTCGATAATACTGTATACTCAACTAAAGGGCATTATCAACTGAAATGCCTCAGGCCTAAAGGCTTGCTGTATCAAGGAAACTGGCAGCTGCAACCAAAGATTGCACCCCATTCATTCCAAAAATGTATTTACCATCTTACAGCCGCTCTGTTTCTAATGAATGTCTATAAGAAAAGATTTAATGGGCCAGTGCACATCACGTGATCCTGCACTACCGTGGTACTCAGCCATAATCATCTTACAGCCCTGCCTACAAAACCCAAGCTGGTTTACAAACATTAAAAACAGTATATTAGTGTAAAGATGAAGAACAAGTTGAAAGATATAGTTAGTCAGTCATATGATTTCTGGATAAAACCAAACATCCTTTTATTTGTTTTACATAAAGGTAATCCTAAAACACATGTGGGGGTCATGTTATATTAAGGATACTGTTCTCCCACAAAAAAATTACCCATAGGTTGGTTGTACAAGCAGGACTCTTATTTACATTTGTATAAATATTTAGTAATTATGACGGGAGTTAAGGAGGAAGTTGGGTAACGTAGTATGAAAAGCCTTAAAGTCCATGTAGTGAAAGGGTGGGGTGGATGAATAGGTCAAACAACCATGAGACAGCAGTTCATGTCCTATGTGAAACCAAAAGTCAACGTTGAATTATTTTAGCTTGTAGTGAAAAAGCATTTTGAGAGGTCGGAAGGCTAAAAACATGATACAAATACAAATTCTATTTACCATTACCATGTATTTAGGAAATGCTCCTGTAGGTCCTACTTTAAAAGGTAGTACGTACCCTTCCACTGGCTTTGTCAATGACGTCATACAATTTGAAAAAGCCCATAGAGATATTTTATGAGTGTGTCAAACATCTCTGGTGATTTTGTTTGCCTGAAACACGCTAAGGAATAGACCCAGTCTGTATTGCGTTGGATGGAGACAACTAGGGGGCTCCTTGGAGAGGGTCAATGAGCTAAACAGTTTCTTCAATAGGTTTAGGCTACACTAAGGCTACGAAACGATCTCCGTCCACATGGTGTTTCAGCATCGTTTTCTAAATGATCTCAGACCAGACTAAAACGGCGAGCGTAATTCCCTCTCGCGCGAGCGAAATTCCCTCTCGCGCGAGCGAAATTCCCTCTCGCGAAACCTTACCCTGCTCATGAGCAAGCCTATTAGCTGCTCGCTTGCGAGCAGATTTTCTTGTTGACAGTAAGTGGGCGAACCCAGTCTCCATTGTATCTCATCATCTAATTGGTTACAATCCTCGTCTTTGGATAGACAGGATATCACTGTTTCTATTCTCACAATCCAGAGAGAGAGAGAGAGAGAGAGAAGAGAGGTGACCTTGGTTCCTTAGACTTTGGAGCAGCCCCACTGCCCCCATGCACTGAGAAGATAAGCAGCAGTGCTGAGAAGCCAACTTGACAAACCCTGATGGCACACAGTTCTAAGGCCGGACACACAGTCATTCCACCTGCACTGAGATATACAGCAGCACTGTGGGACTGGCTTATATGGTGCTTTCATTCAACATCTGTCCACCCACACACAACACTCTCTTATCTGCCCTATATACTGACTCATTTTAAACCAACTTTAATTAAAGTTGCAGGGTAGTGAATAATGGAGCTTAAAGAAGTAGTGACAGCAAAGGAAGCTATTTAAGTCTGTCTGCCATGGGCATTAATGCATTGTTTGTTCATCCAACTGACACGGCCCTTGTTGGAATATGCAGGTAAATAAACAAACGGCACAATGTAAAGCTTAGAGTGGATATGTGTCACACCAGCAGGGTGAGCTTGCTGCTTTTAGCTCCAGCTTAAACGAAAAGAGCAGACGATCTGTTCTGGTGTCAGGTCTTTCTGCTTAGGTTGTTTTCATTCACTGTTTGTACTTATACCTACGAAAAATAATGCACTACAATTTGTTTATAACCCACGTAATTGTGAGCCAGGACATTCAAGGCTGCCTCCAAGGAAGTCAAGTGATGTAGTATAAAGAATGACAGTCTGCAGTCTGTTGACCCATTGCTATAGAGCTCACTCTACTTTCACCTTTGCATATAAGTCACAAGTGACTTTGGTGCTTGAGGTAGATACATTTGATATGTAGTAAAGCATTCAAGCAGTTTTTCTTGGGACGACAGTTTCAGTTTTCTTAAACTGTCAGACTTCTGTGAACAATGTTCCCATGCTCCCAGATATTGGCAATTGAGTGCAATGTCACTGATAAAAATGATAGACAACATTATAGTCATTATTCTATCAAGGTTATATCTAGCACGGGGTCTGTAAAACACCATTCACATAGTGCTTTCTATGATGCTTCATATTTCATTTCCCCTGCAATGACAACAAGGAACTAATCCCTTGAGTGCTCCTCTGCAAAGAGATTACTCACCAAAATAGTGACTTTAACAGAGAGTAAATGCATTCGGTATCATATGGAGGGAGAGAGAAGAGCAGCTCCTTGGGTAGCTAACTTTGAGCTAATTATACAGTAAACTAGGAGAACAGCAGTACACTGTGAAATCGTAAGTGGCAGTTGGTCATAGTAAGCTAAGCTCTCTCTCTTCTTTTTCTTCTTTTTTCTGTCAGGGTAAATTACTTGAGGATTTCTGAGCTGGTGGATACAGAAGCTGTAATGTGACAAAATGGATTAACGGTTAGCTGGACTTCATGGGAGGAGTATGCAGTGCAGACTCATCCTCTGCCGCAATGGCAACAGATACACACAGCTTTACAGTCTATGACAACTAGAAGATGAAGAAAAATTGGGTACTGTATTATCCTGTATAAGTGGAAATAATTACTGTACCACAAATTGTGTTTATGCAACCTGACCATTGAACACCATAACAGTTAAAACCATTCAAACATTGTAAAGTGTTGTAGAAATCATGTATGTTTTGGACAAGTATACTTGCCTTTGATGAATGTGTCCTACACAACAATTACTCCAAACAAGATATGTTTCTCTTTGTCTTTAAAAACAACCCATATAAGCATATTCTTGCCCCCATCTGCAGAAAACCCATCATTCATCTGTAATGTCCAAAAAAGTTGATTCATATGCCCACTTTCTACTGTACCCCTGCTTTAGTCAAACCAATACGGGAACCCATCGGCTATCAGTCTGACTATGATTTAGCCTGTGGGGGCAAGGGGCTATTGTGTATTTATCCCCCTTAAATTTCTGAGATACACTCCACTTAGACTTACCTCTCTATTTATTTCCCTGTAGAGTTCATCATTGAATTGACTCATCAAAATGATGAGTTAAACAAATACTTTGAAACATCATGCAACATGATTATAAGGTGATGGTTCCGGGGAATCAGGTTTGAGTGCCCCTATGACCCTGAGGGCTATGTTGTCTGGAGCCTAGAGCTCCTGGTAGGGTCTCCCATGGCAAATTGGTCTCAGGCGAAGGGCCAGACTAAGAATGGTTCAAAAACTCCAATGGAAAATCAAAGAAGAGTCGAGGAGACCCTGCCCGGAGGAAGCCCGGGGCCCACGTCTGGAGCCAGGCCCAGTCGGAGGGCCCAACAGCGAGCGCCTGGTGGCCGGGTTTGCCACGAAGCCCGGCCGGGCACAACCCGAAGCAGCAACGTGGCACCCTCCTCCTCTCCATCCTGTGGGCTCTGACTGGAGTCCTGTATGGGGTTCCAGTAGGGGACTCCATAGTTCTGCTGGGGGATTTCAACGTGCACATGGGCAACGATGGGGATACCTGGAGAAGCGTGATTGGGAGGAATGGCCTCCCTGATCTAATCCCGAGCGGTCGTTTGTTGTTGGACTTCTGTGCTAGTCATGGATTGTCCATAACGAACACCATGTTCGAGCATAAGGATGCTCATCAGTGTACGTGGTACCAGAGCACCCTAGGCCGAAGGTCAATGAACGCTTTTGTGATCGTATCATCGGATCTGAGTGAAGAGAGGGGCGGAGCTGTCAACTGATCACCATCTGGTTGTGAGTTGGGTCAGAGGGTGGGGGAAAACTCTGGACAGACCTGGTAAGCCCAAACGGGTAGTGCGGGCAAACTGGGAACGTCTGGAGGAGGTCCCTGTCCGGGAGATCTTCAACTCACACCTCCGGCAGAGCTTTTCTAGCATCCCTGTGGAGGTTGGGGGCATTGAACAGGAATGGACAATGTTCAAAGCTTCTATTGCCCAAACTACGGCGGTGAGCTGTGGTCTCAAGGACCACTTCCGGGATATGTTAACCCGGAGGACTCCTGAGGCAGTTGCAAGGTACCGACAGACCTGAAGGGCTACAGCCGCTGCTGTGAAGGAGGCAAAGCAGCGGGTGTGGGAGGGGTTCGGAGTAGCCATGGAGAACGACTTTTGATCGGCACCAAGGTGTTTCTGGAAAACCATCCGGAACCTCAGAAGGGGGAAACGGGGAAACATCCAAGCTGTATACAGTAAGGATGGGACTCTGTTGACTTCAACTGAGGGGGTAATCGGGCAGTGGAAGGAGCACTTTGAGGAACTCCTAAATCCGACTAATGTTGCCCTCTACTGTAGAGGCAGAGCTGGAGGCTGATGGGGGAGCATCATCAATTTTCCTGGTGGAAGTCACTGAGGTAGTCAAACAACTCCACAGTGGCAAAGCCCCAGGGATTGATGAGATCCGTCCAGAAATGCTGAAGGCACTGGGTGTGGAGGGGCTGTCTTGGATGACACGTCTCTTCAACATTGTGTGGATGTCTGGGATGGGGCCTAGGGAGTGGCAGACCGGGGTGGTGGTTCCCCTGTTCAAAAAGGGGGACCAGAGGGTATGTGCCACACAGTATCACACTACTCAGCCTCCCTGGTAAAGTCTACTCCAAGGTGCTGGAAAGGAGGGTTCGGCCGATAGTCGAACCTCGGATTGAAGAGGAACAATGCGTATTCCGTCCTGGCTGTGGAACAACGGACCAGATCTTCACTCTCACAAGGATCCTGGAGGGGGCTTGGGAATACGCCCATCCGGTCTACATGTGTCTTGTGGACCTGGAGAAGGCATATGACCGGGTCCCCCAGGAGATACTGTGGGAGGTGCTGCGGGAGTATGGGGTGAGGGGGCCACTTCTGGGGGCCATCCAATCCCTGTACGCCCAAAGAGAGAGCTGTGTCCAGGTTCTCGGCAGTAAGTGGGACTTGTTTCCGGTGAGGGTTGGCCTCCGCCAGGGCTGTGCTTTGTCACCAATCCTGTTTGTGGTATTCATGGACAGGATATCGAGGCGTAGTCATGGGGAGGAGTGTTTACAGTTCGGTGGGCTGAGGATTGCATCGCTGCTTTTTGCAGACGATGTGGTCCTGATGTCTTCATCGGGCTGTGACCTCCAGCACTAACTGGATCGGTTTCGCAGTCGAGTGTGAAGCGGTTGGGATGAGGATCAGCACCTACTCTGGGTAGGGAATGAGTCCTTACCCCAAGTGAAGGAGTTCAAGTACCTCGGGGTCTTGTGGAACGTGAGATTGGCCGGAGAATCGGAGCAGCTGGGGCGGTATTGCAGTCGCTCTACCGCACCGTTGTGACGAAAAGAGAGCTGAGCCGCAAGGCAAAGCTCTCTATCTACCGGGCAATCTTCGTTCCTACCCTCACGTATGGTCATGTGAACTGGGTCATGACCGAAAGAATTAGGTACAAGCGGCCGAAATGGGTTTCCTCAGGAGGGTGGCGGGTATCTCCCTTAGAGATAGGGTGAGAAGTTTGGTCATCCGTGAGGGACTCGGAGTAGAGCCGCTGCTCCTTTGCGTGGAAAGGAGCCAGTTGAGGTGGTTCGGGCATCTGATAAGGATGTCACCTGGGCGCCTCCCTAGGGAGGTGTTCCAGCTGGGAGGAGACCCCAAGGGAGGCCTAGGACCAGGTGGAGGGACTATATCTCCAAACTGGTCCGGGAAAGGGAAGTTTGGGGTCCCCTGCTGGAGCTGTTGCCCCCGCGACCCGATCCCGGATAAGCAGTCAAAGATGAGATGAGATGAGATCATGCAACATTGTGAAACAATAACCATTGTTGTTCAATCATCATCATCATCTTCATTGCCATTTTCTTATTGAAATACCTAAAAGTCTCTGACAATACGTACGATTAGTGCTCATGAAAATGATCAGTTCAGATTTGTATGCATGATGATGATTTGTATGTGTCCTACTCTTTGAAAAAGCAAAGAATTTAATTCCAAATTTCATGTCTCTGTTTACTGTTTTTGAGAGCTTCTGCTAGACTGTGGACTCTCGTCCTGCTGCACACCCACACAAATGCTCCTACCATAAAAGAGAGGACAGATGATGTGACGGATTGCAATGTTTAAACTATTACTTGATCATAAGTATGCAGCATTTTGCAGTATAGTCAGTGGGGGTGGAGAAGGATGTTTTCTGTCCCAGAAAGTAGCTGCTAAATGGAGGAGGGGTGTCTCTGTGAGGTGCAGCCTAGCAGTGCTTTGAAGTCTGTGAAGTGCTGCTGCAGACAACTATGAGATGGGACTTTCAGTTTCCAGTTACTCGTGGCTCTGTGCAAATATGAGGAAACTAAATTCACTCAACTGGAAATTTATTTCAATCCCATGCTGCAAGCAAGAAGTTGCTTGTCAATTTTTTCTACATAACTTATGTCATATGTCAGATTTAACTTGTTGCCATCGCCATGCTTTCTCTAAATGCTGTTTCAGTGGTGTTTCTACCATGAATGAAAATAATAGAATCACAAGATGTTAGTCAAAGCTAGGCTCTGCCTTGAGCCTCAGTAGCCAGAGGGTACCCTATAAAAAGAATATTATGTAGCATATGCTTTTTGCATTTTCATACATTTAGCCTACTGACACATTTTTTGCTAAATGAAAACATATTGAGTAGAAATATGTTCACTTCTATAATAATAATAATAATACTTTAATTTTATATAGCGCTTTTCTAAGTACCCAAAGATGCTTTACATAGGGTAGAGACAAACAGAACAAACAAAGCAAAAAAAAACAAAAAAAAAACTGGAGAAGCTGTGCGAAATGAGTCACGTGGTGGAGGGTAGGGTGCAGGGGTTAGCAGGTGAAGGCGAGTTTGAAGAGGTGGGTTTTGAGGGCTTGTTTGAATGATGATAGGGAGGGAGCCTCACAGATGTGGATGGGGAGAGCGTTCCAAGGGGTGCAGCAGCGTTCCAAGGGGTGCAGCAGCTGAGAAGGCTCTGTCGCCCCAGGTCTGGGAGCACAGCTCGTTGTGCAGCCTGACAGCAGCAGCAAGGAAGGACCTGCGGTACCTCTCCTTCACACCGGGGGTGATTCAGCCGGTGGATGAAGGAGCTGCACAGAGCTGCCAGGGTGTCCCGCATGGGATGGGAGGTGTTGTCCATCAGGGATGATAGCTTAGCCATCATCCTCCTGTCTGCCACGACCTCCACCGTATCCAGTGGACACCCCAGCACACTGCTGGCCTTCTTGATGAGTTTGTTTAGTCTGTTCCTGTCAGCTGTCGAGATACTGCTGCCCCAGCAGACCACTCCATAGAAGATGGCTGATGCCACCACAGAGTCGAAGACGGTTCTCAGGAGTGGTCCCTGCACTCCAAAAGACCTCAGTCCCCTCAGAAGACAGAGTCTGCTCTGACCCTTTTTGTAAAGTGCAAGTGTGTGATCAGTCCAGTCCAGTTTATTGTTCAAGTGAACACCCAGTTACTTATAAGATCTCACAATCTCAATGTCCATTCCCTGGATGTTCACTGGTACCGGAGAGTGTTTACCAGCTCTTTGGTTTTACCAGAGTTGATCTGAAGGCGGTTCAGTTGGCACCATCCTATGAAGTCCTGGTTCAGTTCTCTGTATTCCCTGTCATCACCGGCGGAAATGAGGCTGACGATTGCAGAGTCATCAGAGAACTTTTGCAGGTGGCAGTTAGCAGAGTCGTATTTGAAGTCTGAAGTGTAGCTGGTAAAGAGGAATGGAGCTAGAACGGTTCCTTGTGGGGCCCCCGTGCTGCAGGACACCAGGTCAGACTCACACTTCCGTATCCGCACATACTGTGGACGGTTGGTGAGATAGTCCAAGATTCATGCAGTGTGGTGGTGGTCCACCCCGTTCTGCTCCAGCCTGTCCTTCAGAAGCAAAGACTGGATGGTGTTGAAGGCACTGGAGAAATCAAAAAACATGATTCTCACAGTGCTTCCAGCCTTTTCCAGGTGAGAAGGGCATCTGTGTAGCAGGTAGATGACAGCGTCATCCACCCCGATGCCAGATTGATAGACAAACTGAAGTACAGTGCAGAAGTGCTTTAAACCTAAATTGTTTCTAATGGCCAGCAGGGGGCGACTCCTCTGGTCGCAAAAATTAGTCAGATTGTAAAGACGTCTATGAGAAAACCCTACATCTCACTTGATTTATTACTTCAGTAAAAATTGCAAGGTTACTACATCCACTTCTTATATATAGTCTGAGGCCTACACATGCAGACTACAGACTTTTGGTCAACATAACTCAAATACATGCTATATATTGCTAAAGGGGTTTGTCAGTCCTTGTATGATGCCAAGCTTACCACAGCACTAGTAGAAATGTTTTCTCTAGCGCACAACTGAAAGAATAAACACTGATCAAAGTAAAATAACACTGAAGAACTGTATTCTCCATTCTGTGTCTGAGTAAGAGAGAAAAAGAGAATCTGGAGCACAGTGCACGTAACTTGGCAGCAGCAGAGCTGTTGATACACTGTATATCTACACATACTGTCTTTCGTGACAAGCAGCATGAGCCAAGGCTGGCTCTGTTCCAGACCTCCTACACTACTGCTGATGCTAACAGACACCTCCCTTGTGTTTTTGAATCATTAATTATCTTGGAAGAGTCCACTGAGCTACACCATGCCTAACCACACAGCCTAACTTCCTCTTCTCACCAATATAACTGTTTTTGTCGGTAGATGATTACCAATGATGTTCTGGGCAGTTTTAATCACCCACTGTAGAGCCCTCCTGTCCTGGGCCGTGCACATCACATGCCAATTTGAAATATTTCCAGTCAGGATGCTTTCCAATGCTCGACTGTAAACGTTAACTAGAACTTGGTATGGGATTTCCTGTTTGTGTACAGACTACTGTAGAGATACTTGGTGGGTGTATTGCTGGGGGCCCAAGGACGTGCAGTGTCAAGGTTGGTGCAATTTGGACATGTAACAGGTTTAATATTAATAAACTTTATTGCACTGTGGTAATGCTAGATATGCTAACGGTGGAAACAAGTGCAAGCAGCACTAATGGGGGCCAAGCAATTGGCCCGCACCATGCCCTGAACGGGCAATGCACTAGTTCCTTCATACCTTCTGTGCACTTTCTGTAGCTGCCACATCTTCTCACTACCACCGCACTACTGGGAGGCTTTTATTGGGAAGCAGCTACCGGATATTGTAAGTTAAGGCTAGAAATCTACTGCTTGCTTTGTGAGGTGATCAGAGACAAGTCCGCTAACCCAAAGCTCTGCCAGATAGATCCATGGGCTGCGGTGACTCATGCACTTGACTGTGTGCACTGGAGATGTGGCACAGTTCTTCCACCATCCATTTCCAATGGAAGTAGAGAGTGCAAGGCTATTTTCAGCAGCTTAAGCAAGTTCAAATGCAGAGAAGGATTATGCACATGGACCAATATAAAGCAGCAAAGAGTGGATTAACGTAACCATTATATTCTACATGTACCACCTCAGAAACAGCAGGAATTCTATGACATTTTATTTATTTAGTTGAGTTCATGCTATTCCAGTTGTCCTTGTATACCATTCTCACCATACCAAGGAATCACACTTTAAACAGGCTCAGAAAGCATCACAAGTTCAATTTCATAAATTGTATTTGAGATGCAGTTAGCCTATGCAATAATCTATATTGGTTTGTATGATGGATGAGATGAACAATAACATAAAAAGGTAAAGTATTGATTATGGCAAAATCATATCCTGAAATCTAACCACTGAAATAAATAACATGATATTATAATTTACAAAAGATAGAGCTATTGATGCAAACACAAAATTTACTCAGCAGCCAAATACAAAACTTTTTTTTTTCAATCGTCATTTCTTGTAATGAAATAAACCAAACTGTAATAGCTGTAAATGACATCTGTACAATTAGACACAGCTGTGGGTTTATTTCACAAGTCACTCCCCTCATGTCCTGGACTTTAATTAATCGGGTAACGTCTCACACACACACACACACACACACACACACACACACACACACACACACACACACACACACACACACACACAGGAGCCCCTTGTCAGGCAAGATTATGATATGGGGTCAGTCTCAATATTAATGAATGCACACAGAAACATTAACAAATGTATTTTGTGATTTATGTATGAATTATTTTCTCCATAAAAATATTTTGTAATGCACCACAACAATATTTGTGCTTTACTTACTTACATACTTTATTTTTCCAAAACCCGCACACTTTCAGCTGCATTGCCACACAATTATTATACCAGTAAATGCTCAATTTCACATGGACGTGATTATATCCATTTCACATTGGCTGGTCCAGGACCCCCTTTGGATGTCATATTAATGTCCAAGACATTGGAAACTAGGCATTTAAAAATATATATATTTTCAAGACCACTTTTGAATGTCATTGGGCACTGATGATGGGCTCAGATGTCCATGCCATCCCTATTGACATTTGGAATAGGGTCAAAACCACTTTTATCTTCCAATGAACGCTCATTACCGGCTCAATGCTAGAAATCTTCTTAACATTATGAGTCTAAATTTCAAAATTTTTCCAAGACTACTTCAATTGAAGTAACAGAATCAGGGTCAAAAAATTGTAAGACCGCTTATTAGTGTTATGAGCTTATGACTAACTTCACTTCTTAGCATCACTTAGAATTGGCCAATTTCTGTTATTTTTGAAGACCACTATTGAATGTCGTCGAGTGTTGTCACACCCAACTTGTTGAATATAGAAGCTTGATCAGTGACCCTTCATGTCAAACGATGGCGCTCCACGTACCCAGTTTTGCACGTGCAGGGCTGCCTCTAGAGGCAAGTGTAATTATAACGGGAGTAAAGGAGGAAGTCAGTTATCGTAGTATAAACAGAGGCACAGTCTTCATTACATTTACATTACATTACAGTCATTTAGCCGAAGCGACTTATAATTCATTATTACTCACCCAGGAGACTGAATTCTGTCCCGTGTGAAACCAAAGTCAACATGGACTTATTCCAACTTAAGTAACATACTTTACTGCATCACATATATGTACCATACTTTACGTCCTTAACTTAAGTTACTTACATACGTAACATACTTAATTCAAGCCAAATCTTGATCTTTTCCTAAACCAAGTTTAGACTTTCTTAATGAAAATGACCCATCACAACATAGCATGTATCCATTCACTAAGTTCAATGTCATGGAAACACATTATTTGTAATATCAGACTTTCCACACAACCTCTCTGGATTATAGACAGTGGCCGTCCTGCTGGACACAGTTCACAGCTCTTCCCTCAGGATGGAAGCTTTATATAGATGAGCGGTGATGAATCACTGGGCCTGTGGACACTGTGGTCACTTGGTTGGACACAACTGATTTCCTTTAATCTGGATGTGTTTCGGGCACACAAAGTCTAATGAGGTGCATCTAGGACTGCCAGCTATGTGATTCTGCAGTGTTTCCGCTCTGTTAATTAAGCTTAATTGTACTTCCCATCAATCATTCATAACAAGAGGGAATGAATCCACACCAATGTCTGCTGCTGCTCCATCCATATGCCTTCAGATCCACGCTATGTATGAGGGACAGTGAGATAGTGTGCAAGTGTGTTTGTGAGTAATGCTTGTCATGCCAATCAGCCCATTCACCATGTCTAAATATGGAAACAAACTGATTCCTCTGCTAATTGTTGTCACCATAATTGCCTGCTGCTTAGCACAATTCCTTTAACTTGACATCAGATAGCAGGAGAACATGCAGGAACTTTTTGAAGTTTTAACACCCCGTACCTGTCAATACAATCTGACATGGACTGTGATGATGATAGAATGAAATCATGAGGACACTGGTTAGAAAAGACTGAGGATGTAGAGAACCGGCAGAATGTTTCCCACAGTCATATGATACAGGATGTTCCCAACAACAGCTCAGTGACTCTTGCACCTCATAAATAATTGCATGTGTTTACCTTTCTCTCTAAACATACAATACATTGCTTGCAAATGCAAGTATTTCACAAGGAGGACCTTCACAATGCAGCTGACAAGGTTGACTGTACAATAGAGCCCAACAGATTTGGGGTATATATATGCAGTGCCGGTTCAGAACAAGCCTGTTCAGAAAGGGCTGAATGCTTGGCATGTGGTGTTGCTGCTTGCAGCTTTCTTGAAAACCAAAACATTGCGCTTCCTTGCGTCCTGAGCAATACGCCTGCGATGACAAAGCTGCGTCAAACACTCAAATTGCGACTACTTATGGTCAGAAACACCAGTGAAGTAGGCCTACAGTCTGGCTCAAGGTAAAAAAACACCAAGGGCTGATTTTACCATCGGCAACCTGGGCCTTGAGCCCACTACTAAAAGGGCACCAAAAGCTATAGATTTATTATGATATTTATATATGAAAAGTTCTGAATTATGTTAGTATTCTAACTCATTGTAATCCAAAATAAATTACAAAAAGCCCCCAAAGCACTTCAAAATAAATAAATACGCAAATCAGCTGTATAGTCTAGTACTTACTGTGTACTTCAGAAGAAAACTTTGTTGTAGTACATTTACTCAACAGATAAATGTTACTGGTTACGTTGCAGATTCAGAATTGACCGAAAAAAAAATATTATTTAAAATGGGATGCATCATTATTCATTAAACTATTCTGCATCATATTAGAATTGAAAGCTACACCTTAAAATATGTTAAGTGGACTTAGGTACATTGTGCTGATAATGCTTCTTTCACTCATAAACACTTGAATGCACGACTTTTACTGCATTGTATTACTAGTTGTATTAATAATAATTGATAGTTTTACTTTAGAAACATTTTGAGTACTTATTTCAACACTGCCAAGACCAATATTTCCAGTTCGAGAAATTGTGACTTCAGACAAGACAGCATTTTGGCACCCTCACCTTTCATTTAGAGCCTCTTGAGGTTACCACTTCCTGTCATAATCTATACCTGTTAATCCACCAGGGTTAGGCACTTGAGTTTATCCTAGGTCACATTGGGCGAAAGGCAAGATGCACCCTGGACCCCAGTTGGTTGCTATGCTGCTTAAGGTCACAACTTGGACTCAAGAGACAGGCAGAAGCGCTCCAGGGGACAGGCAGGAGGATGATGACCAGACTGCCGGAGTTGCTCTGGGAACTGGGGCTCCGGAGACGGGTCTCTGGGGGTCAGGGCTCCGGAGACTGGGATTCTGGATCGGCGGCAGCTGGGACCAGGGAAAACTTTGGCCCGGCGATGACAGGAACCGGAGATCAGGGCCCAGTTCAGAGTCTGCATTTTTCATTTTCAAATATTTCTCCATCGCTGTTCGTCTTGTCACCTCAATCTCTCCCATCATTTAATTCTACTCTCTTAAATTAACAAAGTCATTATTGTGCTACCTACTGCCGCCCACTGGCATGGAAGACAGTATATTACAGCTCAGACGCTCAACAATGGCAAAGTATTTGCAGAAACTAAATAATATTTTTTTGGACCAATTAAGTGAAATTGGACTTTTTTCCATGGCACACCTGACGATCTCTCACGGCACACTGGTTTAAAATCACTGCCCTAATGGGTCAAGCTCCAAAATGCTGGATCCTACAATTCCCATAATGCAACTCAATAGCATATTTCATCAAACCCTCCCCGGCTGGTAAATAGCCATGTCTTTCAAACTCCACTCACCGCTGTTATAAATTCCCCAGGCCCAAGATAAACATGATGATATCACTACAAAATCATCCCGGTTGAACTTGACAATTATTATACAGGCTTATTAGTAGGCCTATACCTCATATTGAGTAAACTGATCTTAATGTTTAAAATTAGTGGAGTGCCCCTTTAAATTAATTTGATGAAAGTACCAACGCTGTGCATCAAAAAACTGGAGACCTCAATTGCAACACATTTCCTCCTGCTAATGGCAACAGATAACTGGAAAATAACTGTATATATATAATCTATAAACAGACTGTACTGTAGGCCTATCAAAGTAAAAGTTGCAAAACTTAAAGTACAGTTTTTTTGGGAGATTTGGAAAGGTCTGGGTGTGCGCCACAGCCATTACGATAGCTTGCTAAGTTGTATGAGCGAACAGAAACTCAACTGTACATGATCTCCTAACAATCTGCACAAAACACTGTTTTTGGTTTTGGTTTATCTCCCTCTTTCTCAATTTCAAATCTCATCTCAGTGTTTCCAGAATGGATGTAGCAGAGGTATTAGCTTAGCTCAAAGGCTGGAAGCAAAGGAAACTGCTAGCCTCTGTCAAAAGTGCAAATATATACCTTCCAACAATTCTAAAGCTGTTTACACTGTGCACACACTGATAATTATTCAATCTACCTCACATCAAAGTGATGCTCTCAGGCAAGACATTTGAAGATTTTTTTGCAGAAACTAGGCCCAACATTTCTATCTGTCAAGTATTTTATAAATAAATAAATTCCTTATTAGTCCTGCAGTGTGGAAATGTATTTTCTGCATTTAACCCATCCTTAGTATAGTGGCCTGCTGAGAAGGACCCAGGGAGCAGATAGGGGTTGCTCAGGGACACTTCGCCACAGGACATGTGGTAGCCAAGGATCGACGACCCTCTCTACCCCATGCGCCACGGTGTGGTTATTTCTTATGGTAAATGGACTTTATTTATAAAGTCATCCAAACATTCAAAGTGCTTTACACTACATGTCAACATTCACCCATTCTTGTGTGGCCTACCATCTCTTCCACACCACAGCACTTGCATCGTAACATAGTGCAAATGTAATCGCCGGATTCTGCATGGTAGGCGAAGGTGGCAGTAAAGCCTTACCTGGGGCCCAGAGGGAGTCTGAGCTGAAAGAGATTCTGGTGAATTTTCATGATTTTTTAATATATATATCATATTTACACCGGCACTCAAATGTCTAGTTCAAGTGAATGGCGCATGTCATATGTTTTTTAAGATTTGGTAGTATGGGCGGAGATTATTTCTGAAATGGCATTAAAACGCTTGTCTGGACAGATATGTTTTTTGTTTTAAAAATGAAACGTAGCAGGGTGGATGTAGCTTCAGCTTGTTTGTGCTGTTTGTTTGGGAGTGTGAAAGAGGTTGTGATGGGGAGGAGGTTCTACCTTATCAGGTAACAGGATGAAAGCAGCTGCAAAGCTTTTAAGTAGCAGTAACTCAATGCTTCTCAATAAGGTAAATCCCTGTCATCTTCATGCATGTCTGCTCACTGCATAATCTACGAACAGCAGCAGCCACATCAGGATGATGAGATTGAGTGTGTGTGTGTGGGGGGGAGGGGGGGGGCTTCCTGGTGAACAATTAGCCTCAGCCACATCCTTCAGCTGCTACCTGGGATTATACACTGTCACTCATTGACAACTTTCCCTAGCTGACAATTTGCACTTCCTTTTGAAGTAGCAAAATCCCTAAGCTGCAGAATGAGAAAAACATGTCTAAAAGCCAGCATGAAAAAATGTATGCATCCTCAGTGCTGTCTGCATCTGTGACAGACAATGGGGGCAGGAGAAGGGATATTGTGTACTCTCTGCTTTGATGTTCTGCAGTAATAGAAAAAGGGGTTTTGGTTTTGGTGCCGCTGTGAGTTACTGCAGCTTTTGTGACTGACAGAAACAAATGAGTATCATGTTCATCTCTGACTCTTTGAAGCAGTGTCAGTGTCACCCTACTGCTTTCTTAAATCTATGTAATGGGAGTGTGAAAAATTGTCAGGCCTGCCTGAGCTCAATTTCATACACTTCATAAAAGTCAAGATTAGGTTGTCATTCTAACTTAATCCATACAAGGCCCGAGGCAGTGTGGGTGGATTTGGTCCAGGACATCTCGGAATATGAACAGCAAACTATTAAGCTCTGCCTGCTGACTAAACAGCTTCAACGGCCTGAGCTGAAGTGGGCTTACTTATACATAAAAAGCAGTTTTTGGTCTTTCCCTTTTAGGGACTGGCTGCACAAAGATTTGTTAAAATGGCTAAACAAATTAACCAGTCTTTGTTTTAACACTTGTTTAATGTGCCAGATGTTGAAAAAGGTGTGGATGCATCCATCTCTCCATTAGGAACACGTCTTCTTTACTCCTACTCCTATTGTGATTATGCCTGTGTGCAAATAGCCTCAAGGTCTCACCCCGGTGATAATGGAAGCTTAATCTACGATGAAATTAGCTGTCATTCTTGTCAAAAGATGAATATTCTGAAAGCAATGCCATAGACTGTCAAACAGATTGATGTAGTACAGTGATTTACCAGATTTAGACTGGGGGAAAAAATAGTGTAAGAGTAGTTTCAACAGATATTATGTCTTCTGTTTAAGACACAGAGCTCCTCCTATCGCCCGCTTAAAGATCACATTATTGTACCCGGAGTAGGGGTGGCTAAGTGGAGAGCCGGGCCGCCTTTCAATCAGAGGGTTGGTGGTTCGATCCCTGGCTCCTGCTCTACTAGTCTCATGTCAATGTGTCCTTGAGCAAGACACTTAACCCCACAATAGCTCCCATAGCTGTGCCTACGGTGTGTAGATAGTTACTGAATTGTAAGTCGCTTTGGATAAAAGCGTCTGCTAAATGACTGTAATGTTGAATAAATGGCTTGAGAGCACTGTGTGTGACTCTCATAGAGACTCCTTATAAACTGACACATCCGGACCTAGTTCATGGCCTTCATGTAATTTCATCATGTAAGGTCATTAGTGTTGAGATTTAATCTGGCACTTCTTGTTGAAATGGTAGTGAGTGCAGAGGCCCAATCAGTGGACAGGGTTTTGCTATTTTTGTTTTTTTTACCTACATCGGAGTGACAGGCCATCGGTTAGAACAGTGGAGCACTGAGATGGTGTGTGGATAGGCCCGGTAATAAGAACATTAAACAGCTCTGACTGGGGAGTGGTGACCTTCCTGCCATAAGTATGAGCTATGTGTTTTCCTGAGCTTGCTGATATAGTGAAGATGGAAAACATCCTTCCTGTTCCTATGCATACGAGCCAAACCCAAAGCAGAAAATGGTAGTAACTGAACCAAACATGTTCAGAGTATTTACAGTAGCATTTCTCTTATTTTGTCCTTGTCAGGGAATTATTTGAGGTTGATGATCTCCTGGCGGAAACTGTACATTGGTCTAGAGTTAAATATGCTACATGTAATGCCATGAACTGTCAAACTGATATATGCAATTTGCTGATTTACCAAATGTAGACTAAGAGACAAAAAAACAGATCTGCTTTTGACTGCAGGAAGCATGTCTCAACACCAGTCATTTACCGGGGATATTTGCTCAGGTTTCTGTTTCACTTGAGGGTAAATAAAATATACAAGTAGGAGAACAACAAGTGGGGGCATAAGAAAAACATATATGGAATATTTTGTCAGAATAAATAATTCAGGTTTAAGCTTTGACCAACAAATCTCTACTGTGCCCCAACCCTGAAATATCACGGCCTCGTCACGGGTTGTTTAATTTGTTTCCTGTTTTATTTTGAATTTCCCTGCCTCTTGTGCCTTGTGTTCACTTCACTTCTTGCTCCAGAACCTGCTCTGTTCTGTTCTCTCTGTTCTGCTCTGCTCTGTTCCGTTCCGTTCTGTTCTGTTCTGTTCTGTTCCGTTCTGTCTGTTCTGTTCCGTTCTGTTCTGCTCTGTTCCGTTCTGTTCTGTTCTGTTCTGTTCTGTTCTGTTCTGTCTGTTCTGTTCCGTTCTGTTCTGCTCTGTTCCGTTCTGTTCTGCTCTGTTCCGTTCTGTCTGTTCTGTCTGTTCTGCTCTGCTCTGTCCAGCCCTGCTATGCTTCCTGTTATGTTCCCTGCCATCATGTATGCATCTCTCGTGTTTTTTGCCTAAATTACCATATCCTGTTTATGAATTTTACCCATTCAGGTTTTCCTTGTATATTTTTGGTTCCACATTTTTAGACTCCTCCGCGCTGCAAGTTTTGTTTTGAACATTTTCTTGATAAGTAAAGTCACCATCAAACATCCCTCTGTTACCCCGTGTTTCTCTGTGTTTGGGTCCATCCCCTGCTACCAGAGAATGAATGAGAGCTCCTTGTAGGGAGATAGAAGAGGCTGCGCTGAGGTTGGCACGTAGGGAGGCTTCATCAATGCCGTCGCTGGTGGGTTCTTTGCCTGACTGGATTAGGGAATTCCTAAACACCCCTGATCAGTCACCTAGCCATCAGCCTGGTAGCCCCCAGCCTGCCAGTGTCCAGCCATTTTCTTGATAATTAAAATCACCTTCAAACATCCCTCTGTTCCCCGTGTCTCTTTGCGTTTGAATCCATCCCCTGCTACAATTTCTGCTTTAACCCTGACAGAACCAACCAACCTCAAAATGGAACCAGCAGATGGATTATTTAAAGGGGAGCTGTGGCTGGTGGGTTTTTCGCAGCGATCTTCGGTTCCTGTCATCGCCGGACCCCAGCTTTCCCCAGTTCCTGTTCTCGCCACGCCCCAGTTTTCCCTGGTCCCAGCTGCTGCCGATCCAGAATCCCAGTCTCTGGAGCCCTGACCCCCAGAGACCCGTCTCTGGAGCCCCAGTTCCCAGAGCCCCAGTTCCCAGAGCAACTCCGGCAGTCCGGTCATCATCCTCCTGCCTGTCCCCCTGGAGCACTTCTGTCTGTCTCTTGAGTCCAAGTTGTGACCTTAAGCAGCATAGCAACCAACTGGGGTCCAGGGTGCATTCTGCCTTTCGCCCAATGTGAGCTAGGATAAACTCAAGTGCCTAACCCTAGTGGATTAACAGGTATAGATTATAACAGGAAGTGGTAACCTCAAGAGGCTCTAAATGAAAGGTGAGGGTGTCACCAAGAACACCTGGATTTATGGAGTCCGGACAGATAGCATTCTGGGGACCATGACACAATACATTTCACAACTAACTGGTCAGAAGTGGTTTAAATGTATTTGCTCCAGAACAAAGTAGTGGGCGGATGAATGGACAAACGCAGTTCGACATAATGCTAGCAGAATCGCCGAGTGGTTAAAGTAAATGCTTCGTACTGAAAATGTTGTTGGTTTGATTCCTGCCAATACCACATTCCCTGTCCTACAGCAACACACAACCTGCTCAAGAGAACACTTTGCTAGTTTTAATCAACACCAAGAGAACAGGAACACATGTTTGTAGTGTTTTGTTTCAGCAAACCAGGGATATGTTGAATGTGGACTTTTTTGCATGGAGTTTTGCCCACTCCATTGAAAGTGGCATGATATAATGAGTGTAAAGAGAAAGTGGGGTGGTGAATGGGTCAAACAAACACAGGACTTTCACCTCGGAGGCCGCTGTTACACTTCCCCAAGTGAAACCATGAGTTGACGTTCAGTTTACACTTGTTGCATAATAGTTACGCTCATTGACATTCATACCTGTGGTTAGAGAAACGTATAATGTACATTTTTTTGGAAGACCTTACGACTTGTGAAAAATGAACTCATCAGATCAAATGGAGGAAGTGCTCTATAGCCAATTTAATCGCAATGGTATTTTCCTGCTTTTTTTTAATAAATTTGCTCTAAGTCAATTAAACATAAAGATAGACAGAGCCTTGAATAACTCTCTGGCTAATGCATTTCTATTTTTCTTGCTTCGTTAAGTTACAAAAATTGTCTTCCAGTATGAGCACTTTTCAGAGAGTGAAATGAAAAGTAGTCAGCTTAAAGCATTTCCATAAACAAGCAAATGGTATGCTGTCACAGAAGCACAGAAGAAAGAAAAGAAAGTGGAGCAGACTTACGGAGGGAGTGCCACTCGTCCTGCCTTATTGTCTTGGTGATGTTGAAGGAGAGGTTTTTGGGTATCGTAGCCGAGGAGTAGTGATACTTGATGTAGGAGCATCTTGCAATGGAACCTGCAGAGAAAAAAAATAAAGATTTTTTTAAAAACCTTTGAATAAAGAAATAACACTGACTCATGGGTCATTACATACGATCCACTCTGGTGACACACAGAGCAGGAATGATTGGAATGCTAAGATAACATTATTCCACATTATTTAGTTGGAGACTATGTCTGCAGCTATTAATTAAATACTTAAGACACTAGCAAATCACTCTTCTTTCCTAAAACAATATAAATATGCTGTTGTATGAGACCCTATTGTGTGAAGACCTTCAACATACATTTCAATTACCTACTCTGACTGACACAATGACTGTCAGAAAAATGATGTTCTTCAAAAGTTATTAACTAATCAGTCAAGGGAGTCATTCACTGTATAATTATACTTGTCTCTGAGTCCCCTGGCCTTGTGATGTGTGTGGGATTTCCAGAATAAATGGTTGACTGACAATGTATCAAAATGAGTCAAAAAGATATGTGAACTAATGGAGATGAGAGCGCTGAGCTGTAGAAATACTGAATCACAACAGTGGGGAAGAAAGACACGAAATGTTTTCTAAAAGCCACAACAATGTGTTAAAAAATGCAGCGTTGGTTGTTTGGTCAAACATTTAGATGTGTTGCTGGTTTCATTTGACCGGATTACCCCTATAATACCAGAATGACGCTGCGGCAGTTAAATTATTTCTAATCTCTGAATTTCATCGAGATGCATTATTCGTGTCGTGTCATTCGCCTCATTCTCACTCCTCGGCGGAATTCACGTCTACTCGTGTCTACTTGTGTCTACTCGTGTCTTCTCGTGTCTACTCGTGTCTACTCGTGTCTACTCGTGTCTACTCACGTCTACTCGCTTCTTTGCATTGACTTTGTATGTATGGAGATAGGTCTTCAGGAACTTGTTTCAATCAAGTCTCAATGGTTCTTTCAAGGCCACACTTCATGCTGTCCGTAGACAAAGACCAGGATTTGCTCTTTATTGAAATATCCGGGAAGATGCCGACAGCAGACACATCAGTACAATCAGTAATGCAGCTCCAATGTTCGCTAAGGCGTTTCCAGATCACGTTTAGCACATTAACTCTTTTTCGACTAAGGCAAAAAACACCACAAGCGTAAAAAATGATTTAGGAAGTTTTATCAAATTTTACCATATCCATACAGCTTTTCTAATGCAATACTTAAAGATCAACAAAAAAAATAAGTGAATGGAAACATGGTTAAGTGGAAGTCACATACCTCATGTACATCATAATTGGTTAATATTTCTATTGCACTTTGTCAAAGCCAAGTGTAAATACATTTCATGCTATTACTCTTTGGTGGTATTTTGTGATTCTCTAAAATACTGTATGTGCATACCAAAACTGTAATAACCTGGATATTGGAGAAAGAGCAGCTTCCTTTTTTGGCAACATTACTGCACGTCTGCTCTAATTATCTCTGGCAAGACTTACTGAAAATTGCATTATTGGAGTCCAGGGAGATTTGAAATGCACAAAAAGAGACACTCAGGATAACACCCCCTGCCTCTGCTCTGTACTGCAGTCATGCTTACACACACACACACACACACACACACACACACACACACACACACACACACACACACACACTGGCATAAAAAAGCAAACCCTGGAGACCACAGTTGCTGTCAATGGTAATTACACATTCATGACTATTCATTCATGACTCTTTTTGTCAGATATGCAGTCGGCACCCCATCGTTCAAACAGAGAGACTATTTGATAAAACCATGGTGCATAAGCTGGCACGGTTACAACTTCAAATACTTCTATTATAACAAACAATAATACACCGAATTTTAATCTCATTTACACTTAAAAAGCTTAAAATTTTATTTGTTTAAAAGTACAGAATACAGAAAACTGTATTAACAGATGGGAGCTTGTAAATAATAGTAGAGGTATAGGATCATGGTAGAGATCTGTACTCGTGTAAAAGCAGTAGTACTACAATGGAAGAACGCTAAAATCTTTTCACACAATTTCAAAAGTTTTAAGAAAGCAAAATACTTTCATCAATTTTGCAGAAGGCCCCAGTATTATAGACTGTTATTGTTATACTGTTGTATATGTTATACAAATTATATAATTATATTATTACTATCTATGATAATATATTACCTACAATATTATTATTCACCAGGAGGATCATGCTATTGCTCGTGTGTGAGTGTGCACCTCTGTGTTTGTCACATTCTGATGCAGCAAACTGTATAATATTTTGGGTGGCTTTTATGGCTGCATGCTAAAAGACCTCTTGTGGTTTACTGCAAGAAAAGTAATATTTTCATCAGTAAGCAGCACTGTAAATTGCCGTTTAAGTTCAATTTAGCCGCAAATCATGAAATTTGAAGGCTCCACAGAAAACTCTGAGGACCTGCCAGAATTGACTTGGAGTTCCAATTTCTGGCCTGATCTGTCTTGCGCAGTAGTCATGAAGATGGTATGGATTTGAAGACCCTGATAAGAGGCTATTCAGAGTATTCTGGCAATGGGCTTCTATTGCCCAACGAGCACTCATTTGAACGCAGCTCACCACTGCTTAGTAAGCCCCCACTCCATACTGCTCACAGACAGGTGTTACATGAAGGAAGCCATCAGTAGAGACAATGTAGGGTTTTAAAAGGCTGTTCCTCTGCTGCAATGTGGACAGGGCTGGATGGGTTGTTCAAGAAGTGCTTGAGATAAAAGAGTGGAAGGTGGAGAATGAGGGCCTCAGTTCATTATTAAATCAAGAGATTTTGAGCAGATGAATGCAGAAAAAAACAAGAGGTATAAGAAGCTTCTCCTCCCCCACAAGAAAAACAGCAGAGTTGTTGCCCCTCATGCAGGGGATCATGGAGGGCTGCTGTGTTGACATGAAGCCTCACTTTCTGCATTAGCCCACAGTGGGTCTTTAAAAAAGAGACTCCACGACACTATGAAAACAAAGTGAAGCGCTGCTACATTTAAAATCATTTTGACAAAACCTCCATGTCGCTCATCTCAGTAACCTCCCGTTATTGTGCCAAGAGCCAAGTCAAACCCACCAATAGAAACTCCTGGTTCATTCAGCAGCGTATGCCCCGCCCATTACATCCAAACTCAACTGTAGGTTTTTGATTTGAGAGCAAAGGTTTAACTAGCAAGTAAAACTAACAAATAATTTATTCTCCATTTATATATTTTCACTTACAAACTTGATTTTTGATTGCTTTGTGAGAAATTTGCTCTCAAAACATTTTTTTTGTTTGCGTAATAAAGACACAAATATACCTCCATATCAATGCTGCATTCACTCAAGCAACAGCACAATACAGTGGAAAAATAAATATCAGCGCTAACAGCAACAATTCTGCTCACACACAAATGACTTTGATTAAACTATATTACAAATTGTATTGCAAAAAACAATGCGCTGATTAATCCAAAACTTGATTCTTGCTGTGTTCATGGATGCATGCATATTAAACTGCATGTAATCAACTACTGTTGCTAACACACTCCCGGTTTATTTATCTATATTTATTTATTTTCCTTCTAATGTTACCCTGGTATGTGCTTGGATCATAGACTATAAATAAAAATGTCTTGCATACGCTTCTATTGCCTTGGCTTTTATTTTGACATACTCGTACTTCCGGGTTACCTGTCTTAAAACACAAAAGGCTCAGTATTTATTGGAGTTTGGTTCTCTCGTATTTTAGTTTTTTGGTTCAGACAACAAAAACAGAAAAACGGCTGTACTTTACTGTTATTTTGTTTTTTGGTTAAAAAACCAAAACCGAAAAAAACATGGTATTTCTGTATTTTTTCGTTTTTTCAATTAAACAATAAAACAAACTATCAAAACGTACACGGACCACCCAGACAAAGCTAGTCTGTTTCTTCTTCTTCACACCAGATTGATCAACTGCATTTCACACAGTAATTTTATTCCAGACATATTATATCACACAGTTTAACACATATATAATAAGAAAGAAATTGTAACGTGAGACCCCTCCTGTAGATATGGGGGTCCATGCCAAGCTAACGGAAACACAACAATTTTTGGATTCTTCAAGAACACAGATGAAAAACACGTTATTAGTATTATATTCCATTTGTACTATATTCCTAGAAATGCTACACAATGGCCTTTTAAAAGTATTTCTTGGTCCCCCTTAAATGCAGCTTTATTGCCCCCTTATTCCCTTATTCCCTTATTCCCTTGTTGGTCACCATAAGCTATAACACACTGCAACTGTAGCAAAAAAATACATGGTGTATTGAATTGTATGGATCTTAAAGTGACACAATCTCGCTTCAAAGTCATACAGTCAAGTATAAGAAGTCACACTCTCCTTTCCACCACACCCACTCCTTCTTATTACAGAGCTCATCAGTGACACACTGCTCAGCAGCCCACTCTCAAATCTCATATTTCAGAGCCTCTCATCAGAACATGAACATAAGGAGTGGAAGGAATCTCTTCAGATCAAAATATATAAATCAAGATATATTTACTGTGACATATTACTCAAGCAAGGTCTCTCAAGTTGACTGAACAAATTCAGAAAAACACAAACGTATAGAAATCATCGTTTGTGCTTCAGTGAATGCTGTAGTATCCCCGATGGAAACCTGAGCCAGCTCTCTTGGCCTGCTTCATGCGTGCCATGGCAGATAGGCTGGGCAGCTCTCTGCCAGACGGGAGGTCCTGTGTACAGTTCAAGCCCTGCGTGGTCTAATTTTGTCTGACCTACTTCATCTCTCCCTACGTCCCTCATCCCCGCTCCCACACCCAAACCCGTCATAATGGCGAGCGGGCAGCCATCACGATGCTGTATTCTCTCAGCTGGGTTGATGCACAGGGCCAGATGGAAGCTGGAGGCCTTAGAAGGTTGGATGCCTGACCACCCTGTATTCACAAACACCTGCTATCTGTTATTTTACCTCTATCAATATCCTGTTGACTCAAAATGAATCTACATCTAGATCACAGCAACATTGAATAGGACGACAGCTGAGTGCGTTGCTGTGACTCCTCACGGTGGATTTACGTATCTGTGAAAGGGGTAATTACCCCCATTTAGAGGATTTAGCACACCTAACACTTTTAAAACTGTGCTGCCAACCTGCTGATATGTCATGTAGGCTAAAAAACACGAGCAGTGATAGTAAAATATTGAAGGGTCAGTTCACCCAAATGACAAAAACCAACATGTAGTTTCTCTTCTTTCTCTGCTGGTTCAAACCTTTTGGCCCTGTCAAGTGTTTTCACAACCCTTTGTTTCATGTGTTGCTTTACAGATTTACTGTGTGATGACTTTGGGGTCCTATCCGTACCATTGATCCAGCGGTATTTAGCCATCCATATAAGGTTTTATGTCTGAGAGGTATGCCTCCACTCCAATTCTTAAGAGGTGAATTGAATTAAGCACATTTTTTTTACAGCATTGAAAGATTGCATTTTGAAAAAGAGCAACATTTACAGAATCAGGCAGTGACCAATATATGGTAGAGTACGAGTATGATATCTCTAATGAAAACCAAACTATCTGAATGGACAGTTTATTTTTTTTATTTTTTTTTCTTTAACACATGATGCCAACAATAGTATCATTTAGAAATATTTAACGTAATTGTGTATATGTGTTGTAACATTATCTGCTTATCTCATTCAGTTACACAGTCCTATCTATCTACAAAAAATAATATGAATAATCACAAATTATAATTTTTTTTAAATCTGGTGATTAAAGTTATCTGTTGGCGTTTCTTGGCTTCTCAACCATGGTGTTCGCTTGAAATTAATTGAAGGTAGATGAGTCCATCACAGCATGGTCCTGTCAATGTTTAGCTGGCCTAATTCTGCCTCACACAGGGCGGTCAGACCCATTCGTCTGTAATAACCAATTAAAGACAAGAAAACCTGGTGTTTTCTCCTGTGAAGCTTATCGAGCACCCATCCAAAGCTTCTGAGCGCACCTTCACCACAACCAGACAGCAGCCAAGGGCTGTTACAGTGGTTCTGTTTGTATATATTGGTGCATTTAGTCCTGCAGGCATAAAAGGAAGAGAAATGAGCAGGAGGAAATAACATTACTACCAGAAGAATGAGATTGTCCTACTACAAAACATGCTGTTTAACTGCACCGAGGCTTGTTACTGGGATTTGGCCAGACAGTAGTTGTTTAAAATCGTTAAGTCCTCCGTCCTAAATGACCCATCAGATCATATGGTCATTGACTCGAAACTGGGAAAATATAATGGTCAAGATAAAAGACAGTCTCTGACAGACTAACGACCCGTATGCTTTGTATCACTGCTATTTAACACGTAATCTCTTTAAAGATTATCTGCATATGAATCTAGAATCGGTATGCAACAGGACAAGATTTTGTCATCGGAAGTGTTCTGGTTATGTATGTACTGTTGTATGTAACGCCATATTCTATGTTGGCCATACAATGCGCATGAATTTTGCTACATTCTTGTCTAAATTTGTTGTCTTTTTGTGTTTACTACTGGAGCACTAATGGCATATGACAGAATACACTCCTCATAATCGGAGAAGGAAGTGTGGGGATTGGATTAATTAGTAGGGATCTGACCTTGAGACAATAACTGCCCACGGCCGACAACCCAAGTAAAACCTGCCTTACCAAACGCCACTGAAAGCAGAGTAGAGAGGAAGGAGACCCTAGATGGAAGCTAAGCTAACTCAGCTGTTCCATCCCCCAATCTGCTCCTGGCTGATGTCCTATCGCAGAAACATTCAGGCTAACCCAGCAAGGGGAGGTCTGTGACTGCTGTGCTCACATCTTTACAAAGACCTGTCTCTGTCGTGGCATCTGGGATCAAGCTGAACTTGACAGGCGGACTGCAAGAGGACGCAGGACTCCAGTGGGATGAGAGGAGGCGGACTCTGTTTACATCAATCATGCTGATGATGATTCCTCCTGATGCACAGGAATTTACTACTGTTTTTGTTTTGTTGTTTGTCATGTTTCTACTTGCGTAGCAAATGGGCGAATATAGCTGTTGTCCTTCATGAAGGAGCACTCCAGAGCTACCTTTCTAGTTCAGTTTGATGATAGTATAACACCATCATAGGAGTGAATGAAGACCCCTATAATTAACAGGCTGCGTCACTGCAGTGCAGTTCTGAAATGACAGAGCTCTGGTTGGTGATGACATTATTGCAGATCGCACAGTAAGGTTGCATCCACACGTCGTGCTGTCGTTTCATTTGGAGGTCTTGGGACTGCTTTTCAGTTTGTGTGGCAGCTCCCCATAGCAAATGAGAACCAGCCATCTTTAGCAGGGAGTCCTAAATCTCTCTGAGGATTTTGGAAGGGGGAGTAATAATTAATAGATTGCAGCTTTGCTGTCCTCCCCCACATGCCTACCCCTCCTCTAACCCTTACAATGATAGAAGTCCACCATCTTTGTGACCTCACAGAGGACACAGAAGGTCTTAATACAACATACGCTTTAACTAACAGGTGAACACCTGATTTAATTGTGACTCTTGTCTGTCAGGAGCAAAAACAAAAGTGGCTTTGTTATGTTGGGGTGAATGGAAGCAAGCCAAGAAAGTGTTCGACTACGTTCACATCCTGTTTCCTAGCAACAGTTAACATTAGCTTGTTTAAACCCTGACCACGATCTTTCCCCACCCCTAAAAAGGTATATTCTGTAACCCAACCACACTACACTGTTGGTCAGTCTTTGTCAAGTATAATGCTAAAAAGAGAGAGTCAGAAGATCCAATGCAACTGCCTGTAGCTGACTACTCACTACTGCATTCTTCCTCATTGTAGAGACAGTTTGACAACAGTGGCAGTACCTCTGCATAATTAAACGTGATGAATAGAATTAATCTACAGAGTCAGACTGCTCCTCAATGATCCTGCCACAGAAAGCTTGAAGGACTCAAACAAAACAATCTTGCCCAGTTCAGTTTTACATTTTAGTCAATTATACTCCAGGAGTAGCTCAAATTATTCAGTGTTTTGGTGCATTTGGATTTGCCCAAGGGACCTTTGTTCAATCTTTTGTTGTGACTAGCACCTCTGTCAAAGTCACCAGTTCCTCACATAGTCTTACTCTGAACACAGTGGCTGCTATTTATATTTGAGCACTATTTTATTTCATCTCAATGTAAGTTGACAGCAAGACCTGCTGCTTTAATGGAAACAAATTACTCATTTAACACAGCATGTTTCAGTAACCTTGGAGGACCAGAGATGCATTTGCTGGTGAGTTTACAGAAGACTTGGAAATTTTCCCAATGCAAGATTTAGTCTGACTTTATGCCCACATAAACATAACTCTTGTGCAAACATGTGATAATAGTTGTCTGATGATGTTCAGTCAAAAACGCAGAGAAAAACAGGATCACACGTCAAGACAATTGGGAAAGAAGCTTTCATCAGGTGCTGTAGGAGTAGAATAACAGCCATCAGCCCATTTGCATTAAACTTGCTATTTGAGGCTTTCAGGATTAAAGGTATGGCTAACCTTTATTTTTTTGGCAAGCATGAAACAAATACAAATGACCACAAAACAACAAAGCATATCCTTTTATTGACACAGGCACAACCCTTGTTGTTTTAGGTAAATAGCATGCAAGAAGTAAGTTAAAGGAAAACAATAGCAAAATACAGCACCGGCTCTAATATAAGAATCATTTCAAGAGCCGTTATCTGACAACTTTCCTGGGAGCTTGTGCATCACATCCCCCGCATTGTCACATCCCAGGTAGCCGTGTTTTCCACGCAGATGTTACCCCCCACTCCTCCTTTCACATTTACTGGAAGGGAGGGTTCTAGCAGAATTTGTGGGCGGACTTACTCTTTAATGTAAAGCAATTTGATCTATGTAGTCCAAAATCACAAATCAAAGATTTGCCTCAAAGGGCTTCACAATCTGTTCAACACATCACACCCTATATCCTTTAACAGACATGCTCTGTTACTCAGGGACTGGTGTTTTGTCAAAGTCTCTTCCTTCATCAAAATTTGTGTTCTCAGGAAAACTCCATTCCAAGGCAAAACCAAGTGCTTAATTCACACCACTCAACTCACTTTTGCATATATGTAAATGTCTAGTCATATCATATCCAACCCCCACATACCACCGTTTAAAAAAGTGTTACGTAGAAAACAAATATATCCAAGCTTGCCAATGCAAGCCACAGACGTCAAATCTCATATGTGAAATTCATATCAACACATTTCTCTGGTCAGTCTACACACTGTGAGACAGCTGGAGCCGAGCTCAGACAGCTCTGAGCAGTGTGCTAACCCAGAACTACATCACCGAGCTGACCCACATGCAGACTGCCTGTGGTTCATTATACACCCAGCACGTTGATAATGGATTGCAAGGATGCTACCTTCACACAAGTACTGACTCTAGTTGGTCCTCCACAGATTTTGTCGCTCGTTATACTACCCTACCTGTCTTCCAGAGCACTTGTTTTGAACAGGGTACCTGGGGAAAGTCTATGCATGATATAGTTCACTCAAAAAAATCCAACAATAAAATGTAGAGTCCATGCATTATGCTGACAGAGACTAAGAGTCTACAGACCATGCTAACTTGTTTTTATTTTGTTTATTTGTTTGCTAAATGTTAAAACCAGCATGCTAACATGCTCACAATGACAATGCAAACATGTTGTTGCTTAGCAGGTATAACATTTACCATGTTCAGCATCTTAGCTTAGTGTATTAGCATGCTAACTGCTAAGAAAACATCATCTGGGGACCAGGAATAACCGCTGCAAATTGTAAAGCAATCTTTCATAATCTTGGACATATATGAGCGATCAACCAACCAGCCTATACCATCGGGAAAACTAAAACTGCTCAACATTACCACCATTGATTAACTGCATTTGCTAAAACCTATGACATTAATATCATACACAGTATTAACAGTATATTGAAGTCTATCACACTTCTTGATACTTGATGTCACTGAATTTTGCTGTGTAAATCTAGCTTTGCTTCCTGCTTCAGAGACCACAACAGTATAAAATAGTGGAGTGATGGTTGAGAGAGAAAAAGGGAGGGTTATTTCACATATTGATAGAAGGAATTGATTTTCAGGCCTCAATGGCCAAGTCCAATTATAGTGCCCTTTGGCATGGGGTATCGACATTGCATGAGAAGGGAAAGATGGGAATTGGTAGTAGTAAAAGGGAATTTGGCCCCGTTTCTAAAATAACAGGCTGTGTGTCATTGGCTCTGTTTTGATTGGATTCATCCTCCTTTGATGTTTTTTGCTTGCTCCCCTCCCTTGTATTGTCCATGCCTTGATTCAATGTGGAATCAGTTGGAAGTATGAAATTTGCACATCACATTTGAATAATGATTACAGCATTTTCCACACATTCTGCAGGCTGTGATGATGTTGTCCTGCTGCATTCGTTCTGGAGGGCAGTGATAAATGATGTCGGCTATTTTGTTGTTTTATTTGCAGGACTTGCTGACATATGGAACACTTTTCTATTTTTCATAACTTGTGTTCATTGAGGTGTTGGAAATTGTCCTTGGAATGTTCGGTTTAACCCGTATTCTTTAGGTAGAGGACATAGTGTCTATTTACTGTATAGTGCCCTACACTTACTGCCGCCATTTTATTTGTGTCTGAATTCTGAGTGTGAAGTTTATGCATCATATAGTGCACAGAATATCCCACAATGTAATGTCCACTACTTTCTTCTGAAAAACCCACAATGCAGTGCGTCAGATTTTATAGATTGCAGTTTGGACACATTACACCTGAGAATGATTAAGCGAAATGACGATGATTAACATGTCTCTTCTCACTGAAGAGTGAGCTGTTTAGTTCTGCTGTGTTGGGGAGTGAGTGATTTCAGACACAGCCAGCGTTCCACACACTTTGAGAATTCAAAAGAGAAAGATTCAATAGAAGAGTTGCCAAAATCAAAGCAGCAAAGGCTGACATATCCTGACCTTTAGTATTTGGGTCAAGCTCCCCAAGACTGGATCCTACATTTCCCATAATGCAAACTAAACGTTCAATGTTCACGCCTTTCAAAGACTTCCTCTGTTTAAATGTCAGACTTTCTCTTCTAAATGTATAGTCTCCAAGTCCAACCTGAGGTAACTGTGACGACATCAATATGACATCATCAGGGTTATTTTATCAGACTTCACGAAGCTTCGCCAGTGGCCACAACTTGTACACCTGAAGATCAGTTTACTAGTACTGAGTACTACTAGTACTCAGTACTACTCAGCCTGTGAATACAACCCGTATGATGTCATCAGATGTCATCTCAATTTGGGCTTGGAGACTTCATATTTAAAACAGAGAGCCGTTTGGTTTCCTGTTGCAATGCAAGGAACCTATTAAAGAAGGAAGGTTCACTGCGCCGCTGAACTCAAATCGGTGCCACGCACGTAGTGTTCTACACGTATTTGATTGTATTAGAGCATCTTTGTTATCAATAACTAACCAAACATCAAACTCTTGATGATATTTAATAATATTCAGGAGGGCGGGAGTTAGCCCGCTCTCTCTTGATAATGTTCGGTGTCAGGAGGTTGCGCAAATTGATCAATTTGTACAAATATGTACGTAAATGACATCAGCTGACAGGAAGTAAAAATGGACCCAAGTTAGCAATGCAATTCTGTTGAAACAGTCTCTAAAAATAAAGCTGTTTTAAAGTAATTCATTATTTCAATAAACTATCTTTAAATAAGTATGAATTTAACCATACAAAGTTATAAAACAACCTTTAATATAACCTTCTCTCAAATGAAAAATACCTGCTTCTAAAGGATTGTAGTTGCTGTGCATACTACTACTACTACTTACGCAGAGAGACAAAAAAAAATGAGTACTCTCCTAGCCTAAAAAAACATTTTTTTGTGAAATAGTAACTAAATTAAAGCAATTAACAATATAAAGAGGGCTATCTTTCACCTCTTGTGTTTTTCATAGAGGATACGTTTTTGTTGCTGATCTTTCAGCAAAACACTGACTGAAAACAACAATACTCCTTTAAGCCAGCCACATGTACTTGGTCACCATTAGGGAAAGATAATGGTAATGGATAAAAGAAACCTACACTGACTTTTGATAAGTTCTAGAGTCAAAGTCAAACTCTTAACAAAACTGCAATGTTAGCCTGAATGCTGACATTTAAACCAACAGCTCAGTGCATGTAAGTACAGGAGGATCCAGCTGGAGTCAGGGTACTGAATATATCGTGTCTGCTCGCTCCACATTTTGTTTCTGCCTAACATAATGGGCCCATGTTGTCACAGCGGGCCATCCTAATGTGAGAACAGCTCCAGGCAGCCGATGGTCCCCTGAGGCCCCAGAAACAGACAGCAGCTCTGTGAGGGAGAGACGTGCAGGAAGTAGTAGGTGTGACGGACAGGTGGACCATATTTAATTAGTCACATCACAGCGTTATTCATAGGTCTCTGGAACGGACTAGTTATAGTAGCTTCTTTCTCTGAAACACACACGCTAGTCTTATCACTGCTGCATACCTTCCACTGACTGTAGTAATTCATCAATCAGCTTAGCCTTCATCTGGACCGAAATATTACATTTCTTAATCTAAACCCATGTCCTAAATATAATTACTCTTGACCCTAAACAGTATTCCTAAAACTACATTTTGTTATAACTCAATTCAATAGCATGACTACAGCAAGAATGTTTCAGTAAATTTTTTTTCCTTCCATAGTTCCTTACACTGTTGATAAATGACAGATGCCAAAACTGTCCAATAGATGACTTATCTGTCATATGACTTCATGTTTAATACTCATGGTTTGTTTGTGATAGTGTGAAAATGAACCTGAATTAAAATGATTCATTACAATAATGAATTGGCCAACTACTTTTCCTTGGTGTAGACAAAATTAATTAAACCACAGGTGTGAAAATGCCCTTTATGTTCTTGAATGTTGGGAGAGCATGAAGAATTCAAGCCTGCTCAGCGCCCCAAAAAGGCTTTAGGTTACGATGTCAGTGTTTGTTTCCACACACTGTGATCACATCCACTCATGGGCATCCATCCATCATCAATGCTTCTCTTGACAAACTTTTCCTCACTCAGAAAAGGGTCTCTCCATGCATCTAATTTAATGTGCTTTTAATGAGGGATGTGTCATTTTTTAAAGTCTATACTTTTTTATACTCAATTTGTCCCTTTGTTTTCTTCAAAAGCTGGGCTTTAAAAAAAGAAAAGAGACATGAGGCTGCCTGGCATCAGCGTGATGATCAGTCACACATCTCCTGCCATGCACTGTGATGCCAGCTGCAGTGGTATAGTCAGGGAGGGCTACTAAAATGGCAGATCACAGCAAACCACAGAGGGTTGTCTGGCAGTGTAGGATGTCCTACAAAACTGATTTCAGAACCAGATAGCATGAAACCCGCAATGGATTGCATCACTCTAAATGTGCCTAAACCCGCAGTGCTAATGCTGCAACCAAACTTGAATGCCTTGACAGCGTAGTCTTGTACTGGTTTGTATTTTAACAATCATAACAATGAAACTCAGCAAGGTAAAATCTAATACTACCTCACTGCTCCTGCTCATGGTGTTAACACAATAAACAACTGTCTTAACATGTCTGTTATCTTTCAGAAACAAAAGTGTAGCACTTGCTTCACTGCTTAAAGGACCACGGAGAAAATGTGATGTATTTTCTGTGAAGCTCAATAACCAACAGCATTTTCGCCTTCATTTGATAGAAGACGGTGGAAAATTGGGAAGAGAGAGAGAAGGGTATGAAATGCATGTCGGAGTTGAACCCAGAACATTGTGGTCAAATTAAATGCTACCGAGTTGCTCCATAAATTCACTATTGTCAGTAGTAGCCAAGTGAAAAACGTGCATATGTAGAGTCATTAGCTAACTGACCTTGCTCTTTAGATGGTTGCAAATATCAGACAGTGTCCACATCTAATACAGGATGTAGATCCACATTAGAATCCTGCTAAGACTTGCCTGCAGACTGTATTGTTGCTGTATATTTGTGAAAATGAGGCCCATGCACCTGGCTGGTTTCAAAGTGACATAAATGAACTGCAGCTGCTCTTGTGATGTTTATTCTTGTGATATTTCCATCCATGCCCGTTCCAGAGAGATCTGCATACTGAGGCATACTGAGCACCGCTGCATATCGGCCGCACTGCAATCACCCCTCAGCTCCGCGCAATGTTGAAATAAGAAAGTCATCTGTTTTCTGCAAAGGGTCGGAAAGAATCAGACTTAACACAACAACCATTGAACAGGAAGATGGAAAAGATTCACACCAAATTTCCACACAGGTTTCCATAGAGGCTGCTGTGGTGCTGGCTCACTGGATTAGAGAGAACATGTTCTTTCTGGCTAAGCTGTGCTCCAGTGAACCAGCTGAAAGAAGACCTCGAGCTACTTTATTCTTTACCAATTGTGATTAAATCAATTCTTGCAGTTTCGGTATAGACGTCCCAGTGGTCAATTTCAGCGTTACACAAAGATTCAGTGTGGCCTAGTTAGGAGGTAGAGAGGCTGGAGAACCCATGAGAACTCGTAGCCGGGGCCAGAACCTGTAACTCTGCCACAGCGCGGATCATCAACTTCATCCAAAATTTCCAACGTTACATACAGGCGGCAACTGTCTTCTGAGAAGTGAAGCCAATGAGGAAGTGACTTAAACTTGCATTCTCTGCACTGGCCAGCAGGAGGTGACTCCTCTGGTTGTATAGAAGTCTATGAGAAAATGACTCTACTTCTCTCTTGGTTTAATACCTCAGTAAACATTACAAAGTTAACGTGGGCACCGTGTTGGCTACCTCTGCTATAAATGAACTCCTGAACTGATACTGTCAACTAGTTCAAACTATGATGATCTATGTTCCCCTAGCCTTAGTTTTGGACATATCAGGGACTGTGTATCAGTTTCTGCTCATTACATGCATACAGTGTCTTTTCAAAATAAACTTCCAACGTAGGTTTACTTAGTTTTTAGGTTTACTTACGCAACAGAGCTACACAGTTAGGTTTGGGAAAAGATAATGGTTTGGGTTCAAATTAGTATGTTTGTTACATAAAATAACTTATTACGTAACTTTCGCACATTGCGGTTTGTTAAGTATGTAAGTTACATAACAAAAATAAGATTAAAATAAGTCAACTGACCAGCGGTTCAGGTAAGCAACAGTAACAAGGAGAAGGGAGCATTCTAGAAATTGAGTCCTGGACCTTCAGACAACCAATTCATAAAGAAGGAGGCCAGAGGGAAGAAAGCAAGTAAGCCTGAAAATGTAAATAATGCATGTCAAAGGAAATCCTTCCGGAGCTTATATCAGTGCAATATGACATTTAACTGCTGAGAAAGATATGAGTAGATGGCAGCCACAAAACAACAATTTGGTCTGGTCAGCTCACTGAATTGGGACACACAGCATCTCTCTCTCTCTCTCTCTCTCTCTCTCTCTCTCTCTCTCTCTACTGCATCGGTCCAATTTCCAATACCATCTCACAACTGATTTAGGACACAGCTGTGTAGACCCTGCCCTGCGCTCATGCACTGCACTTTTGGTAAGATCTGATTTTACATGCTGGCAATTTTTATTTTTTTAAACACAAGTTGTTCAATGACAACACATTTAGCTCCACAGTAGTTCTGCTTTCTGCTATGAAGCAGAATACAATGTTGATTAGAGGAAAATGATGTACTCAGTGGTAAGATAATGTTCAATCACTACTAAAAAGCAATCTGAATTCAAATGTGAGTGATGCGATGTTCCTTGAATGATTTGTCAACAGAGTTTTCATTTTACGCCTCAATTTGACTTCTGTAGACAAACCTTTGGTTGGTTCAAGGTGAAAGAGAGATCAATCAAAACATATTCAAGTTCTTCCTGTATGAAGGTAGATTTGTGTCTTTATTACGCAAACAAAAAAATATGTTTTGAAAGCAAATTTCTCGCACTGCAATCAAAAATCAAGTTTGTAAGTGAAAATATATAAACTGAGAATAAATTATTTGTTAGTTTTGCTTATGAAACTATAATTTTTGGTTGCAAAACAAAAACCTTTGCTTTCAAAACGAAAAGCTACGGTTTCAAAACCAAAAGCTACGGTTTCAAAACGAAAAGCTACGGTTTCAAAACCAAAACCAAAACGTAAAGCTTCGAGTTGAGTTTGGACGTAGTGGGCGGGGCATACGCTGCTGAATGAGCCAGGAGTTTCTATTGGTGGGTTCGACTTGGATCCCGGCATCTACTTCCACTGTAGAGGTTACTGTGATGAGCGGCATGGAGGTAAGTTGACATTATATTGCTCTGTTAGCACTTCACTTTGTTTTCATGTTGTTAGTGTTGTAGAGTCTCTTTTTTTAAAGAACAACATGAGGTGTTGTTGACATGAAGCTTCACTTTCTGCGTGCATGTAACGTAAGTCGAACCCACCAATAGAAACTCCTGGCTCATTCAGCAGCGTATGCCCCGCCCACTACGTCCAAACTCAACTCGTAGCTTTACGTTTTGGTTTTGGTTTTGAAACCGTAGCTTTTCGTTTTGAAACCGTAGCTTTTCGTTTTGAAACCGTAGCTTTTCGTTTTGAAAGCAAAGGTTTTTGTTTTGCAACCAAAAATTATAGTTTCATAAGCAAAACTAACAAATAATTTATTCTCAGTTTATATATTTTCACTTACAAACTTGATTTTTGATTGCAGGGCGAGAAATTTGCTTTCAAAACATATTTTTTTGTTTGCGTAATAAAGACACAAATCTACCTTCATATTCCTGTAGGCTAAATAAAAAAATCTAAACCTCATGCTTACAAACATTAATGGAAATCAGAACGTTGATTAAGCTGATTCAGTTGATTCGATGCATTAGTTCTCTGTCTAGTGTAACTGATTAATATTCCCCAAAGTCGTCGTTGCTTGGATCACCTTGATGTGTGACCTATAATCTTGAAAAAGGGTGGCTTGCAATCTCAGCTTCCTTTATCTTACCCGACACTTCGCTTCGAGCCACAGGCATCTGCAGCAATAAAAAGCTCATAAAAGGCAGAGCAGTCGAGTCGAGACCGCCAATTTCCTTACCATCTTGATGGTATAGTTGTTGTTAATCTTTTGTGACTATAAAGAGCCTGCATTAGGAGCTGAGATTAGAGAAAGACAGACAGAGAAGAAAACAGGGAAAATCTGAAGCTAAACTAATTAGATCAATTGTCATTTCATTTAAAAAGTAACTGCTCACTTTTTTTCTATAAATTAAATTATTTGACTGCACTGTGATGAAAAACATCAATGCTGATGTTAATATTGATATTTCTTACCAAATTTATAAAAAAATCAGCATTTGAAAATGGCTCAAAACACCGTCTTCTGTTTTAAATCAGCCCTAATCTTGCAAGGCAAATTTTGAGGTAGAATGGACCTTGACTAATTTATGTCACAACATAAAAGAATGTTAAAGCCCTCAAATTAGGAGAACTGCTTCCAGCTGTTCAGAGCGGACCGCGACTCGGAGCTCTCCGGCAAATCGAAGGGTGGAGGAATCTGTTTCTACTCCAACAGTGGCTGGTGTAACAATGTGACAGTGGTTCTACAGCACTGTTCTCCTGATCTGGAATCCTTCATCATAAACTGTAAACCCTTCTACTCCCCCGTGAGTTCCCTTCATTCATATTGGTCGGTGTTTACATGCCGCCGCAGGGCAACATGCAGGAGACACAGCGGACACTCGAACAGATACTGTGAGTGGAGCGGACCAACCCGGACTCTTTAGTTATTGTCCTTGGTGACTTTAACAAAGGAAACCTCAGCCATGAACTCACCCAAATACAGACAGTTTATTAAATGTCCACCAGAGAGGAGAACATTTTAGACCACTGTTACACCACAATCAGGACCTATCACACCATCCCTCGTGCTGCACTGGGACTCTGACCACGTCATGGTCCATCTGATTCCTTCATACAGGCAGAAATTAAAGCTCTGTAAACCTGTGAAGAGGAAATTCAAGCAGTGGACCAGTGAAGCTATGGAGGATCTTCAGGCGTGCTTAGACTGTACAGACTGGGATGTTTTCAGGACTGCTACCAACAGTCTGGATGAGTACACAGAGGCTGTGACGTCATACATCAGCTTCTGTGAAAACAGCTGTGTTCCAACCAGCACCAGGGTGAGTTACAACAACGACAAACCCTGGTTTACAGCAGAATTCAGACAGCTAAGGCTGCACAAGGATCAGGCGTTTAGGAGTGAGGACAAGGACTTGTACAAAGAGGCAAAATACAGGTTTAGTATCTTCATCTTCTTAAATTATTTACTTGTTGACTGCTTGACGATGAAGAAAAAATGGGAGCAAAACTATGATTGCATGGCTGTTATCGCAAGTCCAGATCATGGGGGGGCTGTAAGACCACTGAAGAGGTGTGTCAGCCAAGATAGCACAACAATGTCCAGAGGCTTCAGCATCTCAGGGCAAATGTGATCCACCCCTGCCGCCTTGCAGCTGAGGAGCTTTTTGCCTACCTCAACGACCTCTGCCAAACTCTGCCAAAGTTCCTCAAACTGCTCTTCAGGGTCCGCAGTTCCCTCTGCTGAACCGTGTGTTTTATGATCCGTTGCAACCCTACTAATGCTCTTGTGTCTGAATGGGAGCAAATCCCTGCAGCCAGGTTCCAACATCTGTGAAGGCGGTTATAGTCAATATAGAACTATATTCACAGAACAGCCTTCACAGATGTTGGAAACATTTCCAACTCATCAAATACCGACGCTTGGTCCGTGCCCCTCGGAGTCTGACATCAAAGCACAGGAGGCAACCTTTGGCATCTGTATGAGACGCTCCAGGATTTCAACTAACTCTAATGTGAACTCACCCGGTCAAAGAAACTAAGGTAGTATAAACAACTAGATAGTCGGATGAGTCAAACGGACACAGGGATTTTACGCTGGAAACCACTGTTTGTGTCCTGTGTGAAACTAAATTAGCGTTGATTTCTTTAACCTTTGCTTATGAACTTAATCCCTAACCAATAACCTTTGTTGCCTTAACCTCACCAAGTGGACCTAATCTACTTAAACCCACGTTGTAAGTTTATTTTCAAAAGACAAGACATGTAATGTGTAGAAACTGACACAGCGTCCCTGACACAAAATAGGGGTGTAACAATCAACAGATTCGTATTGAACTGTTCGGTACGAGGCTCACCGTTCGGTACGCATTATGAACCGAACAATACGTTTGATTAATACTAGAGCATTTGGAAAATGCAGAAGCTTAAATTGTGAGAAATATAATGTTCTCTCAGTGGAGCCACTGCGCTCAACCTGGCAACCCACCCGACGTCACCGACAACGTGCTGCCTGACATTCCCACCACGGAAGAACAACATTCTACACGCCACGATAAACTAGCTTACCAGGAAAACCAACAGCAGCACACACGCTACAAACTCTCCCTGCAGCGTTTAGGTAGCTACTCCCTACTGATTCAAACAGGACTAAAGTTATATTTATAGCTGCGGATATGAGACCTACTCTGACGTGGAAAACCAGGCTACTCATTCACAAGCCCATTTCTCCAGACCATCATTCCTGCTTTGTAAAAGAAAACAAAAGCCCAAACAGAGAATCAAATGTCCGAAGCACCCGCTGCTGCTCTGACAACAGATGGCCGGACGTCACGGACTACACAAAGCAAACCTCTATGACCTTTTAGGATCATTACCTTAGGCTCAAACCAGCTTTTTTTCAACAGTTTGCTGAAATAGTTTTTCTTGCCCTTACTGGCTGCGCCTTTCAAATTTGATTCCAGTAGGTGACGAAATCCAGACTCATCCTTCTGTGCCAAAATGCATTTTTTAGTTCATGACTTAAATTAAGTGGCTATCTTTCAAAGTTACAGGCCTCTTAAATGATCCTCTTTGTGCTCAGCATGAAGGACTGTCTGAAGAAACACCAACAGGGAACTTCTTACGTCTAACTCAAGGCCAATAAAAAGCATGTTTAGAAGCATTTTTTGACTTCCGTCACTCGCCTCTCTCTTAGGGGGAGAGGGCCCACAAATGCGACTTTGAGGTACATCTACAGAGCGGTGATCTCTGTAGTCATGGCATTCCATTTCTTACAAAAACTCTTTATATGTATTGTATCACTTTCAATGCTAATATATGCTTCTTTATAGCCATTACTAAAAACCTCACCTGGTGTGTTCCCATCCATCTGTATACTAAACTTTGAAATAAATTGAACCTGTTTGACTACTCTGAAAATCAGCAGAACAGAGCAGGAGGCTTGTTTTGGGGGATGTGATAGTGAGCAAATGAATCGGCATAATGCCATCCATTAACCTCCATTTCTTCAAACTAAAATACCTCAACCAAATAATAGAAATTACACTGTAACAACTTCATTAAAATAATACATCATTTAGATATACGCAGATTAGTTAGTCTGAACAGTTGACCGTTAGGCTTGGGTAGGCACCATTAAAATTAAACTTGCTGAGTCATAACACATTAACACCTGAACATCATTCTCATCTGATGGACTGTGGAACTCAATCGTCATGCTCCTCAATGGACAGTGGAGATACTGGTATCCCTGCACTTAGAAATCATGTCAAAGGTGCTTATTATAGGCACGGATCAGTCACACACAATCATTAGATTGAAAGTAAGTCATGCAATTGTGCAGTTCCTACTTAAGCATGCATTTCCATGGTGCTGATTGGCTGAAAAGTAAACAGGCACATTTATTAAAGTGTTGACTTTACTCTTGTTAAGTAGCGTTACCCTTGTTATGTAACTTAACATTGGGACGGTCATTTATTTATGCTGGTTGTGTTGTTACAGTTGTTACATTAGGTCAACACAAGCCATGATGTGTCTACAAAACATTACCAAGTACTTTTATTGCCTAACATTCATCACATGGCTCTGCAAGCTTGATACAAGGCTGATATGATTATGATATGGTTTGTAGAAATTTACGATGCCAATTTTTTTTTCTGAAAACTGAATTTGAAATATGGCCCCATGAGCTGTTAAGAGAAATTTATTTTTCAATAGCTTTGTCATGTTTTGCCATTGTCATCTCAAACCAATGAGCCACTCGTATTTTACTCGTGGAGATATATTTCCACTATTCATTTTCACCCGTACTGGTTAATATGATATTATAAATGGTATTTTGTGTTATTTGTGAGCAGGTAAACTCATGAATAAATAAAGCATAACTGGCACACCACATTGGTCCATACTTATTTTTGGATAGTGATAAAGAAAGTAGCTGATCTACATATCAGCCACAGAGAAGGTAGACTTGTCCCACAAAAGAGTGAAGATTATCTTGTGGAAGAATCCAGTGTGAAAAACTGAAGCTCATCCAGAATGAATGTGGGGACATTGACATGGCAGCACATATGTCTCAAACATAGCTAGCTCGCTCCAAGAGAACAGCTGAATGGAAGTAAGAGATCATCGTAGCCCAAGAGGTTCAAGTTAAGAAAACACTTGAAATAATAAAGTAAGGCCTCACCTGTGTGGAAGCCCACAATAACACTCCACACTGGGACACAAAATATCCTTGGATTGAAGATCCAACCCCTCTTCCCAATAATACACAGGAAAAAAACATAAAAAACAAAAAAAAATACATTATATACGGAGGGTAGAGGATGAGTTAAGAAGTCTCACAGCCAAAGGAAAGAAGCTGTTTTGAAGTCTGGTGGTACGGCAGCCAATACGTCTGTATGTGTTTCCAGACAGCAGGCTGTGGCTGGGTGGATGTGTCTTTTATTATCCTTTTAGCTCTTTGCAGGCTTCTCTTCTCAACAATATCACTGATGCTCAGTAGACGGTACCAATGATGTTCTGGGCAGCTTTAATCACCCTCTGTCCTGGGCCGTATACACATCCCATGTCAGTTGGTAAGGTTTCCACTCAGGATGCTTTATATTGCTCATCTGTAAAAGATAACAAGAACATGGCACAGGGAATTTGGCTTTCTTAAGTTTTTTTGGAAGAAATACAGCCTTTGTTTTTTTCTTTCTTCACCAGGATGGAGATTATGGGATGGTGATTCCCAGGAACTTAAAGCTGCTAACCTGCTCCACCTCAGCTCCACTGATGTAGACAGGGGTGTGTGTCTTTGCCTTCTTTTTTCTAAATTCAACAATCAGCTCCTTGGTTTTACTGACGTTGAGCAGTAGGTTGTTCTCTAAGCTCCACTCTGCAAGATTGTTGATTTCCTTTCTCTATGAAGTCTCATTGTTGTTCGTAATCCGACCAATGACGGTAGAGTCATCTCTTCATGTTTGAGGTAGCAGTCGTGGGTGTACAGCTTCAACAGGAGGGGGCTGAGCACACAGCCCTGGGGGGCTCCGGTGTTCAACACTAGAGTGGAGGAGGTGCTGGGGTTTGTTTGTGAGAGAGTCTAGTAACCAGTTAGAGTGAGGCACTCAAGCCCAAAGTGCTAAGTTTACCAATCAGTTTAATGGAGGAGATTGTGTTGAAGGCTGAGCTGAAATCAACAAACACATTCTGATGTAGGTGTTGTTATTTTCAAGATGAGTGAGGGCTGAGAGGAGAACAGTGGAGGCTGCATCCTCTGTGGATCTGTTGCCTCTGTATGCAAACTGGTGAGTGTCCCGGCTGGTTGGGATGTTGGTTTTGGTCCTCCGACCGCTCCGTAGGTCTGACAACGCCGCTGATCACGACGCTCGCTAATCGCTCCAATAACAGCTGCTTCCTCCGTAATAATGCAGACTTTAACTGAACAACAGCTGCTAGTAAAGACAACAAGGTCAGCAACACCTGTAATCAGGTGTCCATGTTAAATTAACCTGGTAGTCGATCGGTAATCAATGCTGTTGTTTATGATTTCCGGGAACGGTCACATGATAGAGGTGTGACGAATCAGGGAAGGACACGTCGTGACTGCTAAGAACCAACTACCGTAACTGGCATTTTAGACAACAATCAAACTAACTAAACACATGCTTCAGTCATTACTTTTTATTCTCTTCCTACCAGTAGTGGTTTGGTTCAGCCATAAGCTGAACAGTCCTTGTCTCTTTTTTTGGCTGCTGAAACATCAAACAACCACATATATATATGTTTTGATTTCACTTTATGGGCTGGCTCTTTTACCGGATTTGTTATTTGGGCTGAATCCCAATGCCTCCACTCAAGGACTCAGAGACTTTGAGGTGCATTCCCACAAAGTCGGTGAAGGCTTGAGGTCTCTCGAAGACATTTTGAGCCCTTTAAACACACTTTCCTTAAGTCCACAACTCTGCAGACTTTGCCTGAGGTAATTACCCACAATTAATAGCGTTGTGACATTAAACACAGAGATACCAGGGGAAGTCGGCCCTTGTGTGTTCAGCCTGGCATATGACATTTACACAGAAACATTACCTTTTAAGGCTTTAAGATGGTAGATGAAAACAAATTAAATCAGAAGAATGCAAGTGTATTACAAACCTTTTTTCATCAAACAATTCTTTGATTTTGCTTATTGAAGCTGTTTTGACAAAATTGAGTAAACAGATTATTTGACAAATACGTGTCGTCCGGTGAGGACTCCAATATGTTAAAATCAGGCAGCAAAAAAGATAAAATAAAAATCTACAATCTAACATGTTTTGGTGTCATCAAGGTAACACGATATGTCGCTGCAAAGTGCTTTCTTATTGGTATTTCTATTATTTCAAGCCCTTGCAGCCTCTCCAACTTAACCATTGACCATTAAAGTGAAGTCCCTGCAGGTTCAGGGCTCAAGGCCTTAGGAGGGACATTGGATTTGGGCCCCTCTCTTTTCAGCGGTGCACCGAAGTAACAGCTCCACGAGAAACTGTCCAGTCAGCTTTCTTCATACGGTTTACTCCTAGTCCTAGTAGTTTCCTTCGCATCTGAATTTGAACTCATCAGTGTTACCTAGTAAACTAAAGCAGAGAGTAAGTTTTCAAGTTTTCAAAGTGCAGCAGCTGGTTCAGGGCAGAACTAACGTTTCAAATTAATTACAGTATCTTACTCTTCTTCAACACTTTTATAAGTTGTTCGGAAACTATGTATTTTCCTATCAGGCTTTAGGAAACTGCATGTAAGATTGCAGTGGTTAAAAGAGCATCATGTCTGTTCATGTATAATTGCCTGAATAAACAAAGAAAAAAATTAATGAAGGCAAATGATGGCGACAAAAGAGCCATTGTAGAATAAAACAATGGAGTAAAGAAGACGTTCTGAGTTGGGGAGGTAATCACTCTCTGCTGTGGAGCAGTTTAATGAGCACTGTGTGTGTGTGTGTGTGTGTGTGTGTGTGTGTGTGTGTGTGTGTGTGTGTGTGTGTGTGTGTGTGTGTGTGTGTGTGTGTATAGGCCTATCTGCATGTATTTTCTGTGTCTGCTGAGGAGATTCTGGTGAGAACAGGCAGCTTGCTGGAGCTCGACACCTCAGATGCTGCCTCAACCAATTATTCAGAAAGAAATGGATGTCTTTCAAATGCCAAAGCCATTCCTTTGGCCTGCTGAGCATCCGCCTCATGTCGGGGCAATTCCATATCTGAGGCTGCATGAATCAAAACCTGCTGCATGTTTGTACCTGCTCTATGTTGGCATGCCACAGTCCGTTATATGTAAGCTTCACAGCAGGTTGTATGAAGCCATAATGTCTGTATATGCACTGAATATTAATGTGTTCTTGCGCAACGAAAAGATATTTTATCTTCCAATTTAATGTCCTGTTGAGAATTGGTACTTGGTATTAGTGTTATGGGAATATACCATGCTATGTAATATAGGCTGTAAGCAGCACCATTACCATGATTTTAGAAATACTGAGGCTATTTGTCTAACCCTACAGAACTAACTTCCACAGGCAATGTTGAAGATGACAGAACAACAAAAAGATATTTAAATGAATGTTGTCATTGTTGTCTAAAACCAGTTTTGTAATGACTTAAAGGGGACACTGTGTAGGATTTCAGGGGATTTATTAGCAGAAAATGGACTATAGGTTTTCATTAGTGTATAATACCTGAAACACAGAATGGTTATGTTTTTGTTAGCTTCATATCTACATGGGGAGCAGGTCCTCTTAACCGAATGTTTATCCCAGACATCATGCTGTAAACATTCCTGACGTTCATACTGGATCTTTATAATGTGCTTCCCATGAAAGAGAAGGGGGAGGAGATCCACAGTCCTCGTTCTGTGAAAAAATGCATTCCAGTTTCCTTGAGGCTTTATCAAATAATTGTCTTTCAGTTACAGTATTTTCCTCTGTACAAAGGAAATCCCTGAAAATATGATTTGTCCCTGTTGCCATGAATCTGAATGAAAAGGACAGCTACCTCTGAAGCTACCTTATTTAACCTTGATTCAGTCCTCACCATCGAGTACCTGGTGCTACTTTTAATGTGGTTACCATTGTGTATTGTGTTTTTATGTAAATGTGTTTAGTGTGCCCTCTAAACTAGCAGATTTTGCACATGCAAAACCAAAGACAAATCTTTGTCTTTTGTGTGCAAAACGAAGATAATTAAGTGTTTTCTATTGAATGTATTATGGACTTGTTCTAGAAAAGTGTTACCATGATGAAAGGATAGTCGCTTCAATTACATTTCTATATTTTCGAAATTTCTACATAATACATTTTCAGCTTTAGTGTACTGACCGTTACCGTTGACTCCCATCATTGTGACTGCTGATGTTTGAGGGAAAAATATTGTATTAGCTGTGTTGCACCATCCAATTTATATAGCTCTGTTCTGTTGAATAAGAAGCAACTCCACTGGCTTTCCTCTCCATATCCTCTTTGCCCTGAATGACTAGCCAAAACCAACAGTAGACAGTGCAGGACCAACCTTCTTTGTCTTTACACCACTTGTATTAGCTCAGGTTAAAAAAAAAAACATTGTCTGTGGAAACAGAAATTGACAAATCAATCTCACCCCGAGGTAACTTTAGCAGGACAACATCATTTGTGAGAGCCAAGGGCAACCTCCGAAAATTGAAGCTGATGTGTAACATGCATTCTTCTAATAGCCATCAGGGGGAGAATCCTCTGGTTGTAAGAAGCTCAAGTCTCACCTGATGTATTACTTCAGTAATCATTGTAAACATGAGTTTATGGTCTCAATCTCTAGCTTCAAGCCTTCTTCAATGCAGCATGATGTTCATTTAGTAAATGATGGTCCATTTAGAGTCAAACAGACCATAAAGCAGGGTATGCTTTAGGGCTTGGCTGCCTCGTGATTGACAGGCCACTACTACGGCACTATCTGTGTGTTTTTTTTTGTCTTAACATTCTGGTCACCTAAAAATGTCTTGTTAAGTGTTAGTTTGTACTTGGACTGGAAGGCGACAGCTAAAAAACAAATTGCCAACAGCAAAAATGCCAAACTCAAGCCTTCAAAATGTCGTCCACATACCGACGGGTGACGTCGCGTGCATCCACTTCTAATATGCAGTCTATGGTCAGTGCCTACCAAAATTGGAACTAATCGCTATAACAATAATTATTTCTATAACTGTTAACTGATTATGGTTAACGGTGCAGAATACGAGATGAGCTTTTCGATTCCCGCTCAGAGGCTCTCAACATGGCGAGACCTGAGCCGGCGACTCGTAGCTAACGGTGCTGACAGTGCAAACTACAGCAAACGTACTGAAAGCTGACAGCTGATCGTCAGAGAGAGAGGATCTGGATCTGGATTTGTTAAGCTTCATCACAGAGAATGTTTGTTCACGTATGTAGGTCGATCCAAAGAGAAGCAACATCTTCTGAGCATGTTGCTTTAGCAGCTTAGCTACAAAGACTCAGAGGTCCGTGCCGCTCTGCATCACCAACACATCTCAGTGACGCTGCTGCTCGCACACATTCACCAACGCACTAACGTACGGAAATTGAGAAAAAACAGCAACAGTCGCCTTCACAATGAAATCAAAGCAGCTGTATTACATGTAAAAAACAAACAAAATGTTGCCCTGTAAAACAATAATACAATATATAAGTAGGCTCAATCCTAAATTACTTCCATCGGCTCCGGAAAATGAATCATTTAAATCTTTTCAGTGAATCTAGCTATTCACTTGCCTGATGATTTTTTAGCATGACATGGTGTTGAGTCCTGAGTATGAAAGTGCAGGACCTTCGCTTTTTGTATGATATGATAGGAAAGTTTGTTTGTTTTGGTTCTGTACAAAAAACGTTGCTGCTTATAACAATATGAAGTTGGAGAGAAGAGATGAACGATCCATTAGAATCACCGTAAATTCCTTCACTATGTCATTAAGTGTTTATGATACACAACGGCCTCATCAGTGATATTCATCAACATACAGTTATAATATTAACATTCTCACAGATTGTGAGAATTTTTTGATTATGATAATGTAAGAAGCTACCAAAGATGCATTTCCCTTGTGTATGTAGAAGTGTCCTTGGGCAAGATACTGGACCCAAAATTGCTCTCGAAAGCTGTGCCATCAGTGTGTGTGTGTGTGTGTGTGTGTGTGTGTGTGTGTGTGTGTGTGTGTGTGTGTGTGTGTGTGTGTGTGTGTGAATGGGTGAATTCTGACATGTAATGTACAGCGCTTTGAGTGCTCAGAAGGCTAGGAAGGCGCTACGGAGTAAAACTGCAGTTAAATGAAAAACATTTTGCTCAGTGACGTGTTCCAGTACTTCCATGGAGCAGCGTGTATCTGCCTGGTACCTGAGGTCATCATCCTGCAGTCAAATAGAATCATCCTCCTAAAGTCATCTCCTATCATTCTGCATGTTGTAATTATGAACTCAGCAAAAATGTGAATGTAAAAGGAGATGAATGAGGCCCGGCTGAACTGAGGACTTGATGATTATGCGTTAAGACAATGAGATGAAGTTCAAAATAGGTTGAAATGAGGTCATTTCTGCACTTCTTTCAGTAGTCATGAGAAGCAGATGCTGGATCCCCTCTGTCTCTGTACATCACTGACTGCTCCATAACACTAAACTCTATTGGTAAATGGTAAATAGACTGTACTTGTATATACCATGCAAGGTGCCACCTGCCCATAAGGACTAACTAACCATTTGCACCCATTCATACACTTGGGGTGATTGTGGTGTGGAGCGGTCGTCCTTCAATCAGAGGATCGGTGGTTCGATCCCCGACCCCAGTAGTCCATGTCCATGTGTCCTTGGGCAAGACACTGAACTCTAACCCTCCCACAGACTGTTCCTGCGATGTGTGAATGGTTAGTTAGAGTCCTGATGGTCAGGTGCACCTTACCTGGTAGCTCCTGTTATCAGTGTATGAATGAGGGTGAATGGGTGAATGATGACATGTGTTAAAGAGCTTTGAGTGGTTAGAAGACTAAAAAAGAGAAATACAAGTCCATTTACCATTTACACCACAGACACAGCCTCCGGGAGGCTTTGGGGTTAAGCTTGGGATGGAACTGCCAATCCACTAACCCTGATCTACCCATCTATTGTATGCTCAGTAATAGAGGTTCCATGCTAAAAATATATTAATAAATATATCAAACTTTTAGCAGCTCTAAAGTTAGAAGGCTTTAGTTAGTCATTCGTTTTCAATATCATGTGCAACTGATCGGTTTCCCTTCCAGGTGTTGTTGAAATGCAATAAAAAAACAACACATCTTCTTTAGAGCGTTCATGTTGTTTCTACACAACAACTTAAAGCTCACAAACACACCGAAGTCGGAAGGACAACTTCTGACCACGGTTATTGGTCAGCTTCTGATGCCTGCAGATACGGTTGAGAGAGTGAAGACAACGAGAAAGCACGTTGGTGAAAAGTGTATGCATCCGTTTCCTTCTCCCTCTCAGTAACACACAGCAATCCGGCAAAGACGTCTCCGCTGCAGACCTTCTGCTGCTGGCTGCACACTGTGGGAACGCAGGCTCTCCTTCCATGCCTGTCATCATCTCAAGTAAGAAGCTTCGTTGTCTAACCTTCAAAGAATGATGAGCAGGGTGTTTCTTCATTTTTAGCGAGCAGATGATGATGCTCTCATTCAGCCCCCCCAGTGTTAATAATCTGTGGTTGGAAATTAGCAATTTCTGGTTTGAAGTGAGTGTGAGACAATATTATGAGCTTCACAAAGCTTAGATAACTACTGCCTTTCACTTAGCATCCAGCCTGGATGCTCTACTTGCACAACAATGATTCCTTTATGGGACATAAATCTTGTATTGTCCTGCAGTCCAGAGCAGTAAAAAGGCCTTTCTTGTGAGGGAGGCAGCTGTGGCCACAGAGCTCCCTTCATCTGCTCTCCCTCCTCACAGGCAGCCAGTCTTTGGGCAGGCAGAAAAAGGATCTGATTGATGCTGGCTCTTCCTACAGGCCCACAGCAAGGTCTTGACTTGATAAACGTTTGATTATACGGGCCAGAGGAAGACGAGACTGGAGAGCGTCGCAGGAGACAGAGCTGCCTTCTAAAGAATTGAAATGTCCATGGATTTGAAATCATAACAAGGTTTTCATCCAAAATGCTTGTGGAAGTCTCAGCAGCGCTTCAGACACTGTCTGTACTGCACTGTGCCCTCTGAACTGTGTGCTACTGTACTGTTAGGGTGAGTTTGTACTGCATGGTAGACAAATAAAAAGCACTGTTTCTCCTGTGTTTTTGGCTTTGGAAAGGCAAAAAATACGACACTCCCCCCTAAACTTTATGGAAATCTGCTGTCAGACTGGCAAGTTCTATGCACACCGCTCAAAGCCTGACAGGCCTCCTGTGCCTATTTAGGGTTGCTAACGAAGGACTGCACAGTGGTCATTCTAGGGAGGTGCTTAGCAAAGGATCAATTCATTGAATTTACATAAAGCAGCCTTTTTAGTGGAAGAAGTTACCAAATGTAACATTGCAAGATGCAGCTTGATCCTTATCAATCTGTTAGTGACACTCAGGTTCAGCACAACACAACATAGGTGAGGCAACTCATTGACCAATGGAAAAGCCTGAATGTAAAAAAACAAACCGTGGGGGCTTTGTTTGTACCCAAAACGATCATGTTTAGCAGCAAAATTCGACATGTCATTCACAGGCACAGAAGCAATTTGCAGTGGTTTAGGGGGCTCACTGAACCCCCTAGTGGTCATAGCCAATAGCAGGTAGGGATTTAAACACTATCTAGATTCTATCTACTATTCTTTTCCCCAAGGGGTCACATGAGAAACAGGGACTGTTGTGGAGGGCCGGACCAACAGACTGAAGTCAATCCTGCTCTCTATTATTCCACCTCTTTATGAAGCAGTACATTGTTTGGTTTTGATAAGCTGTGAGTGGTTAGAGTAAATGTTATGATCAGTGGTGGAATGTAACTAAGTATATTTGTAGTATATTTAAGTACAAATTCAAGGTACTTTACTTGAGTATTTCCATTTCATTTAACTTTGTACTTCCACTCCACTACATCTCAGAGGGAAATATTGTACTTTTTACTCCACTACATTTGTCTGGCAGCTTTAGTTACTAGTTACTTTGCACAAACCCTTCCTAACTACCCAAACTGAACAACAGAGTATAAAGAATTTAAAATGAGCTCCACCTGAAACATCTGCAGCAGGAATAATGATCCCAAAAATAATCATGTGTAAAATCTATATATAAAAGTAGAACACTGACAGGGATCATGTTTCTGCTGAATGAGTACTTTTATCACTATTACCTCATGTTCTGTTTTTCAGTGGAGAACTCTAGTGTGTGTTGGGCTTCAACGAGTGCTCTGCAGTCAGGCTGAATGTGTGAAGTGAGATGTGGAGGACAGCTGACAGCTGATCGTCAGTGAGAGAGGATCTGGATCTGGATTTGTTAAGCTTCATCACGGAGAATGTTTGTTCACGTATGTAGGTCGATCCAAAGAGAAGCAACATCTTCTGAGCATGTTGCTTTAGCAGCTTAGCTACAAAGACTCAGAGGTCCGTGCCGCTCTGCATCACCAACACATCTCAGTGACGCTGCTGCTCGCACACATTCACCAACGCACTAACGTACGGAAATTGAGAAAAAACAAAGCGCAACAGTCGCCTTCACAATAAAAGCAAAGCTGCTGTATTCTGTGCATGATGTACACTTATTTACATTTGATTCCTAATTTCCCATTGACGTCCTGTGGGCCGGTCGGCGACAGCCAACGGGCTGGGTATGATAATCGGGCCGTAGAATATACAGGTCTGATCTAGGCGATATTGTTAATAATAACACATAACAAGAAAACATAAAACTTGTTATTAACCTCATGGAGATTCCAAAACAGTACAGACCTCTCGGTGCCTCTCTTACTCACTCTATGGAGTGAGTCAATGTATGAAGTATGTTAGTGAGTGAGGAGGGAGGGAGGCTTAATTCTGCCTCATTGTGTCAAATATGTGCCTTCTGCTCCAGCCCACTCGTCTCCATGAAGCCTCTGACCGCCTGTCACCATTCAGAGACACCTTGGTTTCCATGGAGTTGTCACACTGTCAGGCAGAATGGGTTAAACGTACGAGTGAAGTCACTAAAGCTGCAGGGTTGATGTGTGTGAGTCCATGTTGGGTGTCACCACCCACATTTTGCATGACATGTCAATATTTCTCTGAAATATTCATGTGTCACTCACACCTTTGTGTACTGTATTGTAGCCAGTTCCTTTGTTTAATCCAATTCAAAGTAGCATTTCCTGTAAATAGTCTTCAATGAGTTTAATGTGATGCAACAATTAGATACAGACAGTACATAATTATTCATTTATTAATTAAGCTATCATTAAACTCAGGTGATCCTCTGGGGGGGAGGAACTTGGCTATTAGGAAAGATTTGTCCAGATGCCCAAAGCAAAGGTCATGGAGTCATCACAATCTGTCGTATTCATAATCTTGGAAGCACCTGCCAGTCTTGAAGTCATTCTGACGTCATTTAACCAAGAGCCCAATATTTCCCTAACCAAGCATCTTTTTTGCCTAAACCTGATCCAACATTTACAGGTGGCAGATCAGGTTTTTGTATGGACCAAGCCTGTTCTCACTCCCAGGCTGTCAAATACCAACGCTTGGCCAGCAGCCCTCAGCGTGTTTTATGGGAACAATTTAAGTGAGAGAGAGCCTGAGAGTCCTTCTGTCTATGAGCAAGAATCACTTTCTACGTCATTAAAACTGCCAATGTCAAAAAAGTTGAATAAATAAAAATACAATCTATTATTTCCTAATCCCTTGAATTGTGTGTCACAGTCACATGACATACGATCGTTCAACACTGATGTTGATGTCGGTGATTTGATCGGCTCCTCCAGTCCCTGTCGATGTGATAGTCCTGATGGGCACCTTGCATGGTAGCCCCTGCAAACAGTGTGTGAATGTGGTCAGAAGACTAGAAAGGCGCTATACAAAAGCACGTAAAGCACACTGTATAACCAACAGACAGCAGATGCAGCAGTGACACACGTAACAGTTGACGTTGCTTTAAGTTTAAGGATGTCTCATTTGATAAATGCCTGTTGCCTCTCTGCTTGCCTCTCCTTCTCACTTAGTCAGCTCACATCTCTCTAGGGCTGGACTAAGACACGAAAAGTGGATTCAAGGAAAGGAATCGAGGATGTACAAACTGGGAAATGACAAAGGCCAATAGTGATCAAAATATTCTTTTGTCACCTAAAAAACTGAAAACACACACTGAATCCTCCCTCTGCTGTTCAAACACCAGACTTGAAAAAAGCAAGTAGACAAAAAAAGTAATCTAAGTAATCCTGAAGTGCCTGAAGCTCACAGTGAGTTTCTTTTGTCCGATTTTGCGATACCAGTTAGTCCGGATGTAGAGCTAGAGCTGTAGCAAATGTTTGCTTTACATTCAGAGCTTCTATGAAGGTTTTTTAATGAAGAAAAATTTGAAAAATAATTTAGTGTGATTGTGGTTATACAAATATAATGTATGGTGCTGTGAGATTGCTGCAAGACTTCCCCCTTAATACAAGTGTGTGTGACAAGCGGGAGCGCGGTTTATTTACATAACACATATGGATTAAAGCAGACTATTTTTGATAGATAAAAAGACTATTCAGAATCTTTTATCCATAAATGTTGACTCTTATTGGACTGCAACAATCCTACGCAGCCACAAAAAGTATAATAACAAGAATATTTGTGTAGCCTGTTCTTTATCTGCAACTGTGCAGAAACACTGGCTTTAAACAGAGTGCATGCAGATAAAAAAAAGTAGCTGTGTAACATTCAAATGTTTGAATGTTTGAATGTTTGAATTTCAATGTTGAACGTAGCTTTGAAGCTTCCAACTATTCGGTACAGTCCTATGTAGAACAGAATCACAATGTGTTTCACAAGAGTGCTTAACTCATACAAACATGCATCACACGCATGTAGTGCGTACATAACTCCTACTGCATTTTGACATTTTTTTTAAAATACTTCTCATCGTGTTTGGGTGGCGCTTCATTGAACTCTGAAGAAATAAAGTCTTGAAGTATTGTGTCTGTGTTTTTTATTGGTCTCAAGGTGTAAATGTCAACAGCAGCTATAAAAGCGCAGACAGGCAGTCTCTTCGGTCGGGCTGCAGACAGCAGGGCACTAATGAGGAGGGCTGCCACATGTCTCTGAATAATTGAACTGTTTCCATGAAGACGAGAGAACCCCCGTATCTTAACACAACACAAACACACCCCAAGTACATTGAAAGAGGTATGGGTCACTAAGCAAACTCACTGGATCAAGTACACAGCAATCCACAGTCCTCAGTCTTCAATTAGGTTTGTTGCATTAATACATGTGATTATCAGGACATTTCCCTAAAGTCTTTCTGTGGAAAGATGTGTGCACATGTGCAAACATACTCCATCTAAAGTGTCTACAGCTGTTAAAGCTAACTGACAGCTGATCCAGCTGTGATCAGCTGCTGCCGTCACCAGAAACAGACGTGGCTTCACGTGGCGCTTCAGAGGAAAGGACGTCTCATTTCTCTAAAAACACATTTCCTTGTTTCCTGCGTCTCTACATGCTTCCTTAGTGGAAGGGACTAAGACTCAAGGGAGCGAAACATGGATGCAATTTAAGAGACCTGTGATGCACCCTGGGATTAACTTTGCATGTCATCCCCCATCTTTCTATCCTTAATTTCCCATCATGTCTCTGCTATACGCTGTCTAAAAAAAAAAAAAAGATACCTTAAGACTGTTCCACTGATTGAGCATCGCACTCCGATAACATTGCTGGACTCACAATGGACTATTTTAAAAAGAAAAGGATCAAATGGATGATGTCGAACAAGAGATATCACCTTTTTATTTTTTTCTTGTCAGTTTGGCCTACATTGCCCACAAAGCCACTCGTTGGTCGTGGATTCAGGTATGTGATGCTGGCAGCAGCTAATGTAGCCTTGAGCAGCAAGCTCTGGTACAATACAGTACAGACGATTAGTGGACAAAACTCTTTCATTTCACTGTCACTGAAATGAAACATCAGAGGCTGATCTGCTTCCAGCTTACTTTCCCTGGTAATCATCCAGCAGCCAGTCAAACTAGAAGTGAAAGCAGCCGGTCCCGCCTGCACTTCAACACTTCCATGTCTCTATTAGATGAGCAGCTTTGCCAGCAGGCTCGTTGGCAGTGCACCTAAGAGGCACCTTTAGACTCCCATACAGTCTAATTTAGCCCTCCCCAGGATACGAGGCCCCTGAGGAGCGAGATAATCCAATCCAGAGCCTCTCCCTGCTCTTTCTGCTTGGATGGGACTGTGAATGTCACGATCAGGACCTGAAAGGCCTTTTTCTTCACAGAGCAACAGATGGCGTAAGAGGAGGAGGCCTAAACCCCCACCCCTGCCGCTCACTCCTCTCTATGTAATCCTCGTCTCTCCCACATTCTCGTCTCCACAGCCATCCTTGGCTTTCCTCCCTTCTTTCTCCTCCTCCTCTGTCCCAAACCACTTTGTAGCCTGATGTCTCTCTGCTGCTATTTCATCTTTCCCTTTCTCTCTCCAGGAGGTTTTCCTTGTGACAGACAGAATGAGAGTCAATGAGCTACTCCCACAGCAGGAGGTCACATATTGTGCCGAGTCTCGGCAACAGAAACTAAGCTAACATATGCCAACTGTTGGGATTACCAACATGAGTTGAATGGTGAATTAACAGCAACAGTAAGAGGCTGGTTTGACAGCGACCTATTTAGAGGAGAGGATGACTGCACAGGTCACCTCAGTACATGTCCTGATCATATCCTCCCCTATTATGATTGATGCTCACAGTAACTATATTATTCAATATGTTCAAGCAGTACATATACAGCGAGGTTGAAAGATCATTACAAAACTATGGAATAAATAATAACAATGTAAAAATACAAGTGAAAGTTATTTATTATAAAATGTACTTAAAGTGATAATATGAGCATAACATGACATTTTAAAACTCCACATTGTTCATAGTAATATTTCACACTGTAATAACAATGATGCTTTGGTAGCAGGCAGTTACCTGCTGTGTCTTAAAGTTGCATTCTCTTTAGTGTCCATCAGGGGGCGACTCCTCTGGTTGTATAGAAGTCTAGTCTAAAATGACTCTACTTCTCTCTTGATTTATTACCTCAGTAAACATTGTAAACATGAGTTTATGGTCTCAATCTCTAGTTTCAAGTCCTCTTCAATACAGCATGATGTTCATTTAGTAAATGATGATCCATTTAGAGTCAAACAGACCATAAAGCAGGGTACGCTTTAGGGGCGGGGCTACTTGATTGACAGGTTGCTATCGCTACCAGAGCCGTATACAGCGTCTCTACGTCCCTCCTACAGTGTCCAAATATGGTCACTTTCATTCATGGTTGCAAAAAAACAAGATGGCAACAGACAAAATACCATCCTCAATGGCTTCAGAATCATTGTCCACAAACAAATGGGTGTCATAATGACTACATCCACTTCTTATGTACAATCTTCGATTGGTCGCCATCCCTCTAACACTGTTCGAATAACCTACACTCACCTACTCCATATTCAGAGACACACAGTTGCTCTCTGCCAGACTGTAACTATAACTAAAAACAGAAGCCACTGCTTCTACAAAGCCATCCCATGCCAGAGAGGTGGACGAGCATGGAGACATGAAAGTTAAAAAGTGAAATGTGAATCAGAATTGATGTGTTCACAGAGATACGAGTGTTTTTAGATTATCTTGCTTTTAGATTATATTTCATAACAACATGGTGTTATCTCATTCAAACGGACAGGAATGTACTAAGGAAGGTTTAGATATATGGCTAATAATCACATTCATGTTTCCTGTCTTTTCACGTAAGTCACAAGAGTACACAAGAGACCGGTGGTTAAGAAACAGAAGCATTGGGCCAGTAAGTAGAAGCAGTTAGAGAAATCATCTAGTATGTATCGCTGTGATTGGACTGTGGTGATTAAAATAAGGCAGCATGTGGAGGAAAGGCTTTATGGTGCTTTTCTCTAACCTTTGACCTCCCAAATCCCTAAAAAAGTGATCGTTATGTTCTGTCTACAACGGTTGTTGACAACAGGGCACACGGCTAAAAGGTTCTATTCAGGTCACTGTGGCTCAGAAGGTTGGTGGTTCAAACCCAGCTCCTTCAGTCATGTCCTGAAGACTGTGTGTAAAGTGTATGAATGGGTGTGAATGTGAAAAACAGCCCTTGGCCAGTGGCACTTTACAAGGTAGCCCCCTGCCATCAGTGTATGAATGGGTGAATGATGAGCAGCGGCAGTAATAACAGCAGTATTAGCAATAGTAGTACTAGAAGCAGCAGTAGCAGGAGTAAATGGTAAGTAGTAAATGGACTGTACTTGTATAGCGTTTTTCTAGTCTTCACTCAAAGGACTTTAACACTACATGTCATCATTCACCCATTCACACACTGATGGGAGGGGCTACCATGCAAGGTGCCACCTGCTCATTAGGGCTAACTAACCATATACACAACATTCACACACCTCAGGCACAGCCTACGGGAGCAATTTTGGGTCAAGTGTCTTGCTCAAAGACACAGAGATGGACTGGAGGAACCCGGAATCAAGCCGTCAGTTAAAAGATGGCCCTCTTGTGATACTATTAGTTGTTGTTGGTGGGTTGTGGTTGACTGTCAGCTGGATATCACTGTATCACGATCAATCACACCACTGCACATGTAGAGCACAGAGAAATAAATTGTGTTAATCGCTACAGTTCCGTCCTTACTGACCCATCAATGTGAAGTTATTGTCAGATGCATCGTGATGACAAACCACGCTGTACGCTTCCATGCTGATGGAGCAGAGAGGTGGAGTAGATCAGACCCCTCTATGGAGCCATTCATCTGATCACTGAGCACACTGACTGTGGGCTGCCCATTACTGCAGATGGTAAGCCATCAAGGCCATTGAGGCATCCTCAAAGGAAGGCACAGCTGCTGCTGCAGCACACACACACACACACACACACACACACACACACACACACACACACACACACTCTCTCCTCTTCCAGTTTGGACTCAGACCAGCAGCCTTCATCAGAAACATCCGTCTTTTTAACACATAAAATGCCTCTGTAGTATTATCAGCTACAGGGGATTCTATGATTATTTGATTCTATGATTCTATGATTCTATGATTATTTGATTCTATGAATCTATGATTCTATGAATCTATGATCTCCCCCCGTTAAAAACATGAATCAGGTTGGTTGTGGGAATGACTTTTAACTGTAGAAATCAACAGGCATGCGAACAATAAATTAAAAAGCAATGTTTCATACTGTTATTGCTGTATGACCCTCATTACAGGGCTCAGCTCAATAATATTGAGCTGGTCCAGAAAGGTGACCGGGCCTTTGATGTCCGGGCCCCTCAGCCGGGTAACTCCCTTCCTGGAGATGACTTATACAGACACATGTAATCTTGCTCCATCTTGTTTTACCTCTTTGGTTCAATGCTTTTATTTTGAAGCACTTTGTAACTAATATAATTATAATAATAATAATAATAATTAAATCATATATATATGAATATGAATATTTGATAATTTCATGTTTTCATGAAAATGTTGGGAACCACTGGATTAAGTGCTTTTTCTACAAAATGTATTCCAAAAATAACAAATTGTTTTGTTTTCATACTGCTTATTTTGTTGGATCATCAGCCAAACTATCAGAACTGGACTGATAAATAAGCCAGGCAGACATATCGACTGATATTAGCCAACAGAAGGTACAGTATATAATATCAGTGGATATTGATATATCGATCATCGGTTAATATGTCAGGCGATTTTACCCCAATACCTCTGACTCGTCTCAACAATGGCCTCTACTGCCTGTTTGGGCTGCAGAATAATCATTTTGAATTTGATGATGGATTACAGGCAATGTATGTTCTGTAAATTCAAAATAGTTATATTAGTATTAATCTTTCCTCTTTTTAGGTGGCAGGAATGAAAATAAGTCATCCTCTGTTGTATTTCAGAATAATTAAAAACAAATAGATACCAAATAGCATGTAAGCTCTTCAAGATTTTACTGTCATGTTTTTCCCAAATGATGTACAGATTCTCGGCATTGAAAAAACAGAAAAAATAGTCCATGTAGCTGCCGTAAATGATAAAAACACTGTACACAGACTGTGCCAGAGTGGGGGAAGAAAGGGGGGTTACTAGGGGCCAACAATTTTAGCCCCTAGCACAGGGGTCACTAATAGGCGGGCCGCGGTCCCAGACCCAGACCCAAAACAATAGACAATTGAGAATTATTGAATTCTGATGGAGCGCTTCTATTTGAACCGGCACAGCTTTGCTAGCCTTTACGGCGTTCAGAGGTCCAGGAAACACAGCGACCATTCACATGCATTGTAGTTCATCAGTGATGCTGCTCGGTCAATCAATGTGTATTCAGATAATTATCGCCCTCGAGTGAGATGAACACACACATGGCAGAGATGGGGAGAGATGCCCAGCAGTCGCAGAAAACGTGAGTCAGAAGTTATTTCACATGACGTTCTTCAAAAAGAGAACGTTCAGAGAGACCAGAGAGACCAGAGTCTTTAACCAAGGATGGACAGACTCTTATAGGTTCATTCTTCCTACGGGCAGTTTCAAACCAGTATGTCTCATGTGTTCAGTTTAAAACCAGTGTGTCTCATGTGTTCAGTTTAAAACCAGTATGTCTCATGTGTTCGGTTTTAAACCAGTGTGTCTCATGTGTTCAGTTTTAAACCAGTGTGTCTCATGTGTTCAGTAACCAGTGTGTCTCATGTGTTCAGTTTTAAACCAGTGTGTCTCATGTGTTCAGTTTTAAACCAGTGTGTCTCATGTGTTCAGTAACCAGTGTGTCTCATGTGTTCAGTTTTAAACCAGTATGTCTCATGTGTTCAGTTTAAAACCAGTGTGTCTCATGTGTTCAGTTTTAAACCAGTGTGTCTCATGTGTTCAGTTTTAAACCAGTATGTCTCATGTGTTCAGTTTTAAACCAGTGTGTCTCATGTGTTCAGTTTTAAACCAGTATGTCTCATGTGTTCAGTTTTAAACCAGTGTGTCTCATGTGTTCAGTTTAAAACCAGTATGTCTCATGTGTTCAGTTTTAAACCAGTGTGTCTCATGTGTTCAGTTTTAAACCAGTGTGTCTCATGTGTTCAGTAACCAGTGTGTCTCATGTGTTCAGTTTTAAACCAGTGTGTCTCATGTGTTCAGTTTTAAACCAGTGTGTCTCATGTGTTCAGTAACCAGTGTGTCTCATGTGTTCAGTTTTAAACCAGTGTGTCTCATGTGTTCAGTTTAAAACCAGTGTGTCTCATGTGTTCAGTTTTAAACCAGTGTGTCTCATGTGTTCAGTTTTAAACCAGTATGTCTCATGTGTTCAGTTTTAAACCAGTGTGTCTCATGTGTTCAGTTTTAAACCAGTATGTCTCATGTGTTCAGTTTTAAACCAGTGTGTCTCATGTGTTCAGTTTTAAACCAGTATGTCTCATGTGTTCAGTTTAAAACCAGTATGTCTCATGTGTTCAGTTTTAAACCAGTATGTCTCATGTGTTCAGTTTTAAACCAGTATGTCTCATGTGTTGAGTTTAAAACCAGTATGTCTCATGTGTTCAGTTTTAAACCAGTGTGTCTCATGTGTTCAGTTTAAAACCAGTATGTCTCATGTGTTCAGTTTTAAACCAGTGTGTCTCATGTGTTCAGTTTTAAACCAGTATGTCTCATGTGTTCAGTTTTAAACCAGTGTGTCTCATGTGTTCAGTTTTAAACCAGTGTGTCTCATGTGTTCAGTTTAAAACCAGTATGTCTCATGTGTTCAGTTTTAAACCAGTATGTCTCATGTGTTCAGTTTTAAACCAGTATGTCTCATGTGTTGAGTTTAAAACCAGTATGTCTCATGTGTTCAGTTTAAAACCAGTATGTCTCGTGTGTTCAGTTTAAAACCAGTATGTCTCATGTGTTCAGTTTAAAACCAGTGTGTCTCATGTGTTCAGTTTAAAACCAGTATGTCTCATGTGTTCAGTTTTAAACCAGTGTGTCTCATGTGTTCAGTTTTAAACCAGTATGTCTCATGTGTTCAGTTTTAAACCAGTATGTCTCATGTGTTGAGTTTAAAACCAGTATGTCTCATGTGTTGAGTTTAAAACCAGTATGTCTCATGTGTTCAGTTTAAAACCAGTATGTCTCATGTGTTCAGAGACCGTGACGATTAATAAATGCGGCAATGTGAAGTATGAAGGCAAATCAATGTCAAAATCCGCAAATAAGATCCACACACGTGTGTGTAGAGGTCCTGCACGTGCAAATCAAATACATTACTTTTACGAGCGCTTTTACATCACTCTGCTCTTCTGCTTGCAATCATCTCAGAGGTACATATTGTACTCTTTACTGTACTACATCTCAGAGGTACATATTGTACTTTTTATTGTATCTCAGAGGTACATATTGTACTTTTTACTCCACTACATCTCAGAGGTACATATTGTACTTTTTACTGTATCTCAGAGGTAAATATGTTACTTTACTGATACTACAAACATATGATGATCTGATAGAATATGATGCAGATTAAACTAACCAACATATAAAGGAGTTAAAACTTGCAGCATGCACATACAACATGCAAAGGTCATGTTCCGGATCTTTGCATAAGGAAATTCTCTCAAACTGGATTTCGTTGAATTGGAATTGAATACTGCCCTAGCAGATGAGTTCAGTCACCATTAAGCCGATGCAGATCTAGACCTAAGTGATGGATTTCTGGAAATGAGTAGGCCTCCTCCACAACTAAGTGAAATAACTTGATGGAAGATGTGGGACCTCACATAAACAGCTCTGAGTGCTCTTCACCTCTTCCTGTCTTGTGCTGAGTGGTTACTGACAAGCCCATACATCCTGAAATGATTAATCATTATTTGCAGTTGCACTCAGACCTGACAACAGAAACAGCAGGCACGTACTGCTATTCCACGTCATAATTAAACCCCTCTTCTGCAAAATAGCAAGCCGTTCAGACCCACTCACACACAGAGAGACTCGTCTGTCTTCAGACAGACGTTCGTTTCCACATAAGAAAGAACACAGCTGGATGCCCTTGTTCGCCCTTTGGTCAAATGAACAGTCGTCACAATGCCGGATGATGGATGTCACATCCCTGCTGTGTTGGTGTCTGGATTACACACTGTTGTATCTGCAAAGATGTATCGCCTCTTTAGCTGTCTGGTTGTTTATGTCATCCTTACCTTTCCGGATTAGGTCCTCGATTTCCTGGTCGAAGCCGAGCCGATGGCATTTCCTCCACAGCCCCATGTTGGTCGAGTTATACTGCCTGCTGCACTCATCCGCGGCGCTCATGGCAAACAGCTGCCGTCGGTTCCGGGCCAGCAGCAGCTTCTCCTCCCAGCGGGGCAGGCTGCTCCGGCTGGCCCGCAGCGGCAGGCTGTTGTTGGGGATGTAGATGAAGCCCGGGTCCTTGCGGCGGCTGGAAAAGCTTCGGCACCGCTCCCTGTACCTCCTGGCGTCGGTCTCGTACCAGTGGTCGGAGCACATCGCCACGGCCAGCATGCCCAGGGCGCAGAGAGAAAGAGAGAGCCCGGCGTAGAGCAGTAACTTCCCGGCAGCCATGCTCGCTTCTGTCAGAGCCGCATCAGCACCTCGACACACGAACAGCTCCTCTGCGGCTTCCCCGCGAGTTCAGCTCACATCACCTCTGGAGAGCAGCGTCGGGACCATTATATGTGTATAGGTGGCGGTTTAGTGCAAAGCGAAGGAAAACCTTTCCGGTAACACGGCTCACTGGCGAAATAAAATGTTAAATCCCTGTATTCCGGTGTTTTGGGCGAATTAATGACAACGTCTTGCCTGCTGTGTGTTCGACGGCGGAGACCGAGAGGACGCTTATCTCATGTCAGCCCAGGATCTTCAGCATCCATCCATCTGAGCAGGGCGACATCAACATGCACAAAACACATTAGCATTACGGCTTTTAGTCAAGCATACACACAATGAACCCTCAAGCATAACACACGACATACAAAAGAAGGGGGCTGCACAGCTCAAACAGAGAACCATGCAGCGGCGTAGAACCGAAACAAATCTACATTTATGCAACGTCATACTAAACCTGAACAATATGCAACTCACACGACAGGACCAGCTTGATATAACTGTACCTGCTTTATCCAAACAGAGCCGGTCCAGTCCGCAGTCCTTCAGCAGTAGAGGTAGAAGGCTCAGCCACAGTCAGCGTCCCCAACGTTTGATAGGATGACGGCCTGTCCTTGGACCAATCAACAGCAGTCTGTATGCGGGAGAACCGTGGTAGCTTACAGGCTACATGACGTTTGACTCAGTGACCATAAACTAACTACCAGTAGGCTACTTCTGTGCTACGTTTACTAGCCTATTTATATGAAATGCTACTGATGTATTAAGCTATTTCTGTTACTCAAACCCTGTGCATTATATAGTATACATAGTCAATGGCAAGTGACCAAAGAGTGAGAATTTGTATTTTACTTATAATGCGTATTAAAGCCTAAAACATGTTTGAGGCAGGATTACTAAGCATGCAGCTGTCCCAGGGCTCCAGACCGTCAGGGGTCTGAGTGCTCCAGGTTTACAATGTTTGTGGTCATTTCTTACTGCATGAACCACTAAAAAAACATTATAGACTGAAACGATGAGGGCCTTATGGCAGCACCTGCACCGATCTTAATGTCCAGAGAAGCCACCAGTTCAAATCTACATTTTACTAAATAAAGTGCTTAATCACATTTCCATAAACTAATTAATAATCATTAACTAATATAGTCTGCATAAAGTGGGAGAAGAGCTGGGGTCAGTAGGTGCCCAGCCCATTAGAGCAGTGCTGGATCCACCCTTTTATAGTTTATACACCTTGATACTGCTTTTAACTTTACTATCACTCAAATTACTACTATTTCTCAAAGTTCTATTACTATGTCTTGAGCTGTTCTTACCACCTCTACAGGTTTATACCCAGTGAGGCCTCCTGTTACTGTTTAAAGCCCCTGACCGTGTTTCTCCATAATAACGAATATTAATAACTAAAGAAGCAACAATCAAAGTAAAAAAATTAAGCTATTTATTAAGATTTAAGAACACTTAAGAGCTTTTCATTGCTGCGTCTGGTAAGTATAAGGAACTCCTTAAAAACTACAACAGTCAGGTGAAACTCAGTTTGTTTGCCACACAATGTGCCTTAGCAATTCTGGTGGACCCAGCAATAGAGGACACAATCAAAGCCTGCAAGGCTTCCGGCACTTGCTGCCAAAATAAAAAAATCAAACAACTGATGGTGGGGTCAGAGATTAGGAGAGCTGACCAAGGAAATAGGAAGGTTTTCACATCTACTCTAAAGTTGTAGAAATGGGAAAACTAAAACTTAGGCTAGATCATGGTTAGGCTGGCCACGCAGCAGCTGGACTTTAGAAGCAGGAGGACTGACAGAGATTATTTGCAAACCAACCAGATGTTTATTTCACCGACAACAAACAAATACATACATGGCACAGCTCTTTACATGTTGGACCACGGGCAGCATGTGGTCCTGGCAGCGATAGACTAGATTTAATATGGCAGCCTAATATAGCCTGCCACCAACAAAGACCTCAACCCCAGTACAAGATAGGTAAATATGCCCCTTACCTGAAAACACAATTACCTAAACTACAACTAATACAATCAAATGGATTCCTAACATCCTACGGTCAATTATCCATATGATCTCTATGGTTAGTTACAAATGTCCAGCCATGTTTTCCTGATGGAAAATCTGTTTGTTTACATGAATGAATGGCGGAGAGGTATGTTTTTATGAGTACATCGTTTGCATCTTGCAATAAATATTGATGTTCTTGATCGCTTTGTGTTGTGTCCATTTGCCTAGACTTTTGTGAGTTTTGAGGCACTGCAGGCCTTTTAATGTCATTTGTATATGCTTTGTAAGCCATAGATACTCCTCACTTTAGATGAGGTCACACACAATACTTAACTAACTAGTAGCTACCTGAATTAATAATCTGTACACTTCCTGCTCAGCAGCAAAAAGCAGACGGACAAAGTTTGAGACCAGCTGGTGAACACTGGAGCATTTAGAGTTCAAGAGTCAGATATTCTTCTCAGGAGTTGGTAGAGACCAAAAACGGAGCAAAAACAGAGTGACTATTGGACTTAGTTTCATCAGGTGGACACAAACTCAACTCATGAAAGATAATGTTGCTCTGTCTGCTGGATATAAATATAGGGAACTGTTTGCCAACACCACAATAATAACTTAATAAGGTGATATGTTTATCTCTTGTTCCGGACCACAAGTGGCCAAATATAAATGAATGCAGCTTTAATTCAAGGATTCAAGCGTCATTAATTGTCATAATGCAACACAGGGATGCACAACGAAATGCAGTTGTAGCTCATTTCAACACAAACACACGACAAACCAAACGGAACCAGTAGTACATTCCTGCAGTGCATTTTTTTTAATTTGCATCATAAGGAATGTAAACGGCAGCAACGAAAACAAATCTCTGATCAGATAAAATGGCCAACATCTTCACATTAAAAAATCAATATGAGGATAACGTTGTCCATCAACTTTGACTGTTTGAGCACAAAGCATGATGTAAACAGAGTCCCACCAGAGGCCTGCTCGGACCTGCTGTCCGCCCGTCAAGTTCAGCTTGATCTGGGATGAGCGATGGAGCCAGGTCTCTGTGAAGATTCAACTGTGGGTACAATAAACATTTGCAAGTAGGATTATGAAGTGTCTGCACAGCAATGAAGTGCAATGTTATGTTTACAAATGCCGTATTAAGGCTTATTTGCTTACTGGCTGTTCTGGTGTAATGTAAGGGAAGTAAATAAGTCATTCTAACCCTGCTCATGGCAGAGGTGCTGATCCCTGCCAGACTGTCTGACCCTCAGACTGTGCTCGTGGCCCATATGTTTCCTGTCAGGGAGTAACACTCTGCTGTGAAAATGTCCAGAAGAATCTGTGGCTGCAATTTTTTGTTTCTTCATATCTGGCGCCCTCTTCTGTTAATAAAAACACTATCGAAATACTAGACTGACTACTGCTAAAAAAGACTTAAAAGACAACTGCCGATAGAAACTAGATCTACCATGTACTCAGAGCAGCTCTACTTTCAGCAATTTATGAAAATGTAAAGCTGAATAATATAAAACACGTACAGGATACAACAGGGGGAATGATGAAAATAAAATTGGCATCATTTAACATAAAGGAACAGGCTATATAAAACAATCCAATTTAGACACAGAATAGACATTTTTACATAGGGTTATTACATTTTTAGGTTTATACTGCTACTGGGCCATTGTTTACATCCGAAGGAGCAATGGCACAAAATGCTGATGAAGTAGTCGTGCCATCTTCACAGCATACTCTCAGGCAATCATTTGCCTCACATGAAGCTCTTGTGAACTCTCTGACCACGTCATAACAATATATTTTGTATTACAATTACATTTCAACAAACAAATGTGCATGCATGTGTCAAGTCATTTAAGTTGTGCCATGTTGATACATGTTGGGCAGCAAGATGTGCCTTGTCTTCTCCCATGAGTATTTTTAATTTTGAGAGGTCATATAACTATTCGAAATCTAGGATTACAGAGTTGAATTTGTAAAAAACAAAAAAAAGGTCCTTATTCCACTGAATGTTTTTCATTTTAGGATGAAGTACATTTCTGTCTCAGCCTCACCTGTCAAACAGTGACTGCATACTTGATTGCAAAGTATGTGGACATTGAGCCTGTACTTGGTGAGGATCTCTCTGCTTTTTAACTATTTAAAATGTATCTGCAGAATTCTACATGTCAACATTCTGTTGGATGTTTGTCCCATGATGACTGAGTGGAGCCCATACTTCACTGCCGTACAGCGCAAATAGCTGGATGACACTATTAAATAGTTTAAACCACATTTTACTTAGAATTCTGAAATTCTGAAATTGTGTCTTAAATGCATTTGAGCTCTTTGATTCTTTTTTGTGTGCATTCACTGCCCTGTTGAAACTCCCTGATGCTGTTATGGTAGTTAGTTATGACCCATACTATGTTCAGTGGTATGGTTATTTATGGTAAGCTCGTACTAGTTTTCCTTATATTTACTGCCAGGCCCCAGTTCCGACAGTACTTTTCTACTATGTCCAGCTGTTGTAGTCCTTGTTCATTAGGAGACAGTAGAACCAGGTCATCAGCATAAAACAGACACTTCACCTCTCTATCTAGATGGGAGAGGCCAGGAGCAGCACAATCATCCAACTGAACAGCGAGTTTGTTTATATACACATTCAATTAAGTCAGACTTAAATTGCAACCCTGACGAACACCTCTCTGGTTTGTTTGTCTCCTATTTTAACAGCACTTTCTTTTCTAAAAACATTGATTTAACCAGCTCATACATTTTGCCCCCTATACCACAATGTAGAAGTCTGTAATGGAGTCAAAAACAATGAAACAAGTATAACCATTGTTGGTTTGGTGCACATATTTGTTAATTAAGATGTGAAGGATAAATGTTTCTAAAATACATTAACCACCCAAGCTTTAATTTGTTATGTATTTATGCGAAAACAAAACATGACACAGTTTGTCACTCATTTAGTAACACAATAAAAGACTTCAAAAACACTACAAAGTTCACTTTTTCGCACCAAAAACTCACTGTTGGAACATTATATTGATGTGATAACGATTATTTTTTTGTGTGTGTGCGCGTGCATCAGTCAAGTGCCCCAACCGGATGTTGTCGGGGTGGCTGTAGTCGCCCCCGGGACAGCGCGTCTGTGGCCCGGCGGGCTATATAAAGGTCTGGGGTGACATCGGCGTGGCCTCTGCGGTTTAAACATCACGGTTGGAAGGGGTCGGTCCGTTTCTCTGTCCCCAGAGAGGATTCAGCGCGCACGAGCCAGACAGACGAGGTGAGTCAGCTGACGTGTTTGAAATAGTTACAATGTGAAGCGAAAGTAACGATTGTGATATTACCAACACGTGTTTGGTTTTGTCAAAGGATATTTCCAAGTAAGTGTGGATTTTAAAACGACTGATGAGACTTGCTTGCAGCATAATAATTCAAAGCTTGAATTGCTTATTATTAAATCCTGCTTTCCTAACTTCCCAGTCTGCTAATATGAATATTGATCCTAACCCACAGCAGAAGTGTGACTCGTGAAAAATGATGAAATGCACAAAGGGATATTTAATTCAGGGAGTGCAAAAACTGAGAAGTGTCACAGGCTTGACAGCTGAATTGAATGAAATACTCAGCTTGCTACCAGCAGCATCTTTCCTCTGTTTAATTTGTTTTACCTTCCAGTGTGGAGCTCAACATGGTGCAGCTTTCTCCTTCTGCTCCTCTGAGCGTCAGCCCTCCATCTGAGTGCTCAGAGGAGGAGCGGGAAGGACGGGAGAACCTGGTGATGGCTGATGGCCTCAAGGTGTGCTCACCCAGTGGTCTGAGCGCCCTGCAGCTCAGCCTGGAGACCTCCACTGTCTACTATGGCTATGACTCCTACATAGAGGATGGTCTCATCTGCCTCAAACACAAAGTCCGCAATTTGGAGAAGAAGAAGGTTGGATGGTTATGGGTCAGAGTATATTCCAGTCAATGGGTTTTAAAATGGATACGTGGAGGCAGGCACATGTATTTTGTTTCTTTTGTACCCACAGCTGAAACTTGAAGACTACAAGAAGAGGCTGAATTGGGGTGAGGAACTTAACAAGGATCAGATGGTAAGACCAGGCTATGTATTGGCCACCACGAATATGGGCTTGTGTCGTTTGTGTTCGTGCTTAAGGTTTATGCCCGTTTGTCTTTGGTTTCCAGGAGGCTGTAGAAAAGTACGAGGAGGTGTTGCATAATCTGGCATTTGCACAGGAGCTCCACCAAAGCCTGGATGTCTTGACTCAGACTGTAAGTCTTTAGCAATACTACTTCTCTTCATTGTTGGGCTGTAGTGACGTGTCAAGTATAGTCGGAGCCTCAGCCGCTTAAGCAATTTTACGTGTCAGTAAAGGCTAGATATGATTTAAATTCCTGCCGCTTCTCAATAATCACTTGTTTCTTTGAAGCGTCAGATCACATTAGCTGTCAAATGAATTTAACTTTTTAGTAAAAGACTCTGCGTGGCTTTCTGTAACTCTGCAGTGTTGAGTCACTCTCTAATTGGGGGTACATGTTATGTTCATTGATATATATTTTTGAAGAATATTTACTGATTTAAGAGAAGACAGTCTATAAAACCAGACAAAGATTTTGTACACAACACAAGCTCCCCTTGTAAATGTAATGGTTTTGTCCCAAAACCATGTGATCAACATAACTGGATGCAATTTCTCTGTGGTGGCCATTTTGAATAGATTCTGATGAGTGTCCTTATTTTATTTTCTCTTAATAGTGCAGTATTAAGTACTCGGACTATTATTTGACCAACAACTATGTCACGTACATTGTTATTGATTCAAATATATGTTGCCATTTAAGATGAACCTGAGGAGGAGAAAGCCATCTTAAGCATGCTAGGCCTACCGGTGACATTATGGGCTACAATAGGGAGATTGTCAACTACGCTGCTTAGATTGGGGCCAACGCCTGAATCACTGGAACATATCCTTTTCCTTAAAATATCAAATATTTGTTAAAATGTAAGCTTTGCAATAGTGGTTATTTTGAGAAAGCACATTACTTTTTTTTTTTTTTTTTATATGAAACGTACCCCAAATTACCAAGAGTTATTTTTGTTCTTCTGCTGAGACTCTTTGGTTGTTAATATATTAAATATGTTGGCACAATGTAGAGCCAGCTACAGGGTTGCGCAACAAAACAAGAACAGTTGTACATTCCTGTGCATTTTTTTTTTTTTTTTTAATATGCATCTAAAATCTAGATGGCAGGAGTTGAAATCTCTTAACTAAAACCTTTTGGCTAAGTATATCTCATTAATGTATTGTTAAAAATGAATTGATACATTCATGAACCTGGACTTCTGAAGCATTCAGAGTTGAGCGTTTGCTTTTTGTGTCTGTGAAACTATACCTGGCTCAGCAGCCAAAAAACTATCAATTAGAGGCTGTCAAATATATTTTAGCTTGAACACTGAGATATACACTTAAACTAGTTAATGGTTGTGAATTATTTAGTACTAGCTTAATTGGATGGCTACTAGTTTGTTTTGATAGTGGTTTGGCACCCACATATGGAGCTAAAGTTAAAGGCTTAATTTGATTTAAAGAACCATGCTGCTAGTTTAAACTAGTGGTGTAACGGACCCCTCTCACGGTTCGGCGCACACGTGTGAACTGCGGATTGATTACAGTTTAACATCAACCATCACTGTGAAATAAAGTTTTACTGATGATAGTTATCTGCCAATATTCAGTAGAATATGTGATCAGGACATTTATGCTTTTCTATCTCAAATCATTTTACACTGAACAACTCATCCGTGTTTACATTGACCGAGAGCTAGTTTAACGTTAGCAGCACTGCTACCGACCGAACGAAGGTTCCCTTCAGTTACATTATGGTGTGTTCAGGCCCTGTTCAGTGAAAATGAGTACTGGGCAAATGTAAACTAACTTATTCATGATGTGTTGACATGTAAAATGAAGTTTTGATGGTTAACTTGAATAAACAAAGTTGTTTGAAGGAGATGTTTTCACAACAACTTAAATGGATATTACAAATGAATTATGAGCCGTTTTCAAACTGCTGCTTGATTCATCCTCCCACTGCAGTTGCTGAGAGCCCAGAAGAAGGCAATGAGGAAGGAGCAGGTGGTGAAGGAGGAGACGGAGAGGAGGCGTCTGAGCACTGTGCTGCAGATCCAGCACCTCCTCCACTGCATGCAGCAGGAGCACGTCAGGAGAGACCTGCTGGCCGGACACAACCAGGCGCCACACATTGCAGCCCAACAGCTGCATAGCCTGAGTCAGCTTGCTGCCCTGCTGGGGGTCAAGAGGGATAACGGACTGAGGTGATTGGCAACATATCTACAAAGGGATCTAGAGGGTGCAATGATGACCGTGTAAATTAATTTAATGTGGAAATAAGTGATGTTGTTTTTTTTTTTTTTTTTTTTTTTTTTTTTTTTTTTAAACCGGTCATATACAGTGACCATAATATTGGATGAGAGGTGATCCGGTAAACAATACACTGACCCAGATTCACCAGGAGAAGAGATTTCTGGACACTGTCTTAACGTTCTGTGCCAAAGTCATTGGTGTTTCAGTACAATCCCAGTTTCCTCTCATCCAGCCCACAACACCCACCCAAGCTGCTCATTCAGTTGACAGATTGCTGACGAAACAATTGTGGTTCTGGTTGTTTGTAGAATCATCCTAAAAGGCTTCAAGCTCAGCCTAAAGGTAAATGACAAAGCAGCATTTGCACTGCACTGATCTCTCCTTACCGCCAATTTCTGCTTGCATTGACTTACTTGTAAGTAACTGTCAATGGAGGGGGAGCTGGTGATTCTGTCAATTAATTTCCAATGTTTCTTTGAAAGCAAATGGTACACTTTATGCAATCCAATTCAAACTATTGTGATGATGTTTTTGTTTGACTGAACTTAAAGCAACACAGTCTTTACTTATATTTTTCTAGTCTTCTGACTACTCCAAGCGCTTTTATACCACATGTCATTCAGCCATTCACACCCCGACGGCAGGCTGCAATTTGGAGTTAAGTGTCTTGCCCAAGGACACATGGACTGGAGGAGCCGGGGCTTGACCCATAATCATCTGATTTGAGAGATGACCCGCTCTACCTTCTTAGCCACAGTTGCCCCACAATATTATATGTAGTACAGTGTTTTTGTACACGTAGAAACTCCCCATGTCCTTAACGGAGCATATGCAAATTGTGATTTGCATATGCTCCCCCCCTAGCACGAGTTTCATGGTATAACGTGAGCCTCCACAGCAGAGTTCCAGGTTGGAGCTCAGAGCTTCTTGTCACACATGGGTTCTTGGCTCATTGATGACCTCTCTATCTTCACTGTGTTAAAGTTTAGAGGAGCAGATGGAGCAAGCGGCTCTGGCCTATTTGGATCTGCTAGAGGGGAAAGACAAGCCAGTGGCTGGATCTACATGTGAGTATAAAAGCATATAGATATCTGAGCTTTGTTTGCTGAGCCCCTTAGTCATTTTCTTAATGACCAGTTATAGCAAAATGACACTTGATGTCATTTGGATTTACAAACAAGCCAACTTGATTTGGAAGGGAATGTGACTTGTGAACTGTTAGATGACCTAAACTGCCTGTTGTAAATGTCTGACAGTTTACAGACCAAAGAAAGTAGTTTAGATTGCTGGATAGACAAATTATTTGCTTGTTTACAACCTATCTGACTGCTACCATATATCAGCATTTAGCAGTAATTACAATTATGATTATTACCACTGATGCACCCAATGGCTCAAGCTACAGAAATGAAAACCAACTTGTAATAACTCCTCATTTTGTTTGAGGGTCCTCTGACTTTCCTTTTTTAATTGACTCATCTTTTCAGTTAAGCTTTTCAAAGAAGAGCTCCACAGGCTGTTGAACTGCAAGTACTTCAGTTGTCTTCCATGTCCACCCAACAAGTCTCCGGAGGTGTTACTGAGGCCAAACAGCCACAGCAGTAAGATGATCGCGCTTACATTTATTGTCTGCACACTGGTGGGTTTAACAAAGATCAGGTCATGCCTTGAAAAACTTGCGAGTATGAAGTGTAATGTTACTGAAACCACTCTATACCTAGTCTGACTTGTGAATTAATTTAAATTTTTTTTGCTTCTGTCAGCCCCATCAAAATCCAAAGAAGTTTCTAAGGAGGTGAGACTGATATCCAAATGTGGTGTTCTTTATTTTATTTTATATAATCTGTATTTCAGTGCAGTACGTTTTGACTGTAGCCTAACCCCAGGGTCAACTGATGCTCTGCTGGTGATATGGCAGTTTTTTAACAGACTGTACCTGAGTGATACGGAGACTCCTACTCGGAACTGGAAGGCGGACTTCCAGAGAAGAAGGGAGCGGGAGCCTCCCGACTGCTGGGATGTAGAGTTTTCAGATGGACCTGGCTCACCCCAAGCTACAGTCCACAAACCATGGAGAGGAGCTGCCACTTTTATCCCCAAGGTCCCAGTCACCAGCAAGAAACAATATATCAACTGCAAACAGGTGAGAGGTCATCACCCCCTCTATTATAGGTATAGTTATCACTGGTTTGGCTCAACTGTTGATGTTAAATGCATATTTTTCTTTTTTTTTGCCAACATGTATGCATTTTGCATAGCTTGATGCATTTTGACATCAAACGGTGCTGCTTTAAGTTGTTACTTTAAGATTTGAAAAAGAGGCCAGTTGTTTTTTAAATGTCTATGTAATGGATAAAAAAAAAAAAATTATAGTCAAGCTAATTGAGAGACATGGTATTGTCTTGTTTTCCATGCTTTGTAAGTGACTTTTTTTGCAGTGTCGTCACTATTCATATCTATACAACCAATGCGTTTGATGACATTGTTTACTAGAGCACAGTGGTGGAAGAGGTACTAAGTTAAAGTAATGTCAATGTAAGAGTTCTGCAGAAACCTATTTAAAGTATTGGCATCAAAGTATACCTAAAGTAAAGGTGTGTGTGTGTGTGTGTGTGTGTGTGTGTGTGTGTGTGTGTGTGTGTGTGTGTGTGTGTGTGTGTGTGTGTGTGTGTGTGTGTGTGTGTGTGTGTGTGTGTGTGTGTGTGTGTGTGTGTGTGTGTGTGTGTGTGTGTGTGTGTGTGTGTGTGTGTGTCATAGTTTAATTATATTCTGTATTAAGAATCTGAATATGCAAAGTATGAGTATAAAGTTGCATACAATGGAAATAATCATGTTAAGTAAAAGTGCTCCTTATGTACAGTAAGCTACTTGAGTATTCTAAATGCACTTAGTTACAGTCCACCACTGATGGAGCAAAGAATCGTTAACTAGAACACAAAGTTCTTCATAGATCGAGCCTTAAATTTTGATCTTAGGTTTGATTGATGCATTTTACTTTAATATGTACAAAATTACAACGTCTGCATTCATCAAATGCATGTGTTCACATCCTGCAGGTTTGATTTTCATAAGAGTGCAAAGTTTAAGTTATTTAAGCATTTGTCACAGCAACAAACTACCTTTTGAAACGAGAGGAAATCTCAAAACATAGTCTTCAAAAGTTGAATGGAACATAAAAGTCTGACTTGCGTTTTAAGGCTTACTATGTTTGTTTAACATGGTAAGTATGAGTATTTTCCACATGTTTTTATGTCAAAGGGACCAATGGGATGACTATTTTATTTAAAATGGTCCGGTATTGAGGTATATTGCTGCTTAACGGGCTGCAGTGTAATCATAACGGGCAATTGTTCTCTTTAATTTACGTTCACTAAGTGCTTGTTTATTCCACTGACGGGCTCAGATGAAGTATATGACGACGTTCCAGAAAGGACCCTACAGAGAAATGTTTTTTCTTTTTCTTTCTCTTGATCTCGTCTGTTAGTTTTGTGTCTTGTGCATTCTGAAATCTCTTGTCACACATTGTTGAAATGGGCTTAATATTCAGCCAGGACATTGGAAATCTAATAACTAGTGCTGGGCAACGATTACAATTTTTAATCATGATTTTCTGCAATTAATCGCATTATGCGCAAAATTAAATAATGAATTAAAAAGTAGTGTATTGTGTACTTTTATTTTAAAAGTACTGCTATATGAACAAAAGTGCAATAACATTTGGTTTGCAAACACTTTAAACAAATCGGGTTATTTTTTACAGTATCCCCTTTACACAGTAGCAGTTATATTCTTCACTATCTGTGCTCAGTGTGCTGACTTTATTTGAAACCTTCCCACTGCTGTGCAACATGAATAAAATGTTCCACACGTTTCATCAAAATGTCTGTCTTCTGTTTTCATGACAGTCAGAGCATGTGAATGCAGCTCCCACTGTTCATCAATATAATGCACCGTAACTCCGAAGTGATGATGGTTACCCAGCGATGTCCAGTAGTCTTTGGTGAGATCAACAGCTGGTGCACGTTGTAACTCCGTCTCTGTTGTAGTCTTCTCCTTTTCATTCAACTTGTGTGTTCTTCTTGTGACGGTGCGTCTCGAGGGAGGCTCATACGTGCCGTCATTTGTTGATCCTAAGAACGTTTCTCAGACCGACATCTTCCACAATACTAGTCATCCTGCAGTTTGTATCTATCCACTTCTCTGTGGCATTTGTTAGCTTGTCTTTTGTTTATCTATACTTCTCCCACACGCTGCATCAACGTAGTCTGCTGAAGCCTCCCTCCACCTATGGTTTGGGTGATTTGCTGGCATCAACGGTGTGTAGTGCATTTAAGTGATACTTCAGACTCAAAGTACTCCAGTGATGAGAGAAAAAAAAACGTAATGCGCGATAAAATAATTGTCTGCGTTAATCAATACGATAACGCGTTAACTTGCCCAGCTCTACTAAAATACTAAGCTTTTTAGTTAAACTATGAACACACTGGTGTCCTGTGGCTTTCCTTTCTCAAACCCTCAATTCATCTGTCTTCCAGTCATGACACTATAACGGAGAGCGAAAAGTAACATATGCGTGTTTTTTTTGTTTGTTTGTTTTTTCTCCTCTCTAGGGTCCTTTCATTAATTGTATCATATGTTTATGAAAGCATGTCAGTGTCACAAACATCCACTTTTAGTGGATCACATTGCAGCATGTTTAGCGGCTGCCGGCTGAAGCAGTCTCCCTCAATACTGGACCAAAATAGGCTCTGGGTTGAGAACTGCAGAAATTAACTTTTTTAGCTACTACTGTTTGTCAGAATTGATACCTCTGTATACCATAAGTTCATACAACATGTCTAAAGGCAAGTGTCTCTGACTTTTTTTTTTTTTTTTTTTTTTTTATTTTATTTTTTTTTTATGAGTGAAACACCATGTATACCAATTTGTACGGTTCATAGTGGAGAGACTATAGAGATACATTTTGTTCTCATGACAATGGCTCAACGTAGAGGGGGGGGTTATCTTCCAATCAAATCGATCCCTGGCTCCTCCAGACAGACATGCGGACTAAGGGAGCAGAAGTATCCTTGGGCAAGACACTGAACCCCAAATTGCTCCCCAAATCTATGCATGGGTGTATAAATGTGCGTGACTGTGAATTGTTTTTTTTGGGTCCTGATGGGAAGGTGGCGTCTTGCATGGTAGCCGTGCGTGAACAAGTAGTGTGAAGCTCTTCGAGTGATCGGAAGACTAGATGGGCACTATACAAATGAAAGTCTATTTATCATATTGATGTTAAAAAAATTAAAAGGGAGTTTTACTTTAATACCTCCACACATATGGTGGATAATGGATATTATCGGTGCATTACTGAGCCAGGCTTTTGGTCAAAGCAATGGGTCAGGCTTGTATATTATCAGGCGTATATGTTGGGTAATAATGAACAAGATGTTTGAGGTCATTTAAAAAACAAACAAAAAAAAACAAAAAACAGTATCTCCATTAGATCAACAGGAAGCACTGACAAGAATATGTTGCAATTATGTCAGTATTTCATACATTTGTTAAAATTGTGATATCTAAATTTAAGAGACTATACAAACTGTTTAAAAAATGACAAATGCATATTTATATTCAGCTTTCAGATTATGAATAGCTGCATAAAGTGGGTATTCGGTTGTCTGTCAGGAACGTTTTCTGAAACTGTCTTCCTACAACAAATACATTAAGATGGTAAACTAAGGGACTATAGGTTGTATTGTACAGTAATTCTCCAGGATGAACTCATGAAGAGGGAGAAATGGAAATAGTCTGTCTGCAATAAAATAAAAAAGGCACAAACTGGACAGCCGTTGTGATTTGTAAGGCCATTGTGCAGACTGTTATTGTTCAACAATAGTGCCCACACAATAATTCATACATTTTTTATTTTTTTTTTTCTCAGAGAAAAGAAACTGGGGTCAAAAGCAAGCAACATGCTAAATCGGTGAGTACAAAACAGTTGGTTTAAAATGTACAGATGGCTCTCTGTAAACAATTTGCAACTTCTCATCTTCTTCCAGGCAGTTCACATGGGTATACCTGTGGACGTTTTCAGCTCTCCATATACCTTACCCAAAGACCCTGTCCTGAGGAAGCATTACCTGGAGGACCTAATGACAAAGATCCATGGCTCCTTCAGTTTTATGCAGGTGGCGTTTGACTGTTTGCATACCCATGATCTTATTAACCACCCACTAAAAGATGAAACTATGGTTTGAATATTTACTCTGCTTTGCTAGTATTGAAGGTTTTGATGTTATGTCTGGTTTCAGGACTCTCTTCTGGATGGTGATATCTCCCCTACTAACGACCATCCAAGACTGAAGAGACGGCCGTCTGGATCTCCTTCGCCTCTGGGTAACTTGGAACTAGTCTACAAGCTTTGTAGTTGTGATCGCAGCACAGGCCCACTCACAAATCTTTCTGGAGCTTTAAACCATATCACATGGTCTTCATCAGTTGATGGAGTTTACTCTTTATGGAATTTAAATAGTGATCCACCTGCAACGGGCCGAAAGTTGAGATCCATGATAAATGAGCAAACTTATCAGCTGAGGAAGAATATGTGCATGTATCACGAAAGAAACTTAAAAGTTCAGTCTGGCTCTCTTGGGGTTACCTGGCTTCACTGAACATTGGCTTTCCTGGTATACCACTACCACTAAACTAGTTATCAACTGGTTCTGTCTAATTTTTTCCAATCCAGCTACAAGCATATAATGTCAGAAGAGCTGAGCTCTTAATTACAAGCGATATTATCAGTACCCTGAACACTTGATGAGAGGAAACGGGCATATTTGGTTATAGCTACAGCAAAAAGCGATGTTGAACAAGGTGCAATGTCAACCATTTAGACGCATAACTAGAAATCATTTCTAGTGTTTCTACAGCTTCTTAGTCTATTCTAAACGTACTATAGACATGCATTTGTAGCCTTACTTTAGTGTTCATCAGACAAAGCAAAAATACTGTGATTACTACTCGAGATGTTGCTGACTTGGTCAAAATTTAAAATGGAGCATCTTAAACATAGAGCCAAACGCGGGCAGATTACCACTTATGTGCCTAATGATGCAACATGTTTTTAGATGTCCACCCTATATGGCCTATGAATCGGCAGTAATCGCTACTTTCTCTACAACGAGCGTTTTTATCTCTTTACCTCAAAGTTGTTGTTGCAAGCTCTATTTTTGTGAATTCAGTGGGAAGGCCACATCAGTTAGGCGCACCCTTTCCAGTGCTTTGGTATAGCCATATGAAAGACGAGTAGCCCATAAGACTTATAGGAGTATATTCCATAAGATGTAAAACTATTTTTTCTTTTCATCCATTTGAAATACATTTTTTGTTTAATTTCAGAGAATGTTTTCTTTAAAACCTGGAATGTAATATGGCACTAAATGCCTTTTTGGTTTTGCCAGATCATTTTATTGAAATTATTTTTCTATTAAGGAAAGTTGATTTTAAAGAGACCAGTCTTATTTTTTCTTTTACTTACTATATATTACTAAGATAATGGATAGCTATAGCCCTAAAATGCTAGACATTTGGTCTCAAACACACTAAGAAATACAGACTGCTAGCTAGACATGGCTTAATATGGCTGTAAACATACCTTTCAAACTGATAACATTCTCATCAACCTTTTACAAGCTGTACTGTAGCAAACGTTATTGTGCAAACTGGTAAATACTAGGTATGCCAACATACTCGGAGTGTTTAGCTGAAAGCACTGCTGGCCTATGTACAACCTCATGGAGCTGCAAGCATGGCTAGACGGTCCTCTTCAGACCTCTCACCAAAACATCAATGTATTTGGGTGAATACAAACACATTTTGCTTACAATACACTCCCACAGGATACTGGGTATGGACAGCAAATGCACTCGAGTAGTGAAATTCATATGACAATTTTACCTTTTGTAATGTCTTGATCTTTATTTTAAACTCCCAACTAACCCAGGTCAAACAGACTTGAGAAGCCCCATCGATGCAATGCATGTAAGATGATCTTTCTATCTGTGATAAGTCTGTGATCAAAAATTTAAATCACTTGGACTTGTCATCACCTCATCCTCATCCCCTACTTAGTCCACCCCGCTGCCTACCAGGCTTCTGGAGCGCAAAGCCAGTCTGACAAATGAGGATCGGTGCCTGGAGATCTGTGACCTGGAGCTTTCCTCAACGGACTTACCTCATGTAAGTATGTTGCATCTTGGAGAGTTTTGTGCCACTTCTATGTGGTAGTCGATGCTTTTAACGTTACTTTTAACCTTTTCTTGGTGTTCCACAGATCCCAGTAACTGAGTCAAGGAAGCCGTCTCCCCGTAATGGGGTGGCATCTTGCACCTCCACCCCTCCTCAGGGGCAAACTTTCTCTACACCCCCCACCAGGCGAACTCTGACATCTGTCCATTTTCAGAACATCCAACCAGTAAGTATTAGCAAAAGTATGCATCGTTCAGGCCCAAGCACCAACTAGCTGTTGGTGAGGATCCTGTTGAAACTGAATAAATTATTAGGGGCCCGAGTCGGCGAGGCCCTATTGTAATTCATTGTATATTTTTACTGCCATCGGTGTTTGAATGGGTCATTGTTAACATGTAGTGGTAAAGCACTAAACGAGTACAGTCTATTTACCTAAAGTCTGCTGGTGTCTGGATACGTTTTGATATTCAATTCTGGTGCCTTTACGTTTACACCTGGTATTATCAATTCTTGAACTTTGTTAAATCTCAATGTGTAAATTAGGTAAATGGAGCTGGCAGCCTGGTCATGGACATGATGCATCCCAGGTCAGGGGAAGCAATGCCAGATATTCATGGGATTGCCACAAGTGTAAGACCAGTATTGTGTGACGGCCAAAGGCCTCTTTTCAGTAGCCTTAGTCATTACTTTCAAACTATAAAGGTGGTTTGCGCTTGTAGAGAAATGTGCTTGTTTGGCTACCCTACTTTGACACATGACCCTTGTCTTGTACACCATAGCTGCCCCTGGAGAATCTCTCAAGCAATGCTGCTGCATGGGCTTTAGGGTGTTTTTTCCTTTATCAGATAAGGATCGCATGTAGAAATGGTAGAATAATAAGGATCCCAGTAGAAATGGGGTTTTCTGGTGTAGCTTGCTGGTCTTCCGTTTGGTTGGATGGTGAACTTGCATGCTTGCTTCTCATTGGTATTTTGCAAGACTGCGTCTTTGTTAGCCAGAGAACACTCGCTATGTTCAAATCAGTTGCTCCAGTCTAAAAGGTGGTGGTAATACACTTGATGCTGTTTGCTAACTGCTAAGAATTGCCCGGCGAATAATAACCTTTGCAAATGCAGGGATCACTTTCAATCAAATTTCAGTCAGTATCTATTACTGCTTTGTTGCATTTACACTGTTTTGATATTGGTTAGCCATCTGATCTGCCCAAGACACATTAGGTGCAAATGGTGCTAGTCACTGAATGTAAATGGTTTGTACTTGTAGCATTACTACAAGTACAAACTTACTTACTCAAGTGCTTTGAGTGGTCTGAAGACCAGAAAAGTGCTATACATGTCGTCATTTCTACACTGATGGTAGGGGGCTACCATGCAAGGCGCCACCTGTCCACCAGGACTGTAAAAAAACATTCATACACCACAGGCAGAGTGGTTAAGTGCCTTGCCCAAGTACACATCAACATGGACTAGCGTAGCCATCATGTCTGTGTAAATGGAAATTCTTTCAATCATCAAAGGACACCTAGTTTGCCTTTTTACTTAAAGTAAAGTTACAGCAAGACAAACTTCAACAGTTGATTTACCTGTACTCATTAAATAAGAGGTTTTTTTTTTTTCAAGTCCATACCTGAGAGGAAATGCAAAATGGCCACTGTAGTAGATCATTTGTTCTTAGCCCACTAGAACAAACCAAATGTGAGCACAGAAGCATAACCAAATGGCATATGGTCATTCAAGATGCATTCCGCTGTGAGATGTGAACAATAGTCTGTCTTAATAATCTGAATAAGGCCTTGCACTATCCGTAAGTTTCTTTGATGTACATTTTCTTCTAACTGTAGGTCTTCAAGGCGAATGCCTCCTTACCTCAGAATGGGGAATTAAATTACAAACCAGATTCTGCCATTTTTGATAAGGCCAGGTACAGCACTGCCAGTACCCAAACGCCACCTGAGTTTGCTCCTTCAGAAGATGAACCACTGCTGGGTATGTTGATCAAATTAATTGTTCCAAAAGGCATGGACTGAATGGTCAACAGCCTATTGTCTCGGACCCATTTTGTGCTTCTTCACCTTTCTAGTGTACCAGTCAGATTATACGATTGGTAATGGTGGACCGATCTTCCTGTCCCCTGGCCAGTCATGGGACAGCGTAGGTCGTCCCAGCCAGTCGTACTACACCAGAGGATCAGTGAGAGGTATGGCACGTGGCGGCAAGGGACTGGCACAACCCTTTCGCTCTTCTGGTTGGCATCGAGGTATCTATCCTCAGCTTTCCTTTTCCACTTTTGGGGTTTTCACCACCCCTGCAATTCCTGTCTCTACTTTTGCTAGACATCCTATCAAGATTCGGTGTTGTAGGGTAGCTTTGTCACATCCTGGCTAAAGCTTGGGCTCAAATAAATCTGACTTGGGTACTTCTGAAGCTCATTACTGATTTCTACTACATAGGAGGATCATACACCCCCCAGACTGATCTAAGAGACTCTGGCCCTCTGCTCTATGCTGCTAGGGTAAGTAAATCACTGTTGTCTATTTAGTGGTCTTATTGGCTCTGACTGAGTCAGTACTATGACTAGTATATCAAGTTGATTTTCTTGTAACTGAGCTTGAATTTTACATCAAAGTTGAATTGGCTGTTGTCTCGCCTTTAGTAGACCACTTTTGTTACTTGACCTGCAATGGGTCACACTCTAGATTCTAGAGTGTGACAAGGGGCATAACATGTTTAGCTTATCTTCAAGGGAGCTTTAGACATGTTCTAGACTCTAGAACATGTCTAAAGCTCCCTTGAAGATAAGCTAAACATGTTATGCCCCTTGTCTTCACTCCTACACTTCTCTTTCAGTACATATTAAGATCTACAAATGACTACAACTAGAACGGGTTAAGCAGTTTGTCCAATTATTTTACAGGGTTGAGATATTTGATTGGCTTCCAGAGTCAAAAAAAGCATTGGGCGACTGATTAGTGAAACACAATTGCAAATGCACAATATAATGATGCAGTGTCTTCAGTGGAACTTGCCTTGTGAAACGTACCTGTGTCGCTTGATCAGAGAAAAAATACTCCAAGAGCTGAGAATTCCTACCTGTAATAATGACCTTAAACTCACTAAATGAACTGCTGAGATCAAGATGTTGACAGGGACTTAAATGATGAGACATGTTCCAGGTTAGCCAAATTTATTTGGAAGATGAAATAAAGGCAAATGGTAAAATTAGTATCTCAACTGTGTGATGTACACGTATATATCACATTTCAGCTTCAACTGACTGCAACTGTGCGCAAAATGTTCTTGTATAGTGAGAGATTATAAATGTATTTAAGTCAGGGTTTTTTTTTTTTTTTTTATATATATATGATCAAACGGGTTGAACCATCAATTTAGCCACAATTTCAGACCATTTCAATTTTTTTTGGTCATTGATGCATGAGAGCCCATTCTCGTATTTTGCTCCATTGTTAATAATTAAGCAGATTTATCTGCTCCAAACTACAGTTATGTTGGCCTTTTTAAAATCTTAAATCGATCGACCTCTAACTAGTACGTTATGTAGTTTGGCATGTTACAGACGACCAAAAATGATCAAGAAATGAGAATGCTTACAAGCTGCCTTGTGTTAAAAGTTCTTTGTGGTTCTTTCAGGACTCTGGATATCAACACAGCTATAGATGCAGAGGAGGGAGGCAGAACTTGAGTGGTAAGAACATATTCTAACTCAAACGGTGATCTATCCCTCAGGGAAGAGCTTTTGTATCAAACACCTGCTTTAGTTTATCCCTAAAGGATGTTTGTTGGAAGGGATGGGTATTAGTATAGTTATCGTAATAGTATCAACAAAATTCTATTACTCATATCTATCTATTTATATAAATTTAGAGATTCAGTAAAACCTCAACTTGCACAATATTGTATCAAGGCACACTACATTTACTAAATCAGTAATTTAAGATGAGTTTTATAACTACAAAATGTATTAAGAGTCAATTTGTGAAGGGCTTACAAATAAACTGAATTTGTTACACTGTGGTAGATTAAACATATATCCAAAATACAAGGATTAACTAGCAGATTACATTAATGTGCAATCATATTTATGTTAAAGTTCCTTAAGGCAGGATTTTACCAAATGACAGGCCCATTTAGTCTTGATCCACAGCTTATGATTGTTTCTTGGCATGAGTATATAAATTGAAAAGGATCAAAATGGAAAACTAACGCCATCAACGATGTGGATTATATCTCAAGGAATTGGTCTAGTGGAGAAGGAACAGAAGGTTCAAAACCCACATATCAAAGCAATCTTTCTATTACTCAAGATATGTTAGCTAACCATAACCTATCAATTATGGCATGTTTTGCATCAAAGCTCAGTTTCCTTAAGTCTATCATTCCCAATTGGATGGATATGTCTCTGTCTTATGAGGCTCCTCAGGAGCCTCATAAGATGAGAAATGGAGGTAATAAGAACTAGAAGGCTGAGCCCTTACTGGGGTCTTATACTTTAGAAATGTATTTGAGTGTCAAGATTGACCGACATGGCAAAGTGAGAGTCCAACCACTGAGTTACCTGGCAGTCCTGAGAACAGTTTCTGGAAGAATTGTATAAGTTAACATTTCATGATTAAAGGACTGTAGTATTTCTGTGTGCAGTGATGACGTAAAACATTGGTAATGTTTGTGTATTTGATAGAGCACATTTCTATGAATTTAGAAGTAGGTTGGTTCAGATGGAGGAGAGTTATGTTCCCGCCTCTGACAAACTTACTCAGCTGCTGACCAAAATACCCAAGACCTCAGTTTTTTAGCAAATTTTGGGATGGATTCCTTTGTTCACATCTGCTCAAACTACATGTACCAAGTGGAAAAATGGTCGGCTTCAACCAGACTAAACGATGCAAGTTTTGGAAACGACAGTGTTTACTGAACATGCGTTTTTTTTTTTTTTTTTCTTCTTTTTCTTCGACTCTGCAGCAGCCTGGAGTGACTCTTCCCAGGTGAGCACACCAGACCGAGAGGGAGCTTTTACAATTGTGGACTCGGGTCATGGGGATTCTCTGTCGGTCTCCACCATGGAGGTCCCTCTGACTCCCCATGGCCACCATCACGCCCTGCTTCCCATGCAACTCTACCCGCTCTCCCAGCCGCTTAGAGTGGCCTTCAACGCCTCTCGCACTGCCAACTTCGCCCCTGGAAACCTGGACCAGCCCATCGTGTTTGACCAGCTGCACAGCAACCTAGGGGAGATGTACGACACCCACATCGGCCGCTTCACCTGTCCTGTCAATGGAACCTATGTCTTTATCTTCCACATCCTGAAGCTCGCCATCAACGTGCCCCTCTACATTAACCTCATGCGCAACGAAGAGGTGATGGTGTCTGCGTATGCCAACGACGGAGCCCCGGATCATGAGACGGCCAGCAACCATGCCATCCTGCCTCTCTTCCAAGGAGACCAGGTGTGGCTCCGGTTGCATCGCGGTGCCATCTATGGCAGCACCTGGAAGTACAGCACATTTTCTGGCTTCCTGCTGTACCAGGATTGAACTTTAGTCAAACAAAAGGCTCTCTTCCATTACTAAATGGTGGTTAAACTTACATTTCAGTATTGTGGAAATTGGGATCGTGACTACTTGACAAAAACCAAAATGTATTTGATTCCCCATGAATGTTTTGTTCTTCATGGTGGCGCTCCCACCAACTGATATTAGTACAACTGATAACGTGTCTTGTTGTAAATCAAACTATAGCATATCACCTGGTCAGTTCACTGATTTTTGTGAGAACTCTAAAGCAATGTTTTTGCCTTGTTTTCTGAATGGCTTTGGATGACTGACCAGATGTTGGATCACTAATGAACTGGATTTATCTAATGAATTGTTACTGCCTCTATCAGCAGCTCACTTGTTGCTGGGCTCCTATGTTTTCACTATCACCTTGCAGTATGTGAAGCTGAGAAATGAAGGATTGTGTTCTTGGTGGTGGGTATGGTGTTTAACACTAAAGGCAAAGTGCTGGACTACTGTTGAGAGATGGAAGTGGTCCCTTGATGTGCCTAAATAAAAAAAAAAAAAAAAAATTAAAAAGCAGTGACGTTGCTTAATCTTGCTTTTTGTCAAGCTTCTACAATTACAGATGGGTGTTTTATTTAAATTGGACATGCCTCTGCACAACACATTATCTTAGCTTTCCAAGTACTTTAGACCTTTCATCCTTTGACAGGGCTGCACAGCTAAAATATTAATCAGTTTGAATTATCACTCAAAGTTCCAAATTGCAATATCAACAAATCATTGCTCAACATGATAATGGGTCTTAGCCTAGTTTCTGGCCTATAACCTAAACTGCACATTACTGAACTGTGTATACTCCAGTACACACTAAAACCCTTACTCGTATTGGGTGGATGAATTACATTTAGCTTGCCATGCAATTGATCACCTAAATGAATAATGGGAAAAGTTCTAACATCAGAGGGGTTGTTTTTTGTTTTTTTCTACTATTCTGCTCTCATGTCTGTAAATGGGGAATAAAACATGAGACACATCTCTCAATATAACTTAATGTAGTACAACACAACCTTATCTATGACCACATCTCCACGAGAGCTGAAGAAAAGACTTAATGTGCTGTTGAAGATCATGAGATTGAAAGTTCTGGAAAAACTGACTTTTTTTTCATGATTGACATTTTCAGTCGTGATTGAGGACGCAGCCTTTTTGATGCAAAGTGGCATTCTGAAATAAAAGAAAATGATATTGACAAATGGAGAAAAAAACGAATGAAATAAAAACAACCTGCAATAAAGTCAATGGTCGGATTTTTGAGGATATATTGCATTATTTCACAATCTAATGGTTGTATTTGTGATGTATTTTCACGTATTTAATTTGGAACAGAAATGGGTTGTAGTGATCAGAACCTGTGCACGTGATGGAAATGGACCAGCTGGAGCATGTAGTGTCTGCAACAACAGCGCCAGCACTCCGGGTGGCAGCACAACACAACGCAGCCCTGTGCCGACCATGGCGTGACACAGGAGGAGGAAAACCGTAAACTGTCTGTTTACTTTGCTTTACGTGCACCGACAGCTTGTTTGTCGGTAAAACGGGGCAGGGCCACCGTTCTCCGTCAAGCTAACCTCAATGAAAAGAAACGCGAGTGTGCCTTCACAATAAACACTGTCGCCGCTCTAAAGACGTTTATTCGGAGTGATCCGCTGATGCGCCATTTATTGTGAACGTTGTGACCGGGACTGGTGTCTGTAACTCTGAGGTTTCACCGTGTTTGGGCCGCAGCTGCAGACCCGTAACGCTCGGCTGAATGTAAGGCAGAGACGTTATCCGACGGTACATGTGCGCGATAACAAAACGCAGAAGGAACCGTGGAATTGATCACATATGGATCCCAACCGGATAATCCAGGCTCTGAAGGGGACTATCGAGCCTAGTCTGAGGATAGCGGCGGAGAATGAACTCAATCAGGTGTGTGAGCTAAAGTAGCTGCTTGGTTTTTGTTTCGTTTGTTTTCCAGAGGGCATTGTGTTTTAGAGGCATCACCGGCAGTTTGGCCCAGAACCGATGCCGGTGTTTGTGGAGGATGGAAGGCCGTGTGTTGGTGAGTGGGCTCGGTGTCGGCCTGGTGGTTCTCCGACCCTGGTTTGGCAGTTGATAGCAGGCCTTGGGATCAGTAGTTTGACAAAACTATTCCTCACACTGACTCCGGCAGCTGCATCGAGAGCAGCTCGGTCAGATGTGACCCACCGGGAGCTACTGTGGCTGTCAGAACTCAGTCATGTGGCTGCAGTTTGACCGTGCTGCGGTAGTCTAACTGTGTCCAGTGGTGGTGATGGAAATGATCACGGCTCTCAAATAATTATAAATAATGTGAATTTAAGCATCAGAATGTACAATAGACCTGTATGTGATGTGATAGAAACTGTTAGCTGATAACATGCTTATATTCTCATCTACCCAAACTTCACTTAGTTTATTTATCCCACCCTCAATAATCTATGCATTTTTTGCCATAAGTCATTCAACTGTTCTCTTGTGGGGTTTTTTTTGTATTTTGTTATTATTCAAAGCAATTGTTCCTATTTTCCCCCACATGATGGTCTAAAAGTGGTTTACAAAGAGTTTTTCTAATATTCCTTCAGGTTGTGGAAAATATTTGGAGTAGTAGTATTTATTCTTTTATATTTTTTTCTGTGCCAGCAAATAATGAAATTGACACCAGATACAGTAAAACGTAATCTTTTAAAACAAAAATCCCAAGTTTACCTTTGCATTACTTTTTATATCTACAAGCACATGACATGATAACATTATCCATGCATTGTATTGTCTGCTATGCAGGTGTGTCTCCAGCTCCTTAAAGTTCAGTATCATTTCTGTATAAAATGAGTTAACTCAGCATTTGAACCCAGTTTGGTTTCTTCCTGCCCAGATTCTGCTGGGTTTACTACTGCAGCTTCTCTGTCTATTCATTCTTAATGGAAGATGCAAACATTCAAATGATCCTCTACATTACTACTATAAGACTTTGACATTCATGTCAGCATTTGGTTATCAATATTTGGTTTTCTGTCTAACTGCCTCGCACCTGTGCCCATGTTGGACAGTGATCTAAACCTTTATCGTGTCTTTATATGCCACATTACCTTGATTTTTTTATTAAAGTACTCCAATCAGCTATTCAGGCTGGAAACCTGAGCATAACTGGGACACTATTAAGCATGTACCAGGCAATGTGTAAAAGATCTCCGACTGGATGGCAATTATTTACTTTTACATTTCGGACTGACGTCAGTCTGGTTCTGCATTATTTTATATGGACAGCAGTTTGAATTAATGTTATGAATGAAAGTATAACACTTCTCTCGTTTGGCATCGTCAAATAGACATTGTGCTCAATTCAATTTATTTTTGTATAGCCCAAACTCACCAATCACAAATTTGCCTCAGAGGGCTTTACGATCTGTACACATACGACATCCTCTGTCCCAGGACCCTCACATCGGAACAGGAACAACTCCCCAAAAAACCTTTAACGGGGAGAATAGAGGAAGAGACCTCAGAGGAGGATCCTCTATCAGGACGGACAGAAGTGTGATAGATGTCATGTGTACAGAATGAACAACATAACAGAGTTAACACATTTAATGCACATGACAGAACCACGGCAGGAGGCAGGACCATGGTCCAGGTATAACCATGTTACAATCTTATTTCCTTTTTGGTCTTTTGAACTTCCACCTCACTATTATTTCCTTTTAAATTAGAGCCACATTTATGAACATTTTACAATCCTAGATTTACAAACTGATGATGAATAGTTCAGTGATTGGGAACAAGACTTAGGTGTTGATTAAAGAATAGGCAAGTCAAGTTCATAACTAGAAATGTGAGCACAGCTTTTTTGAAAACTTTTTCTAACATTCTCTTTTGGGCTTCACAAGGCTGAGCACAGTCAGTTCAGCTTCATATTGGTCTAAATTTGTCTTAACTTAACTTTAAGAAGGACTGACACCAACCACAGTCTTTTTTTCATCATTAATATGTACAGTGCTGTGAAAAAGTATTTGCCCCCTTCCTGGTTTCTTATTTTTTTGCATATTTGTCACACTTAAATGTTTAAGATCATCAAACAAATTTTAATATTAGACAAAGATAACCCGATTAAATACAAAATGCAGTTTTTAAATGATGATTTAATTTATTAAGGGAGAAAAGCTATCCAAACCTATTTGGCCCTGTGTGAAAAAGTAATTGCCCCTAAACCTAATAACTGGTTTTGTCACCCTTGGCGGCAACAATTGCAATCCAGCGTTTGCGATAACTGACAATGAGTCTTTCACATCGCTGTGGAAGAATTTTGGCCCACTCTTCTTTGCAGAATTGTTTTAATTCAGCCACATTGGATGGTTTTCGATCAGAAACGGCTTGTTTAAGGTCATGCCACAGCATCTCAATCAGATTTAAGTCCAGACTTTGACTAGGCCACTCCAAAACCTTCATCTTGCTTTTTTTGAGCCATTCAGAGGTGGACTTGCTGGTGTGTTTCGGATCATTGTCCTGCTGCATAACCAAAGTGCGCTTGAGTTTGAGCTCACAAACTGATGGCTCGACATTCTCTTTCAGGATGTTCTGGTAGAGAGCAGAATTCATGGTTCCATAAATTATGACAAGTTGTCCAGGTCAAGCAGTTGCAAAGCAGCCTCAGACCATCACACCACCACCACCATGTTTGACTGTTGCTATGATGTTGTTTTTATGAAATGCTGTGTCAGTTTTACGCCAGATGTAACAGGACGCACACCTTCCAAAAAGTTCAACTTTTGTCTCATCAGTCCACAGAATATTTGCCCAGAAGTCTTGGGGATCATCAAGATGTTTTTTTGGCAAATGTGAGACAAGCCTTTGTGTTCTTTTTGGTCAGCAGTGGCTTTCGCCTTGGAACTCTCCCATGGGTGCTTTTTGTGCCCAGTCTCTTTCTTATTGTTGAATTATGAACACTGATCTTAACTGAGGCGAGTGAGGCCAGCAGTTCTTCAGATGTTGTTCTGGGGTCTTTCTGGGCTGATACATGGCTATTACTTTGTTTCTCATCTGTTCTTGAATTTCTTTACATCGCGCATGATGTGTTGCTTTTAGAGATCTATTAGCCGACTTCACTTTGTCAGACAGGTTCTATTTAAGTGACTTCTTGATTCAACAGGTCTGGCAGTAATCAGGCCTGGGTGTGGATAGTGAAATTGAACTCAGCTTTCCAAAAAATCACATTTGATTCATGATTTATCAAGGGAGGGCAATTACTTTTTCACATAGGGCCAAGTAGGTTTGGATAGCTTTTCTCCCTTAATAAAATAAATCATCATTTGAAAACTGCATATTGTATTTACTCGGGTTATCTTTGTCTAGTATTAAAATTTGTTTGATGATCTGAAACATTTAAGTGTGACAAATATGCAAAAAAATAAGAAACCCGGAAGGAGGCAAATACTTTTTCACAGCACTGTATATGTATATTAGGGGGGTAACGATTCACAAAAATCTTGGCTCGGTTCAATACGACGCAGTGATGCCACGGTTTGGTTCGGTACGCTTTCAATACAGCAAAAAAGCAGAAATGCTAAATCCTCGCTGGTGAGACCCTCAAGGGTTCGTGTCTGATGAACATGGCTCTTCTTCTCCATTCAGTAGTGAGGTAATGTGTCGTTACAGTCAGGTAGCTTTGTGTCTGAAGAACATGGCTCTTCATCTTTGGAGTGAGAAGATAGATAGGTTCAATATCAATAATAATATAACAATAATCACAACAATATAATAACCATATACTTATAATAATAATAATATGAATTATGATAACAATAAAACATAGAATTAATAAAAAGACAGGTGATGGGAATAGATTAGACGGGGGGGTGGGTCTGTGTTTATGTTTGTGAATGTCAGATAAGGAATATGTAAAGATCATGGTATATGTGTGACGGCAGATATGTGCGTGAATGATGGTGTGTATCTTTACTGTGGATGGTGGACAGAAAAAAAGTTGAGTGAAACTTGTGTAAAATTTAAGAGTCAAGGGTATTGACAAATGCATTCCAAATTAAGTCACAGTCAGCAGTTTGTTTCTTATTGAGGCAGATCATTTTTCCATTGATATTATTCTATTAGTAGATTTTTTCAAAGTATGAAACTGATTTTGTTTCTTGATTTCCAGTTCAGTTTTATTGGTGATGATTAGGGCTGTGGAGAGTATTCTAGATGGGTTGTTTCAGTTAATGTTGGATCTGTCTCTAAGTAAGCAGAGAGGAGGGGAAAGTGGGAAGTAACAGCCTAAAAGGAGAGAGAGGTTGTTGGTGATGTTATGCCCGAACTGTTTAATTGGTGTGCAGTCCCATGTGGCATGTATATAGGTGTCTGTGGTGTTTTGTGTGCAGTGCGGACAAATTTTAGAGTCTGTGAATCCCATTTTAAACATTGTTTTCCCTGTGTAGTGTACTCTATTAATAATTTTGTATTGAATGGGTTGCATGTTTATGTTTGTGGATGTGGAGAAGATGTTTTTACAGATTTGGGTCCAGAAGTTGGAGCTGGGGATGATTTGTAGGGGTTTTTTTTGAAGGAAAGGATATTGTTCGGTCGGATGTGGAGATTATCTTGTAGATTTTGGATATTTTTTTTCTTCTTCTTTTAGTGATGTTAAACAGTTCTGATGTTGGTGGAGAAAGATCTGAGTTAAATAATTTAATGTTGATTTTAATCTGGAGAAATTCTAGGAAGTGATTCTCCCCAATGCCGTTCTTCTGAACCAAATATAAAAATAAGACTATGGTGCTATTATGGAAGATGTGTTTGAGATGTGTGGTACCTTTACTAGTCCATGATGACATTTTTTTTGATTTACTGTTCAATAAGAAGCCAGTATTGTTCCAGATAGGACTATGTTTATTAGGTGAGATTGTGGTGTAATTTTTTCGGTTGAATTTCCACCAGACTGTCAGTTGTAGCTATGGTTGGGTTTTTGAAACATGCATGGCATGTGATGGAGCAGTTTATGAATGGTAAGTCTGAAATATGGATGTCTTTACACAATGTTTTGTTTATGTCTGTCCAGGAGTTGTCAGATTGATTGGGATTTGTCCATTTGTGACTATATTGGAGTTGGTGAGCAATAAAGTCTGGTGATTTGAATCAGGAGGGTGGGGACTTGATTTGGATCATTGAGAATAGGTAGTTTATCATGGGTCATGGTCATTTTGATGGAAGCAATTCTGCCAATGAGGGATATTAGTAGATTCATGCAATGTTGAAGGTGTCCCCTACTGTTTTGAGATGTGGGTTAAAGTTTAGATGGACTAACTCTGACAACCTGGGGGAAATGATTCCTAAATATGTGATATTACCAGTGCACAGAGAAATGGTTAGGGCTGAGGGGGAGAATGTTTGATTTACATCAGTTGATAGTCTAGTCTGAGATTTTAGAGAAGGTGTTTATGAGGCGCATGGTTTTGGATAATGAAGAGGAAGGATTTTGTATAGTAGAATGTCATCCGCATAAAGACTGATCTTGTGGTACATATTTTTTGTTTGCATTTGTGTGATGTTTATTGTTTGAAATGTACAAAATCCTCACCCAGTGGGTAAATGATTCACCAAAAACAATTTGTTTTAGTATAGAAAATTAAATTTCCCAGTTTACCTTATCAAGTGTCTTTTCTGCATCTAATGACACAAGGGCTGTTGGTGAGTTTATATGAGATATGTAATGGATTAAGTTAAATAGTCTGCATCGGTTATTTGATGAGCGTATTCCTTTAATTTGATCAGGGTGGATGATGAATAGAGTTACTGTTTCAATTTGTGACGCGGCGGCTTTGCTGATTATTTTTGCGTCAGTGTTGATGAGAGATACGGGGTGATAGCTTGATGGCGATGTGGGGTCTTCATTGGGTTGTAATAAAAGAGATTGTAGTAGTGTTCATGTCGATTGGAAGTTTGGATTTTTGTTTAATTTTGGCTGTTAATCTGTTGAAAACGGGCTGAAATATTCCAAAAGTGTTTATAGAACTCAGCAAGGAAGCCATCAGGTCCTGGTGATTTATTTTTAGGTATAAGTGCATTGTGGAATTCTGTTATAGTAAATGGATTGAATTTGCTTGGTTTTCATTAAGTTGTGGTACATCAATATTGCATAGGAATGTGTCGATGTCTTCTTGGGTTGGTTTATGTTTTGATGAATATAAATTAATAAATTCTTTGAAAGGTCGTATTTATTTCTTCAGGTGTCTGCAATATCCCCCGTTCTGAGTTCACAATCGCTGAAATTGTTGTTTTTCCTTGTTTTGCTTGATTTGGTTGGCCAGGTATTTTTTAGATTTGTTACTGTTTTCGAAATGTCTGAGTCTGTGTAGGAGGAGTTGAGTTGTCTTGTTTGTATGTTGATTCAGTTGTAATTTGTATTTCAGTAAATACTTTGTGCTGTCGGATTATTTGCACTGATATTCTCTACTTCCTAAATCTTTTGTTCAAAGTATGCTTCCTGTTTGTTGTCTTTCTTTTTTTTAATGTGGAATATGATATGATTTTTCTGTTTCTCTTAATACCGCATTCCCTGTTTCCCAAAGTAGTGATGGTGCTATTTCTGGTGAATCATTTATTTCAAGGAAGGACGCCCACCCTCTCTTAATATAATTATCAAAGTTAGGGTCATTAAGTAAGGATGTATTCATGCATGCATGTATATGGACCTTTAACTAATAAAGTACAGCTTACTGACTTTACTCGCGGTGGCGGATTTAAACACAACAAAGCACAGCAGTATGAAACAACACTATCACAGCAGAAACAGTTATGTTACACATCACTGAACGGGACTCAGTGGTTTGTAAAATACACACTAACACATTAACAGTACAGTTAAACATAAAACAAAAACAGAAAAAGGTTACATACACACTATGACCTATTTGTGCCCAGACAAAGCCTCTGACTTGAGATTGCTTGAAGGTACTTGATTTGTTCTTCAGATTTTCCTCTCTTTCTAGATCCGGGGACCATGGTTATGCTCTATCAGCGAGCCAAGCGGCAAAGAAACTGGTGGCTCGTCCAATGAGCCACCAGTGTTGTGGTTTAAACCAGTTTTCGAAATTACAAGGAGGCCTCTCTCTGTTTCAGTCACATGGTGAAGTCCCAACAGATGGTTTGCGAGAATGGTTGATATTCCATGTGAGGGAGACGGGAGCATGGTCCCTAATGGTGATATTAGTGTGTCTGAGGTTTGGGAGATAATTGAGTTGCTGGTTAAAAGGAAGTCAATACGGAAGTGATGAACCGTGAGAAGAATAAATATTGTCTGGCAGTCAGGTGTTTTAATCACCAACAATCACCAAGACCAAAATCACTCTGGAACTGTTAAATGGTTTCTGTGGTTTGGCAGTTAGTGTGCTGTTTGAATTGTTTGATCTGTCTATTGATGGGTGTATGACTGTATTGAAATCTTAGATTATTAGTGGAAATTCAGACAGATTAGAGAGAGGAAAAAGGATGAGTCATCATTATTTGGTCTGTAGATGCATGCAATAGTAATTGGGCTATTGTGTATTGTGATATTTATTATGATAAATCGTCCTTCTGGATCTGTGATGGTGTTATGAATAAATGAGAGATTTTTGTCTATTAAATTTGCTACGCCTCTTTGCCTGGAGTTGAAATGGGCAGAGAAAATGTGATTGTGGTGTTCTTAATTTATGACTGCTTGTAATGTGTTTATGTGGTTGAGCAACTTAAGTCTTTTTGCCTGTGAACCAATTCCACAGATGTTCCAAGTAAAAAATGTAAGTGAATTCATGGAGACGATATGTGGTCAGTTTGAATGGATTTATGTTTTGTGCATGTCTATGTGAGTGCATGTATGGGGATATGTACACATGTGTCTGGGTATGTCTGTGTGTTGGACGGGCAGGTGTTCTTCAGGCGAGGAGCATGAGTGAAATGTGCGTGCGTATGTGTTTGTGCATGTGTTATGGGGGGATAGGGAGAGAGATTATGCAGGGTGGAACTAGAGTAGCCAGGAGTTATTTTTTTGTCTCGGTAGAGTACTTTGCCATCAATATATATTTTTGCAACTGAAATGACTGCTTTTTTTCTTCTTGCATGTTTTGTCTTCTGATTGGGAATAGTATTTTGCGTCTGTTCAGGATTTCTCGGGGGAATTAGTGGTTGAGTCCATAGTCCGTGCCTTCCAGTTGTCTGCCGTGACGTTGTACCTGGTGTTTTTGCTTGAAGTGTTTGAATTTTGCAACGATGGGACGTGGGCGTTTGTTAGAGGGTTTTTTTGTGCCATGGGATGTTCTTGGTGGAATGTAATGTCCTCAACAGATTTTGAGGTAAGGCAAGGCAAGGCAAGTTTATTTGTATAGCACATTTCAACAACAAGGCAATTCAAAGTGCTTCACATAAAACCATTAAAAGCATCAAAACATGAATTCCTTGATCGGTTATTCTGGGTTGTCATGTTGTGGGGCTCTAGGATACCATAAAGAACAAGATTGTCTCTCATGACTGTAGATCGAGTATGGTTTATTTCATGTCCTTGTTTTCTTTAGCAACAGAGGCGAACTGACTTGTGAAGTTAAGTAACGGTGTGTTGGAGGGATTCGTTTTCTTTGGTTAGTGTGATTATTTGTTCTTGGCTGAATTCAAGACTTTCGCGGAGCTGCTGGAAGTACTTCAACAAGAGCTATTCTTGCGTCTAATCCAGAGAGTTTATTGTTGATTGAAACTGGTTTGTCGGATTTCACGGTCACAAACGCAGGGTTTTTCTGCACACAAAACCTATTTTACAACTTGTTGATGTACATCATATGTAAATCACAGCATTTAAATTGTTAATCGAATCATCTTTGTAACACAAGGCTGATTTTCTATTGTCAGTAGTTGGCACGATGACAATAACTGAAAATAGGCATGTAGATGCCTTCAGGGCTAGACTTCTATCCAGCATTTGCAATTTGAAGCAAGTGAATCCAAGTTACAACAGCTTCCTGTGTCATGGCGATACATGCAAATTTCCCACCTTGCCACAGCAACACCATTGTATGAAAACCCAAAAGCTTTGCAATTTAGCATTGTGAACATCTTGAGATTCTGCTGAACAAATTTGATATGGATCTGTTGAATCCTCTAGGGGGAGTTACGAAAAGGCAGAAAACGCACTTTCAGTACCAGGGACTGTTCTGCCCTTACACGTCTGTGCTCTAGCCCGAATAATATTAGCGACCTCTACAAAGACAATAGGTTCCTCGCACTTTCAGTGACCGGGATCTTTCGGCTGTGGCACTTTTGTGTCCTTCAGGGTTTGAACCCTATATAATAACAAACCAACACAAACTCAATAGGGTTCTAACCCTAATCATTAGTGTCACTGATCCACTGACTGCTGTAACTACAGTAGGTCCTCAAAATATGTTATCTTGTGCGTACAAATAATAGACTCAAATTTTCATGCACACACAAATGGAAAATGTAATTGGTAAGTGGACTTGCATAGCTCCTTTCTCATCTTCAACGAATCACACATTCATTAGCTGATGGCACAGCCTTTGGGAGTAATCAGCAGCATCTTACTTATTTTGACATGCACCATCGGACATGATCCCTTGAACAGTGGACGACCCACTCTCCCTCTGAGCCACAGCCACCTCCTGGTTTAATGACTGCCTTTTAATCTGAACAAAATGTTAAAAAACTGTCTTCTGTGTGTTTCAGTCATACAAGATCATCAATTTTGCCCCGACCCTGCTTCAGATCATTATGTCGGAGCAGGTGGAGTTTCCTGTTCGCCAGGCAGGTAAGACTCTCAACAGTACATAAAACAATACTGTTGTTTTATGGACTATTCATTATTTGGTCACGGAACTTATACATTGTTGGACCATTTCCATCTTTGTTCTGTAGTTACGAAAATACTGACTACATTTTGTGCGAGGTAATTACACAATGTAATATTCATTCAATTCAATTGTATTTGTATAGACTCTCTATACAAATTTCAAATCAAATCACAAATTTGTCTGAGGGCTTTATAATCTGTACAGCATCTTCTGTTCTTGGACCCTTGCATCAAAAAAAACTAACTTAACAGTGGTAAAAATGTGGAGAAGTGCAGTTGATGTCATGTGTACAGAATGAACAACAAAATAAAATTACAACATAGTCAATTCATGACAAAAATGATACATATAATGAGAGTATTATCAGTAGTAGCACTAATAATAGTAGAAGTAATAATAGATGCAATATTACTACTATTGAACAACAGCAGCGGATATAATAGAATAATAGTTAATAGAAATGTGACTAATAATGATTATAATAATAGTAGCAGTGGGTGTCAGGCAGAGCAATGGCCAAGACACGACCAGGATCCAGGTATAACCACAATTCATGGAAACCTGTGAGGAGAGAAAGCACAGTAAAGAAACCAAGTTAGTAATGTGCGTTCATGGGACATGAATTCATACAGAAGGAGAAAGAGAGGAGAGGAGAGAGTCCTAACTATAAGCGTTATCAAAAAGGAAAGTCTCAAGCATAATCTGGGGTGTGTCTCTTGTGGAAGCTGGTTCCACAAGAGGAGCTTTATAGATAAAGGTTCTGGCTCCCATTCTACTTTTGGAGACTTTAGGAACCACAAGTAACCCAGCATTCTGGGAAGGCAGTGCTCTAGTGTGGTAATAGGGTACTATAAACTACTTATACTATAGTCGCCATGACAACTTTGATCATGAAATTCTTCGAGAGACTGGTACTGACCCACCTGAAGGACTTCACAGGTCTCCTGCTGGACCTCAGCAGTTTGCCTACCAGGAAAACAGGTCAGTGGATGATGTGGTCAGCATGGGACTGCACTACATCCTGAATAACCTCGACTCCTAAGGGACATATGCAAGGGTCCTGTTTTTTGGACTTCAGCTCGGCTTTTAACGCCATCATACCAGAAATCCACTTCTCCAAACTCAGTTTTGACACAACAGACAATCGACAGTTATCAGCCTCATTTGGTACGGTAATGAGTCTGACTACAGATGGGAGGTTGAACAACTGGCCCTCTGGTGTGGTCAGTACATCCTGGGGCTGAACGCTCTTAAACTGTGGAGATGACGGCGAACTTTAGGAGAACCACCCCCAACACTGCCCCATGTCACCATACGGAACAACACTGTAACACTGTGTCTGCTGTAATTATCACACTGGGTGCATACAAATGTGCGGTCTCACGCGGTTATGTGAGAACGTAAATGGGTTAATGTTGTCATGTACAGATGCAGCCACCTAGATTTTCCCCTCCCTCCTTGATGGCAGGCCCGATCCATGACCGGGGCCCCATTGGGATCTTGCAGGGTCCTTGGCTGAAATGAATACCCCCATGATGACACAGTTAAAGTAGTGCTGATCATTTATAGTCCTTCAATGAATCATATAGGGATGAAATCATATATCGAGATATTGTGATACACAATCATGTCGTGCTGATAGCAATACTTCAGTATAGATACATCAAACCAATGTCTTCATATGATTACTCTGTATTTGTGTACATGCATGTAAACATGGTGTATAGCTGGAAATATGTATTTATTTTTTCTCTATAATTTCACGAGAAACTGTTATATTCATTTTGCACAAAAATTCTTAATTGAATGAGAAAATAGTCATCTGTGTGGTTATTTCATTCTCCCGGGATGGGCAAAAGTGCAATAGATGTCATGTGACTCTAAGAACCCTGCATTCTGGGAGCACTGTGCTCTAGTGGGGTAATAGGGTGCTATAAGCTGTCTGAAATAGGAGGATGCAAAACAATTGCTTTGTTGGTGAGGAGAAGGATTTTATATTTTATTCTTGATTTTACAGAGAGCTATTATAGGAGTAATATGATGTCTTTTCCTGTTTTCTGTCATTACACGTGCTGCAGCATTCTGGATCAACTGGAGATTCTTAAGAGACTCATTAGAGCAGCAATTACAAGAATCTAGTCTAAATAACACATACATTGTCCTTGTTTTTAGACAGGATGTACCTGATTTTTACAATGTTACATGAAATTTGATTTATGTGGGATTAAAGTACATATACTATACAAAGATAACAAAATTTACAGTGGTATTTGAGGACAGGGCAATGCCATCTAGAGTATTAAAACTCTGAGAATTCAGAAAAAATTCAGAAAACAAAACAAAAATACTTAGCTGATCTTGAAACCGACAGGGACAAACTGAAACAAAATATGTATTACCTTTGCCACATTTACAACCGTCAAATACATTCAAAAGTAAATCATCAAAAAACAAAAACCTGTCTTGCCAATCTAATAAAATTGGTAGCTATACACCTATATAGCTCCCGTCAGGTGATCAGCTTGAATTGTTGGTCTTTATAGGCCTATTGTGTTATTACTGTGGAATTTAACACGCATACAAATAGGGCTGTACCAAACAGTCAGAGCATGTCTATTTATTGTGTTTAGACCCAGTATTTCTGCACAATTGCAGATAAAACTTAGGCTACACCAATATTATTAGTATCATACTATTTGTGGAATAACATTCAAGTGAGGGCTGCAAAGGGATCCAAACATTTACAATAATTCCAGAGCAGGGCTGGGGCGATTGGTCAATGTCACCAAACTCAAAAACATGATGATTTGCATTCCGTGTGTCGAAACGTCACAAGAAGTGGCTGCGCCCAGTCAAAGCATGCATTTCCCTGGAGAACAAGCTGCAGCGAAATAAAAGTCTCATACAATCCTCAAAAATGTGGAAATATTTTAGAGAAGAGACCCAACAATGTGGTGCTCTGTAACAAAACAAAAAAAATACAGTTCACACATGATAATCATTTTGTAAATGCAGGTTACCAGTTTGTATATAAATGTAACAAAATCTAAACATGTTTTTTGTTTTGTTTTAAATACATATATTTATGGATTTCCTTTACATTTATTTAAACCAAAAAAGATATGTGTGTGTGCGCATCAGACGTATATCTGTGAATCATATTTTTTATGTTTATTTTGTTTTAATTTATATATAATGATAACTATTTGTGTGTGTATTTTAAAATATAATATAATATCCTTTTGTGTGCATTCATTAATATTGGGACTGATCCAACCCCATACACAGAGGAATAAGATGACTTTGGCTACACAAATAACTTTTTTTGTAGGATGCATTCATTGTTGGATTTAAGTTTGTTTTTTTAGATTGAATGACAATAGGTGCCATATAGAATATCACTAAAGTTATCCTTTAAGTCCAGTTTATTGAGACTCATGAGATCACCTTGAGGCTGTGCATGTTTGTCTGACTACCGGGCTCTGTGTGTGTGTGTGTAGCGGCCATCTACTTGAAGAACATGGTGAGTCAGTACTGGCAGGACAGAGAGCCGTCTCTTGGGGAGGTCGTCTTTCCCTTCAACATCCACGAGAACGACCGGCAGCAGATCAGAGACCACATAGTGGAGGGCATCATCCGCTCTCCAGAGTCCATACGGTACATAGTCTGAACACACATACACGCACCACCCTGTAATTCAGGACTGATCTGTTACTCTAATTCATGCAACTCATTTTTACTGTCCCTCTTTAGACAAAGAATGAAACTTTTTGTCACGCATCAGCCTGTTTATCTTCTTAGAAAAGCATGATTAAAACCTGTAGACTTTTGATATATCTAAAATCTAAATGAAACTTTGTTTTTTACGGAGTTCACAGTTGGAACCTAAATGGTATGCTGACACTGAAGGAACAAAACTGCTTATTGACTGATAAAATAAATGACTCCATATGTTTTTCCGCTGTCCATAGCGCCCAGCTGACCATGTGTCTACGAGCCATCATCAAGCACGACTTCCCCGGCCGCTGGACCGCTATAGTGGACAAAATGGGCATGTACCTGCAGTCTCAGAATGGCGGCAGCTGGTACGGCAGCTTGCTGGCTCTCTACCAGCTGGTCAAAACATACGAGTGAGTAAACTGGGAAACATATTTTTCATATTCCTCTTTTCCACCTTACCACTCTGAACATCCCTCCTGGGGAGCCAGTAGCCCTCGCATCACGACTACAGGTTTAAGAGGATAATAAACTTGATACGGTTTACGTATAGACCAGTGTTTTTCAACCTTTTCTGAACCGCGGCAAACCTTTTAGCATAATGCAGCATATACTGTATGCTAGTGCTGGGCGGTATGACCAAAAATTAGTATCACGGTATTTTTCAAGATTCTGGCGGTTTCACGGTATTTCACGGTGTTTTTCATGCTTACTCTACTGTCAGGAGTACATAGAATATAAAAACATTTTAATGTCATCATGTATAAAGGCTTCGATTACTAAAGAGTTTGTTTTGCCCCACAAAATGTTACAATAAATGAAGGAATCAGAATATATTAAACAGTTGCAGAATGTAAAAAAATTGTACTGTGCAAACTGCAACGTAGTAAAAACAGAACTTAAAGTTTTACAATGTTAAGATAGTTGTATAAACACTATAAACTGACCTACACTGTTGTAGAAAAGTGGGCGCTTGCTTGCAGCTTGCTTGCAGCTTGGCTGAAGTATTTTCGCCCCGGTAAGACTTACCTTGAATCCAGTGTTTTAATCATTGCTCTGAATCCGTCTTTCTCGACTGTCTGTAGCGGGACCAAACCTTCCAAACACAGCTCTTCTCTTGGGCACACATTGTCTTGGTGCATCTCCGGTCTCTCTTTGTTCATCCTGCATCGCTCTTTACTGTTCTTTAATGAAACATTACTGTAGCGACGGAGCCTCTCCCAGCTGTTAACAGACTAGCTAACGGGCTAGCTAGCGAACTGTACCCAGCATGCCATTCGGCGGTGTACTTTTCTAAATGTACAATTATTAGTGTTACAAATTGTTTATGTGTTACAAACTGTTGTGTGCCGTGGTGTTGCCCTGTTAAAGAGAGTTAGTTTTGGGTTATTAATTGTTGTGTTATAAAGATATAACCATAACTTAGGGGTCCCTCTCAATACACAACTACCGTTAGCTCTAACCGTAGCGCTCTTGGCGGTGAACAATATATTTATCTGCCTGTTGAAGAGTTACAGCAGTTGTTTCGGCTATGCGGTGTATGAAAAATTAATATCATACGGGAAATTAAAACCGGTATATCGGATGAACCGGTATACCGTCCAGCACTACTGTATGCCATGGGTGTCAAACTCAATCACAGAGAGGGCCAAAGTTCAAAATTGGGACTACGTTTAGGGTCAACATTTAATAAACAGGATAGAAAAGATATTGGACAAAGTGCAAAAAGAAATAGGGTACATTCTTTTATGCAGATGTACCAGAGCCAGATGTTTGACATCTTCTCTTGGCTGCCAGTTCATTAATATCTGGGGTTAGGCAGTGGAGACACGGTTTGGCAACACGGAAAGTGACCCAAGTTTCCTTTCTGCATCTGAGTCTCCCTCAGGCGCAGCTTGGCTTGGAAAGTTCTCACTGCATCATACATGTCTGTGATCACACATGTCTGTGATCACACATGTCTGTGATCACACATTTCTGTGATCACACGCCCCCGTCCCTGAAGCTGGAGGTTTAGTGCAGTGAGATGCTTTGTTATGTTGCACCAAAAGGCCAGCTCACATCGCCACTTTTCGTCCTGGAGCTCTGTGGTATGGGGGGCCAGTTATGATAGACATGTGATATTTTCTCGCGGTCCGGATATAATTGTACCGAGGGCTGCTGACAATAAGTCTCTCGATTTGTTGATTCTTACTGGGCTTTTCATCTGGGTTAGAATGTTGTCCAGGGTCCAGTTCAGAGTCTGCATTTTTCATTTTCAAATATTTCTCCATCGCTGTTCGTCTTGTCACCTCAACCTCTCCCATCACTTAATTCTACCGTTTTAAATTAACACGGTCATTATTGCGCTACCTACTGCCGCCCACTGGCATGGAAGAGTATTTATTACTTAGCCAGCCACTATATTACAGCTCAGACGCTCAACAAGGGCAAAGTATTTGCAGAAACTAAATAATGTTTTTTTTGGACCAATTAAGTGAAATTGGACTTTTTCCCATTTCTCTCACGGCACAAAATCCCTGGTATAGACCACCACAAGGTTGAGCGAATAACTCTGAACTCAGTCTTTAAATCCCTGCAATGTTTCCCCCAAAAATAGACGTGTGGAAAGCTCCCATTGCTATTTCCTCATACAGCAAAAATAATCAATTTCAAAAAGCAAAGCCTCAAGGCTCAATTTCCACATACATATGACCTTCAAGGGGGGGGGGGGGGGGGGGGGGGGCTATTGGGGGGGTGGGGCGCCCCCCTAATATAACGGTAGGGGAAACACTGATCAGATAAGATGAAGCTAAAAAAAATACAAAGAGCCTTCTTTTGTGCCGTCTTGACTTTAGTCGTTTGATTTCTTTCCTCACATCCATTTCTCTTGTCATGCACCAATGAGCTTAAGCTAAAGCCAATCAGAGTGATTTGACAAGCGCACTCTGCCGCCGATTCAACATGCTCAATCGGCCGAAAAGCAAACCCCCGGCCTGGTGTGTCGGGGACTTGCAGGATTTGGCTAGGTGTACGTTTGAGTCCTTTGTTAAAGGAGGATCCTGGAAGGAAGTACTGCTTATTTATGTGTGCTTGTGTGTTCAGGTACCGGAAGGCAGATGAGAGGGAGCCATTGCTGGCAGCCATGCAGATCTTCCTGCCAAGGATTCAGCAGCTCATCAGCCAGCTGCTTGCTGATGCTACCATCTTCTCTGTGCTCATCCAGAAACAGATCCTCAAGATCTTCCACGCTCTCGTACAGGTGTGTGTCAAAACATTCTAAAAGCCAGGACCAGTGGCCGCAAGATTCAGACATTTTGGAGAACTGGAGGCAGAAGAAATGTATTTGTCAGACAGACGCATCTCAGCTTGTTGCCTTCATCAGGGATATTAGAAATAAGTTTCAGATAGCGCCTAATGACTATGAAACTCATAAGAAAAATGATTAGAGAATTTTCACTGTGGTGATGATGATTGTGGTGACAGCATTGACCTTGTTGTTGTCCTGCAGTACTCACTGCCTCTGCAGCTGATCAACAACACAGTGATGACTCAGTGGATGGAAATCCTCCGAGCCATAATGGACCGAGACGTCCCAGCTGTAAGACACAGACACACACATGCATACATATGTATTTGCATAATTTTCCAGGACCTGTCAATAAATGAAAGTGACTTGAACAAATATATCTATATAAGAAAGAGATATAAATTCCGGGTTGTGGAGGAGAACTTTTTCTGGACTAACACTATACACATGGTTTTATGAGGAATGAGATTGAGGTTTCTCAGATCTTTTCCTTGTTGAATGTTTTTTGGGGGGAGTTTTTCCTTATCTGAATTCAGGGCTTAAAGACGGAGGCTGTCGTATGTTGTATACATTGTTAATCCCCTTGAAGCAAATTTAGAATTTTTGATATTGGGTTGTATTAGTCTGACTCACTGGAGAGGCATTCTCCTCCCCTTCTATTTTGCAAGAGCACCATGGCTGCATGCTGTGCTTGGCTCCATCCAACAAGATTGTGATTGGTTTAAAGGTGTGGCAGCATCTAGTGTTTGCAGATTGCAACCAACTGAAGCGTCTCCCTTGTGTCAAGTGTGTAGACGAACTACAGGGGCAGACTCAAAAACATGAAAGGCCTTATCTAGAGCCAATGTTTCTGTTCTGGGCTATTGTAGAAATATGAAGGTTCAACATAGTGACCTCTGTGAAGAGGACCTTCTCCGTATGTAGATATAAACGGCTAATTCTAAGGTAACCAAAACACTCAGGTAACAGCAACAGATCCCTCTAAATGCTACACACTGGCCCTTTTCAGAAATGCAAACCCTATAGCAGATGATAATATGAAGACCAAGACCTTTCTTTAATGCTGGCAATGCGCTGTGAAGATAGGTTTGGCTATGTGAGACCAGGGTTATATAAACGAAATGACTTGACATAAAAAAACATATTTGCTCCGAGGATCTCGTTATTTTGACTTTATTGCAACTTCTCCCAGAGGTTTTCTCTCAACCTATGCTCTCTTTGGCTGTAGCTCTACGACAGAATCCCCCGATAGGTCCAGATATTTAGCCTACTAGATATCTGGGATGCGATTTTTGAGCTCCATTAACTGTCAGAGAGTGGAAAGTCTGGGCTTTTATGTAGTGTGAACGAGACCCGTGTCAGAGGGCCTCTTAAACATGACTGTGTGTGTTGTGTGTGGAGGAGGAACTGAGCCCCACCATCGGTGAAACACTAACACAGAGAGGACAAAAGCAGCATACCTGTAAATGACAATAAAACATAGCAGCATGAAATATGTTTCTGGTCATTTGGCTTAGACGCTGTGGAAAAAAGCTTATGATGGTACGGAAAACCCTGATTTTATAAATTGCATCCACATTTTGGAAAATGTCACGACATTCCGCGTTTTACAGTTGATTAAGTTTTTATTATCAAATTCCTCGATTCCGTCTGGAAATCATAGGGCCGTACTATCGGTAAGTGCAGTATTGGCAAACAGGACTGCATAGGCTAAAGTATCTGACATAAATGGATATCTCCTACCTTTCCAATGCGAGCAACACACCAGAAACAGGAACATACTTTTGGGATGACGTTGCGCTTTTATGTCTTTTTCCGCTCAGCAACCCTCCGATAGTGGCCATAGAGAGAAAAAAATCAAGGCCATAATTTATTCATCTGTGCGCACCAGATGAGAGCCTCAACTTATTTTTTTGGTTTCATGTGCAAAAGATAAGTGTTTACAGACAGAGAGTGAGCACAACAGCCCAGCTTTTCTCCCTGTAGCATGAAGTGAAGTGCATCTGCTTCAAGTACTATAACCACTGATAACCATGAAGTTTTCCCAGACACAGGTGTTTTTATACTACAATCACTTGACACACATCAGCTGCACTCAGGTGATCTCCATTTCACTACTTGTGACACTGCTGGCATCAACTAGCTGGACCTTGAATTAGGTCAGTCACTTTAAAGGGGGTGAATATTTATGCAAACAGTTATTTTACACTATATATTTTTAATTAATTGATATTAGTTTGTAAAAATCAGTTTTCACTTTGACATGAAAGAAGCTTTTTTTGCAAATTCTTGTCAAAAAAGCAAAATTATATTGACCATGATTTCATGTATAAAAGGGGAAAACATCCAAGGGGGGTGAATACTTTTTATAGGCATTGTATATGAAAAACTAAATTATTGACATCAATAGAATTATCAATGTCAGTAAGTTATTAACAATTATTAATAATAACGGGGCACCACCCTGCGAACAGGGACCGATAACCAAACTATAAACTAAGTTGAGCACAGGCCACATATCCAGCTGTTATACAATACACATGCACAAAGTAATTACAGACAGCTGCTCTTTAAAGTATAACAGAGTTTATTAAGTTCCAATAATAATGATCTAGTCAACTAATATCTAAAACTAACAACAAAATTATACATTTATGAGCATGCTATCTAAAATCGACAAACTGTGGTAAGAGGGAGAGTGCGTGTGTGTGTGTATGCATGTGTATGTGTGTGTGTATGCATGTGTATGTGTGTGTGCATGCATGTAGTGTGTGTGTGTGTGTGGGGAGAGGGGTGAGAGAACAGCTCAGACAATGTATGATGTAATCTAAAACGTGGCTACGTCACGTGGGACTGCACGTTGAAGATAGATAGAACTATCAAAATGGAGTTTGCAAGTGACCACCTCGCGAGACCACAAAATGGTGCAGTACGGAAGATTGCTCTCTCATCTACAGAAACACGACTGACGATCTTTGATTCGCACAGCCGCGGTTCTGGCCTTTGAACTGATGAGAAACGACTTCCGCCTCCGCTAGCGGTGAATCATCTCAACCCAATTGCAGCAGTATGAAATACACAGTAATTTCTACACAGCATTAACGATCGTTAATCTCTGCAATTATTGAGCATACACACCACGTTATAAAAATGACACAGTAACTTAAGCAACACAAACAAGATAATAAACACAATGACCTAAATCTAGCCCAGACACCTTAAGTTAGCCTTACTATCAGGTGATTTCTGAAGGAGTCGGTCCTTCGAGTGGGGAAATGCACTCGGATGCGCAGGCTCCAAGCGTTTCGCAATCTAGCAGAGAATTTCTTCGGCTCCTTAAGGGACTTCTCCGTCCTTGTAACTGGCATGAATCGACTTGATTAGAAAGAGAATCTGTCTTTCTCTTTCTCTGAAGAATCCATATTCTTCACTAAGTCCTTAAGGCATGCTTGAAGTTTAGCAAACTGATTGGTTTTGTCTGGCTTGATCGATAGATATAATTGGGTATCATCTGCATAACAATGACAGTTTAGTGTTTTCTGATAATATTGCCTAAAGGAAGCATATATAAGGTGAATAAAATTGGTCCAAGTACAGACCCTTGTGGAACTCTGTGACAAACCTTCGTGTCCGTGGAGGATTCATCGTTTACATTTACAAACTAGGATCGATCTGATAAATAGGACTTAAACCAGCTCAATGTGTTTCCTTTATTACCAATCAAATGTTCTAGTCTATGTATTAGGATGTAATGGTCAATGGTGTTAATTGCAGTACTAAGGTCTAACAAGACAAGAACAAAGACCAGTCCTTTGTCTGATGCAATTAGAAGGTCATTAGTTATTTTTACCAGAGCTGTCTCTGTGCTATGATGCATTATAAATCCTGACTGAAAGTCCTCAAACTATTACGTAGAAAGTCACACAACTGATTAGCGACTGCTTTCTCAAGGATCTTAGAGAGGAAGGGAAGGTTAGAGATCGGTCTATAGTTAGCCAACACAAGAGTGGGCTTCTTAAGAAGAGGTTTAATTATAGCTACTTTGAAGGACTGTGGTACATGGCCTGTTAGTAAAGACAGATTCTAGTAACGATATCTAGTAAAGAGGTCCTAACTGAAAGTAAAACTTCTTTAAGCAGCCTAGTTGGGATGTGGTCTAAGAGACAGGTAGAAGGTTTAGACATAGAAATTGTTCAAGTCAATTGGTGAAAGTCGATGGGATAAAAGCAGCCTACAAATATATCAGGTTTTCCAGCTGTTTTCTATGGTTAATCTATTTGAGGATAGATCGGTACGGGTTGAGGGCAGAAGATTATTCATTTTGTCTCTAATAGTTATAATCTCATCATTAATAAGTTAATTAAGTCAATACTACTGAGGACTATAGGAATAGACTAGAGTCTCTTTCAGCATGGCTACAGTGCTTTTTGAGATGTTTGCTTTAGATTTTGGGTTCATGGGTTATACCATGGAGCAAACCTCCTTTTGTTTTATTATCTTCTTTTTTAGAGGGGCAATAATGTCTAATGTCATTCGCTGTGAGCCTGTAGCACTATCAACAAGATGATAAATCTGGGACGGACTTATTTTAGCATAGGAGTCCTCTGTTATATTGAGACATGGAATTGAATTAAATGCAGATGGAATCACTTTTTTAAATTTAGCTACAGCTAAAGACATCTAATGTAGAAACTTTTACTACACTCCGGTAGTAAGAATTCAAAAGCTATTAGGTAATGGTCCGATAAAAGAGGGTTCTGTTGAATGGCTACAAAATGTTCTATTTCAATGCCATATGCCAGAACAAGGACAAGGGTGTGGTTAAAACAGTGAGTGGGTTTCTGTAAACTCTGACAAAAGCCAAATTTCAAACAATGACTATGCCCGAGCTGTTTATGTTCCTCCTATCCACAAATCAATTCCACAGTTATACATCAGCTCATTTAGGGCGATCCAGTAGAAACATTCATTCCTTTACGTTACCTCTGCTCCGCTAGCTTTTAACTTCATTCATCCATGTTTGATATTTTTACAAAACGTTTCTTGAATTGACAGAATCATTTGGTATATAGTGATGATAACAAAATATGTCATAGTAACATTACTTAACAAAATATTTAGTTATGACGTAAAATTAATCTTGTAAAAATGAGAAACTGAGCAAATATTTTTCATTATGGTGTTTTTCTGTTCTTTTGCTGGATTCACAAGCTCCACAAACTGAACATAAAGTGTGTGTTTGTTAGGAAACATTGGAAGTTGATGAGGACGACCGTCCTGAGCTTGCATGGTGGAAGTGTAAGAAGTGGGCGTTACGCATCATCACAAGGCTGTTTGAAAGGTGAGTCCAGAGCTGTTCTCACATTACCAGCAGATTTGTGATTATCAGAGGGACATTACCAGCCATTCACAATGTGACAGTTTGATTTTCTGTGTTTTTATGTTTAAATCAAACCACAAAAGGGTATGCACATAAGTCAAAATGTACACCCTACACATTGATATCGTAATCTTCGTTCTACCTCACGCAGGCTTTGCCCTCTACTGGACTCTATGGGTACAGTGGGTGGAGCCCAATGAATGTACAACCTGCCGCTACATAACATATTGACCCAACCACACTGATCCTGACCGGCTGAAGGTTAGTCGACGCTGCCCACCTACTTCTTTATAACCTAGGCCGCCACAGCGGAGAAGTAGGGGGCCCCAGCCAACCCAGGTAGTACGTAACTCAACTTGGTCGAGCCTGTCTATTGGCTTGGTAGATGCACCCACAAAGCTATCCCGCCAGCAATTACTTGGATAGGGCTTTATCAGGCAAACCATCTCCGAAGCACACAAACCGATGTTCAGTGCGCATGATGAGGGCTGTGCATTCAACATAACATGCCAACACACATACTGGGTAAAGCAGTTTACCTCCCTTTGCCTCCATTTTCCCACGCATGGGGTGAATGACAAAAAGCATGCAGCTGAATGCTGCAGAACTGGAGTGATGTGATCCAATTTCTTGGTCTTAGTGAGGATTGACATTTTTACAGAGACCTGTAAACACACCGTTACAGTAGTCCAGTCTACTGAAGATAAATGCATGGACAAGTTTTTCCAAATCCTGTTGAGACATAAATCCTCTAATCCTTGATATATTCTTCAGGTGATAGTAGGCTGATTTTGTGATTGTCTTGATATGGCTGTTCAGGTTGAGGTCTGAATCCATAACTACACCTAGATTTCTGGCTTGGTTTGTGGTTTTTAACATCAGTGATTGAAGCTGAGCGCTGACTTTCAATCGTTCGTCCTTGGTACCAAAAACAATTACTTCTGGTTTATCTTTGTTTAATTGAAGAAAATTCTGGCACATCCAGTTGTTGATTTGTTCAATGCATTTACCCAGCCCCTGTATGGGATTATAGTCCCCTGGTGATATAGTTATGTAGATTTGAGTGTCGTCTGCATATTTATGATAACACACTTTGTTGTTTTCTATAATCTGAGCTAGTGGAAGCAGGTGGATGTTGAACAGAAGAGGCCCCAGTATTGACCCTTGGGGAACACCACATGTCATTTTAGTCAGCTCTGGTGTGTAATTAGCTACAGACACAAAGTATTCTTGGTCCTTCAAGTAGCATTCAAACCAGTTAAGTGCTGTGCCAGAGAGTCCCACCCAGATTTTTAGTCTTTCTAGTAGTATGTCATGGTCGTACGTTTTGAATGCAGCACTGAGATCCAGTAATACTAAGACTGAAATTCTGCCACTGTCTGTGTTTAAGTGGATGTTTTTGAAAACCAAGAGCTGTTTTAGTACTGTGGTGCTGTCAAAAGCCTGATTGGAAGACATCAAAACATTTACATTATTTACAGCTAAAAAGTTGTTCAGCTGTTGAAAAAATGCTTTTTTTCAATTATTTTACTTAAAAATAGGAGGTTTTATATTGGCCTATAATTTTTCATTGTTGCGGAGTTGAAAGGAGAGAATGCACCCAACTGCACATGCCAGGAGATCTAGCCTCCTTTCCTTGAATCAACATTGCAACACTGACCACTTTGCCCAGGCAATGGTGGATCCTGCTCTTGTGCTTGGATGGTCTGCACTACCTGTACAGATAGTCCAGCTCTCCTCACCCTGTCCCTCTCGTGAGCCAAGCCTGGAGAGAATGACCCACATTTGGCAGCGTGCCTATTGCACCCTCCTCCTGAGATAGAACCCCCTAGAACGGGGGGGGGGGGGGGCGGTACGAGGTTGGGCTGCCATCATCTCAGTCATTTTTGCATACCACGGCAACGAATGACGACCTGAGGTTACCAGAAAAACTCTCTCCAACAGGGGAGGTTTGAGATGCAGCATCGGAAAGGCATAAAGCAGCTTTCTTGGCCATGGTGCAAAGGCGTCCACCCCAAGGGGTTGATTGTCCTGCTGTATCAGGGACAACCTTAGCAGACAGTGGGTCTTGTGTCTGATGACAAACTGATCGACTTCTGCTTTCTCGACCCCCCCAGGAATGTGGATAGCCTTCAGAAAAACAGGTGTTCTGAAGCCAACAACCACAGGCTCTCCGCCATCCTCAACAGGGCTGCAGACCAAACTTTGCCCTGCCTGTTGGTGTAGGCCAGCATGGTGTGGTTGTCAGCCCTTACTGGCACATTCCTCCCCATAACAGGGGCCTGAAGTGTTGGAGAATCAAAAACATTGCCTGTAGCTTAAGGACGTCAATGTGTCTGGGCTACAAATCACCTAGTCAAGCCCCACCACACCCAGTCAGGGTCAAATCCGTCTACTCAGTGATGTTTGAGGTCATTTTTCCTAGCAGTGTTCCAACAGGGGTTGTAGAGAGCCCCAGTATTGCAGGTCATTCTGTGATGAGGTGGGAATGGTAACCAAGTACAGCATGTACTCCTTGGCATTAAGCAACAGCTGGCAAACCACCTTTGCAGACGCTGTGCAGATGTGCAGGAGCCAAAGCTGTACCACCAGATGCCAGATGGCCACAAACACAGCGCATGCATTACTGTAAACGCTGTCACTGTTACAGCCCCGGCAGTTGCAAACTACAGTATATCCAGGGGTGCTGTCCATGTCTGGTCAGACAGACTGACCCTCAACCTGCACGTGGGGAGCATAAACTCCAGATACTCCACCTGTTGGTGTGGAAGAGGCCGCTTCCCTTCCAGTTGATCATGAACCCCAACTTGGTTTGTTGTGAGATCATTCAGGAAGCGAAGCATCACATCAAAGCGTGGAAAGTGATCCCACCACTGCTAGCATTGAGTCTTGGGCAGCGCTCAGCAGGCTGGGCAGGCTGGTGACTGCTTAACAGCCTCTTGGCGTGGTCCATAGTTACTGTTGAGGGTCTTAAAGGGGGGACTCCATCTGTGGATGCAGGCAGTCGGTGGACAAATCACATATTGATTAACGGTGTGTGCTGCCTTATGTTCTATGAGGTCCGCATGTCCTGGCTGGCTACGCATATGCAAAATTTAGAATCGTGCTCATGAATGGAGTAGAGTATTAGACATATAAGTAGAAGGGACTATCCAATTTAAATCAACGTAGCTCAATGGTAGAGCTACATGTTTCGGTGTATTGTTGCCATTGCAACCGTTGCAGCCACCTAACTTCTGCATAAACTAAACCGAAGGCAAGGCGCAGACTCACTGAGGTGAGGTTTTGCTGTGACAACTAAAACTAGCAGTGGGGTCATACTGTTACAAAGCACAGAGAGCTAAAAAAACATTAAATAAGTCAAATTTAACTTGCTACACACTCTTGTCACAGTGTGGGAAAGCACATTTCTATCACCAGATACAAATGTGCTTTCCAGTGTAGCGTTTAAATATTGTGGAATTAGCAAGCTAGCTAACTAGTGGACAGCTGGCTATGGTTAGCTATCTTGCTTATTCCACCATGCTACACTGGTTACAAAAAATAAGCCGAGCAGTGGTTTGGTGGCCAGCGGCAGCGCTAGGTCTAACAGTCCCTCCACCTCCCTCCCCGTTGCTCTGGAGATGGACAAGCTATATTACCTGTCTAACTAGCCAGCCATCTGTCTCCGGAGTTGAGTCTGCTCTCTTACTGGCAAGCTAAGACAACTAAGAACAATCGCCATTTTCCTTTGTATTTGTCAAATGACCACAGAAACCAGTTCAATGTCCTTTCTACTCCTTTGTTATTTCTATAGCATTACCCATAATCCAGTAGAGGGCGAAGCCTGTGTGAGTTAGTACAACATCAGTTCAATTCAGTTCCATTTAGCTCTGGCTGATCTCTCTTCTGCTCTCCTGCTCTCCCCACAAACTGAATGACAGATAAGGGATGGGAGTTAAATTGTGACGCGAGGCCTGTAACAAATCGAGGATGAGATGGGATGGATGTTTCCAGGGGCGTACACAGGTGATGAAATCCCGGCTGTCACAACATGCTTCTGTCTTAATTACAGGTATGGAAGCCCTGGCAATGTGACAAAGGAGTACTATGAGTTTGCAGACTTTTTCCTGAAGACATATGCAATGGGCATACAGCAGGTAAGCATGTGTCACTGAGACTTGAAGATGTTGGTTTAGATCAGATCAGGATCGGCAATCTTTTCTATAATGTCAGTGTCAATTTGCAAAAATGAACAAGGCTGCTGTGCCATTTTGTGGCATTTTCTAATGGGCATGCCATTTATTTATTAATTCACTGATAGTTATATTATTTCTGGAAGTTTGACCTTGATATAACAATAGAACTGTAGGCCTATTATTATATTGTGCAGGGTCTCCTCTCTGTTACTCAGTCACACATACAATGCCACGTTGAGATGTAGGCTCCTAATAAATCAAACCCTACCTTTCAGGTCGGTCAAACTTCCAGTAATAATATAACTAACTATCAGTGCATACAACAACTTGATCTATGTCTGGTCTGCAATGTTGGGCAAGTTACTCGGGAGGTGTAATGAGTTACTTTTTACTTATTACTTCTGTTCTTCTTTAAGAAGTATTAAGTTTTACTTTTCTTATTACTTACATTACATTACATTACAGTCATTTAGCCGACATTTAGCCATCCAAAGCGACTTACAATTCAGTATCTATCTACACACCGTATACACAGCTACGGGAGCAATTTTGGGGTTAAGTGTCTTGCTCAAGGACACATTGACATGACTAGCAGAGCAGGAGCTAGGGATCGAACCGCCAACCCTCTGATTGAAAGGCGGCTCTCAACTTAGCCACGGTCACCCTTTCGTTACCTTACTTGGTGTAATTACATTACATCCTTGGCACGGTCAAACGTGCCTCAGGCGATATTTGCCTGATGCGATGTGAAGATGCATACTGACCTGCTGTGGTGGACTCATCACATTCTAATTGTACTCACAGTGCATAGCTTAAGGCAAATATTAAGCTATTTAGAATGTATTTAATGTACTTAGTTGTGTTAGTATATAACAACTTTTTGTACCTTTTTATTGTGATCGAAATGTGTTAGATTGCATTTAAACTACCCTATTCTGTCGTATTTGAGGTAACATTTGAGGATATGTTAGTCACATATTATGCAAAATGCAGTTTTTAATGACTTAATATGTGTCCCTGGTGTGTCTGCAGACCCCCAAAGTGTCAGAAAAGACACTTTGAAAAGCCTCCTGTATGTATTCTCTATCTATGAAGTTTCCTACATTCAGCAATACACGCTGCCTTCTGTAGCCTGATTTTGAAGGTACACAGTTTGTGCAATTCTGCTCAAAATATTTTGGCACTGCACATGCTCTTCTTGCAACAAAACAAAACTTTTTGTCCAACTGGGCTGAAAACAGCTACATTTTCTTGTCATGACTTGAGCAGATTTGTGCAGTGTGGTGTCCTCTTTGCCAGATGTTTCCTGGTTACAACACCTGCACTGTATATTATTTGCTTTCTCATGTGTCACTGAAAAAATGTACTGGTATGCCCATGCTGGCATGTGTCGCATGCGGTGCTCACGCTAAAGGCAGGTGCCTCCCTCGCACCTGGAGGGAGAACTTTTTTACGGAGAACGAAGACCCTCAGAAGTGTGCTCAAACTGAGGGCGGCAGATTCACCCAATCTGCTGCCCTGGGGTGATGACGGATGAAAAGGACACGGCTAGCAGGCCAGTATCCTTCAGAGAAATGCGGCTAGATTCTTGGCCCTGATGTCCGGTCGCCCCTGTGGGTTCCCCTACACAGTCTTAGCCCAGGCTCACGTTATCCCGTCCCTGACTTCAGGAGTCGTGTGAGTTTTTAGGATCCCGGGGGACTGTGAGAAGGGGGAGAGGGGCAGAGGCCGAGCCCTCTCTATTTGACTCACCCACTTGGCCTGATGGTGAGCACATTTCCGACACACCGCTCGGTTACCGCTTGGGTGTGTATAAACACTGGAGACAGTTCACACACGAGCCTCACCCAATCTATAGGTTTGCTTTAAAAAAATGGAACTCCTGCGGAGTTGAGATAAGTCTCATCCAAGCTCACGGTCATTTACGCCCCCTAATCGTTGGTTTCTCCTACTCTACGGTGGAATGTGAAATGTGTGTGTGCATTGCCGTTGTGTGGGATTCCTACAACTTACCCAGGGTCTAAGCGAGCCTCCTCTAAGAGGAAATTCCTCTTTTTAGATTTTTTCATTGTCAAAAAGAAAAATTAAGTAAAAGAAGATTGTACAGTTTCCTCTGGGTTTATTTAATCCAATTCAGAGTATATGCTTTTCAATTAGAAAATAAAGAAAAGTAAATCCACAAAAATCAAAGAAAAAGAGTAAAAAAAAACCTTAATCCGTTTTATATCCCAGTGAGCAAGTATTCCAAAGTCTGGAGATTTGCAATCCAGTTGGAAATAGTCCACAAAGAGTAAGTCCTTGTAGTCCTCTCCCCTCGACTGCCCCGATGTTTTATAATCATCAGCTTTTATAGCCAGCTCCGTGGACTGGGGGAAAGCCCAGCCCCCACGTGACTTTCTCGTGTGATGATTTTGTCCCGTGTGGGCACTGCACCTGCACTGGTACACCATAGCCTCTGCTTATGCTGGTACGTACACCGGCCCGCTGCTGGTACTCAGGACTGACGGAACATTCGCTCACAGGCCAAAAACAAGTATTACAATAATACACCAAAGTATGTTGTTAACAGGCTGTGTAGATAATTTAAATAACAACAAGCCATCGAAATAGTAACTAATACAATTGGCAAAGCGTAGGGTTAATCTTTCAAATATATGTACTCTTTGGCGAGGCTATTGACTCTACCAAGCGGGTAGAGTCCCATTCCTAATGCAGTTATACGATAATCAAATATATTAAAACATGATAAATGAGTAAAAAGGTTAATTGTGGATGCGTACGTCAGCGTACATCGTGTTTGAACAGATCCAGCACCAGTACAGTACAGTACAGTACTGCCCATTGTGCTGTACACGCTGTGTGTGTGTGTGTGTGTGTGTGTGTGTGTGTGTGTGTGTGTGTGTGTGTGTGTGTGTGTGTGTGTGTGTGTGTGTGTGTGTGTGTGTGTGTGTGTGTGTGTGTGTGTGTGTGTCAGGCCATACTCATGTACAAGATGTACATCATGTACAGAACACAGCCGGCTCTTTACGAGACAAAGATCCCTTTGTCATCAAGTTACATATATATTTATTTTTGGTTTTTCGTTCATTGTTTTTATTAAACCAGTGCTACTTTATAACACCCTAGTAATTCAATGACCAGAGCATTACATCAAAATGTGCATATCTTCAGCACTTCCAGCACATGCATTATAAGTTGCCTACCCCAGGTTTAAATTTTCATGATTATGTTGCTCAAGCTCAGCTTTGGTTTCTCTGTTGTCTCTTTTGTCATGTATTGTCTGTCCAGGTCCTGCTGAAGGTAGTGGACCAGCACCGACAAAAGCAGTATGTTACTCCTCGCGTCCTGCAGCAGTGCCTCAACTACCTCAATCAGGGCCTGTCACACTCACTGACTTGGAAACACATGAAGCCACATATGCAGGTAGGACAATCATGGAGGAATGTGATAAAGAGTGATTGTGTAGATGAGTATGAAATGTGTGTCATTTTTCATCTAATTATTTGCATTTATTTTTCATTTTCCAAGGTAATAAATAATAATAAGCCTTGTATTACCTTTGAAAATTAAAATGGTGCCATTTTAACCATTAGTTCCTGGCACATACAGAGACAAACAATAAGTGTAACTCTTCTTCTCCTTGTTATTGATCATCTCTTACAGACCATTTGCCAGGAGGTCATCTTCCCTCTCATGTGTTACAAAGATGAGGATGAGAAGCTTTGGCTGGAAGACCCTTATGAGTACATCCGCATGAAGTTCAGTGAGTGCACTCCATTCATCACAAAGCTCGCTCAGCCAAGAGAAGCCAAATCAGGCTGTCTGTTGGCTAATAGATAACACACCATATTTGCTATCAAATATCATTGGTAACATTTTGTAAATGCTCGTTTGAATTATCATGCAGTTGTTAGACAGCCATGTACAGTAGATCATTAGAGCACAGTGGGCTTTTGTTTATGAACTACTACTGTAGTTCAATCAGGACAGACTTGATTAGAATGAATAATAATTTATTACACACATATATATATATATATATATATATGTGTATATATATATATATATGTATATATATATATATATACATATATGTATGTATATATATATGTATATATATATATGTGTGTATATATATATATATATATATATATATATATATGTATATATATATGTATATATATATATGTGTGTATATATATATATATATATATATATATATATATGGCATGACATCTGACAGCAGCAGAGAGAACTTTTTTTTTCATTTGACAGCAAAGATGTGATTGGCTTTAGAAAATCGTTCAGAATCTGGTTGGTTAAGTTAAGGTGAACGCCCACAGCTGATCACAGAGAGAGAGAGACTGAGAGATTATGAATGGAAAGGAGTGTAAAGAGAGCTAAGCTTCATTTGTGACCTTTCAGCTGCATCGTTGCCATTGTACATAGTGGTGGAGAAGGGACGTCTGCATTCTTTTTTTAAATGTTGTTTGATTCCATTCTTTCTGTGAGTGTGGTTTTGTCTGTGTTGCAGACCTTTATGATGACCAAGCCCTACCAGCCACTGCTGCCCAGGGCGTCCTCTATAAAGCTGCTCGCAAGAGGAAGGAGGTGAGAAGGAGCATCGGTCCTGAAGAACCGATTTACTCAACTATGGCGATTCTACACAATTTGTAGGCAGCGGCTCTTTGCCTGAGTGTATTAACCTTTTGAGACTTTATACTTTTACTCCAATACGTTTGTCTGATGACGCTGGGTTACTGGTGGTCATTCATTTGACATACAAAGCACAGCAAAGATATTCCCTTTGTTTTCTACTTGCCGAAGTGCTTTTTTGCTACATTTTATTTGAAGCTGCACTAATCAGATCAAATACGATAATGTAATTTGAAGGGTGTTGTTTGTAGTGATGAACCCACAGAGAACTGTCACTCACAGTTCCCCTCAGTTACGCAGCCTTTTAGCTCATTATTTGGGTTTTCTGGCCCGTAAACTATGCTTTTCCATTTCTAGCAGCAGCATGTAGCTGTGTTTACTGAAAAAGATCTGATAAACCCACGGTACGCTATCTGCGACACTTTACACAGGAGTGCAAGCAGCAGCCCAAGTCAGACCTTCACCTGAGGCAGGGGGCAGGGGGAGTACTGAGTGGGTCAGTCAGGGACCACGTCAACATGCACCAAATATACCAGTTTTTGCCCTTATTCCGAAAAGGCGAATATTCCTATTAAACTGTATACGTAGCTAATGTAAAGGAGTCCACTAGCATTCCCATTTACATGCAGCCATGCATATTCTGATTGAAATAAAACGACCCCATGCCGCATCCTCATCACCGAGGCTAGTGAATCCCACGTTGACACCATTCACGGCTTTGTTTGACGGGTCGAGGCCCTAACATGTCGTTCATCACGTGAAAATATGCAAAGTGAAGTGGCATGAGCGTTTGTGTCATTTTGCTTCTTTGCGTCAAAATGTGTTTTTTCAAAGTTTTCCCCCGGTGGCGAACTTGTTCAACCGTGCGAACACAGCTTTGTGAAAAGGTCATCATTGCGGTATTTGCGCATATCCATTCATAATGCTTATGAAAGGCATGCGCCTCTACTCCAGCTTTACGAACTGTTGTCTCGTTGGTTTGTGTACAATACACAGAGCTGGTCATGAACAGGAAAGAGGCCATGCGTTACAAGGTGCCCTAAAACCCCTTTTTAGACACTCCTACATGTCCAAAGAATGTTCTGAAAACCCAAATAATATCGATGTCTTAGTCGGAAAAGGCTCCATTCAAAATAAGGCCCAATACAGAATATCCAAACAGAATATGTTGTTTACATGAACCATGTCAAATTCGGAATATTGTGGAATATGGGTGTGCATGTAAACGTAGTCAATGATTCCTTCAGCCAGAGACCGAAGGATCATAGTTTACAAAAATACAGCACAGTGACAATACATATTATACATATTTCATACAGCAGACGAATATATGCGAGGTCCGCTGGATGGATGGATGATGGATGAATGCACTGACGAAAGGGTCAAAAAGTGCAGTATGGGAGTATTGCACTGCAATACATGCAAAGAAGATCAATGGCTGTTTATTTAGAAAAAGTTGAAAATAAATCTTTTGTAGCATTTAATTAAACAAATGCTTAATGGCATTTAAAGATTTTGATTGCAGTTTGTCGTAGGCCTATTCTATATTTCGACACTAAGATTAAAATTTTTACTTCAAACATAATGTTTCCAATTATTGGTTATTGGTCTTCGTAAGTACTAATAAATAGTATTTGAATCAACCGTAAAATAATATAGCGGTCGAAACAACAGATATGCTTTGAATCAATCTGATTGCAGCCAATTACATTGTGCAAGTAGGAGGGACAGATATGTTTTGCATGGTCAGATACCATGGCGACATGCATAACATTTTACAATAAGCTTTAATTTCTGCATCATCCTTTTCTACATGTAAGCTTTGTGTTTTCCTCTTGGCAGGTTCTTCCTCAGATGATGGAGTTCTGCCACCAGATACTGATGGACCCATCTGCCGACCCTCGCAAGAAGGACGGGGCACTGCACTGCATCGGAGCTCTGGCTGAGCTTTTACTGAAGGTATACGCCCATCCACAGATACACCTGTGTGTGTGTGTGACCTTCTCTTCCTGTAAAACAGGTTGGATGGAGCCTGTAAAGTTTAGAGTTATTTTAATCCACTTGTTGCCTCTTTTGTGGTTCAATAATCTCTGAGGCTGTGTGTTGTGTGTGTGTGTGTGTGTGTGTGTGCATTTCTCAACCTATAGAAGCGGATGTACAGGGAGCAGATGGAACTGATGCTGCAAAACTATGTCTTCCCTCTGCTCAACTCTCCTATGGGTTACCTGCGAGCCAGGGTGAGTGTACCCCCTCATCCCTCCTTCACAGGGCTAATCTTTTTATCATTCCATTAAACCTGTGTGTATGTTAAACCTGTATGTATGTATGTGTAGCTATATATATATATTTATATTTATATTTATACATATACAACGATATGACAAGCTTTGTCTAGCACAGACGCTACAATTTCTGAAAAACCCCTCCACGACTACCCAGACAATGAGTCGATGCTTCCTCGGGCTGTTCCTGCAGGGTGTGAAGGAGTGTGAATGGTTAGTTAGAGTCCTGATGGGCAGGTGGCACCTTGCATGGTAGCCCCTGCCTTCAGTGTATGAATGGGTGTGAATGATGACATGTTGTGTTAAAGAGCTTTGAGTGGTCGAAAGACTAATAAAGAGATATACAAGTACAGTATATTTACCATTCGAAGGATCGTGGTTATACCTGGACCTTCGTCGTGCCTCGGCCATGGCTGTCCCTGACACACACACAACTACTATTATAACTACTATTATTATTATTATTTTTATTATTAGTCACATTTCTATTACCATTACTGTTACTATTACTGCTGTTGTTATCATTATTATTATGTTATATCCAAGGCTGCTGTTATTATTTGTGCTACTACTGCTTTTACTTAACTTATATGTATCATTTATATCATATGTTGTAGTTCCATTATGTTGTACATTCTGTACACATGACATCTATTACACTTCTTGCTATCCTGGGAGAGGGATTCCTCCTCTACTGCTCTCCTGGAGGTTTCTTCATTGTTTCGCCCGTTAAAGTTTTATTTGGGGGAGTTTTTCCTTTTCTGATGCGAGCTTCTAAGAACAGAGGATGTTGTGTGCTGTGCAGATGATTAATGGACATTACAGTCATTTAGCAGACGCTTTTATCCAAAGCGACTTACAATAAGTGCATTCAACATTGGTAATCAAGAGAACTACTAGTCACCAGAAGTCATAAGTACATCTCCTTGTTTACACAAGCATCTAAGAGCATGAAGCAGAGCAAAAGTACATTGCAGAAACAAACAAATACAATAAGTGCAGCAAACCAATATGAATAAATTAAGTGCAACAAACTAGTATGAATACAATAAGTGCTGAGTGGAAGGCTCAGGGTAGTACTTCTTGAAGAGGTGAGTTTTCAGCCTGGACCATTAGATATGTGTGGTTTCAGATATCTAAAAACTGTATGCACTGAGATGAAACATTTATGGGTGTTGTATTCATTTGTGCTTTGGCAGTCGTGCTGGGTGCTCCACTGCTTCAGCCCACTGCGTTTCCATGATGAGCTGGTGCTCAGGAATGCTGTGGAATTGGTGAAACAGGATCTGATTGACGACAAGGAGATGCCCGTTAAGGTGGAAGCTGCAATGGCTCTACAGACGCTGGTCAGCAACCAAGAACAAGGTGTGTGGAGGAATTTAGATGTTATTTTACAGTCATCTGTAGTACCACTTCAATCAACTGATACTGCTGTAAAGTTGAGAATAGAAAACGGGTGAAAAGACTTAAAAGGATGACGCAAACCAGTGGATGAATATGGCTAATGCAAAAAGTGCAAATATGACCATGAACAACTTTTTTTTTTGCCTTACCAAAGTTATAAAGATATATAAAATGATATGAAATTACATATACTGTGATTCATGCTCTTTTATGCACGTGTGTAGCCAAGCTGTACATCAGGCCATACATTCGGCCGGTCATGCAGGAGCTGCTGCATGTGGTGAAAGAGACGGAGAATGATGACCTGACTAACGTTATTCAGAAGATGATCTGCGAGTACAACCAGGAGGTGGCCGCTATCGCTGTGGACATGACGCAGAACCTGGTAGGAACACAACACACATTCTGGCATCCTGACATGAAACACTGGTTTCTCAAATTAGTTATTAACCAATAAGCACAGCAGGAGGAATAACGATTAGCCAATCAGCAAGGACTAACGCAATTGCTCTCTGAGGCAAATTTGTGATTTTGGGCTATACGAAAATAAATTGAATTGAATTTTCAAGCTGTTGTGATGGATCTATATGCTCCAACACTTCAGAGAAATTCTAGAAAATAGACCAGTGATATGTCCAAAACATATGTAATAGACTTGAATCTATCACATGTAGGATCCAAAGTTGGTTTAATTCCAGAAAATCTTTTTTTCGACCAATGAAGTCAGTGTACTACCTTTAATTGTACATTAACATGCCGTTGACAAAATAGTGGATGATGAGTAAATCATTTGTATAATTTTCTGCCAAATTGCATCTAGCATTTGGTCATCTAAGTCCTCTTCCCATTTGATTGAGAAGGTCATAAATCCTTTTTTGACGTCTTGCGCCTGTATTGGTCTCGTGCCTTGTTGGACTCAGAGTTGTCTTGGTCTCAGGCTCAGGTATTGAGAACTGGTCTAATTGTTTCCGACTGCTGATTTGGGATCATTTGTACAGAACGTTGCCTGATTCCACCATTAAAGTGATTCCTTTATATGCATGCACTGCTACAGAGGCTTTGCAAAAAATAAAAATTTTGGGCTGTAACTGGATTTAAAGTCAGTTCTATGAGTTTGAGAAATGCAAGGATAGGGGGAGGGAGTAATGTCACGAGAGATGTGAGAGAGATGTTATCAAATGCAGTGCTGTGACGATCCTGATTGGCGGTGCAACGGATCATAAAACTCACGCTTCGGATCGTATCACGGATCAGATCAAAAATCGGATCAGCACAGAAGAAAAAGGGAACAAATATAACTTTCAGACTATGCAGATACAGATCCCTTTGTTGTTTTATTATAGCAGCTGGTCTACAAGGCTCCAGATTTTTTTGACACCGTCCCAAAAATCATTTCAACCACTTTGAAGTTAATAAACCATCAAAAATTCTTAATGTTATCCTTTTACTTTGTTAAAATAATTCATAGTATTTTTTTGTATTTTTAATGATTACTAGAGCTAGTGTAAACAGGTTATAGTTCTCTCTCTAAAATCTATTTATTTTGCAGTGAAAACATTTCCTTCAAACAACTGGATTTATTCAAGTTTCTCACCAACACTACATTTTCCAAGATCGCATGTGAACACATCATGACAACATTATAATTTACCTTTGCCCGATGCTCATTTTCACCAAACAGAGCCTGAACCCATCATAATGTAACCGAACGGAACATTCGTTTGTTGTACCCCGCCGCGGCGGAGGAGGGTCCCAGCCAAACCCCGAGGCCCCCCCCCCCTCAGACCCCCCCCGTCGGACTTACGCACAGAGACGAGGTGTCCACCTGCAGCCGAAGTGAAAAACAATTCCAGAACTGAATCGAGCTTTACATTCAATCCGAAAAAAAACTTTTCCTTCACTTATTTTTGAAAACGTTGTATTTTTCAAAGTTCTTTCAAATGATCAAAACTATTGGCCTGGATTTGGCTCCATACAAGTGGTGTTATATTCAGAGCCTTTTATCCAAGTATTCATGACCACAACCCCTTCACGCCAAAACAAATAGAGCCACTTACCTCATACTCCTACGGCACCTCCGATGGATGCCTTGCCTCTCTGCCAAACAAATACATATTGTGGATTATGCTGGGTTGTCAACTGTGTTTGGTCCTCATTCCAAACATTGTGGGCTGAAGGTATTTGTCCCATTTTTGTGGATTTTTCTTGGCAAGTTAGCTGAGACCTTAAAATAGTTTCATAACAGAAGGCATATAATTTCATGTTTGACAATGCCTTAAATATTCTTCATTTGGCTCTCTTAAACTTGCAGATGCATTGTGGTTTTCTGTGTCTTGATGTGTCCGTCTGTGACTGCAGAAGATGTTGACTAAAGTGTGTGTGTGTGTGTGTGTGTGTGTGTGTGTGTGTGTGTGTGTGTGTAACCGCTATGTGTGTGTTTGACAGGCGGAGATTTTCACTAGGGTCCTTCAGAGTGAGGAGTACGAGGAGAACGAGGACAAGACTGTCATGGCTCTGGGCATCCTAAGCACCATCGACACCATCCTCACAGTCATGGAGGACCACAAGGAGGTCTCACTCACACACACACACAACCGTCACTGATATCATACATGCTGTTACGGTATCGTATGTGATATTTGATACTATATCATTTTTTCATTCTACCTCTCAGATCACTCAGCAGTTGGAGGGGATCTGTTTGCAGGTGATCGGTCTGGTCTTGCAGAAACCCATCATAGGTATGGCAGGTGTGTGCACGGGCAGTCCAGTGTTTTTACATGGACACACTCACTTACACCCATACGCACACACACACTCTAAATCAGGTCCCTGCTGTTTCTACATTTTGCTGCTCTCAGATCATCCTGAACTGTTGGTTGTTCATCACAGGTTTACTTTGCTTCTTTACATGCTGCTGCGTCTTCTTCCCTTTCCTCCAAAGAGCGTTTGTGCACTTATGAGTCAATGTTCCACAACTGATTTGATTCATTCCACAGACTGCAGAAAGAAATGTGAGACGTGATTCTGTGATGTTACCCAAAGGTTTCTACAGGAATGTTTTCTAAACTGGAGTTCTGGGTTACTGCTCGCTGCCATTATGGCAGAGCCATAGCATCCATGTCTGGCAGAAGAGGTGAGAGTTTCAGGAGACTGCTACTTAGTGCAAAACAATGGTCATGTTACAGGTAGCCAAGACATTGGTATGCTACTTTTCAGTAGCATTCTTGCCAGCTGGGCTACTTGTACTTTAAAGCTGTCCTTCAAATTATGAAATTACAAATTGATAAAACTCTCTCAGGAAATGAAAAATGATGGAAGGTTTGTTAATCAACCTGCTGCGTTTCTCTATTCTTGTATTTCTATTTAAAGATACCCTGTGAAATCTTCTACTTACAATGACGCACATGCATGTACACAGGAGTGACACAATCTACATTCCCTCCAATGGTTTCACACTATTCCACTGATGCACAGGTGGAAGTAGTTGGTCAAGAAACACTTGCAGTGAAGAATAAGACTGTAAATAGGGCTGGATATTAAATACTTTAGAAATTAGCTTTTCAAATGTGTTATGAAGAAAGACATGTATTTAACACAATTGTTAGAGCTCAAGGATATCCCCAATATGTTTTTGTCAGAAATACTGAATGTAACCATTCACAGGGCACCTTTAATGTATCCTCTCTCTTTGATTTGACGGTAATAACCTGCAGTCTTTTTCTCTTCAAATGATGAAGAGAAAAACAGATGCTAAAGTTGCTTTGAAGTTTCGGCTGTAATGCAAATTAAAGCCCAGTAGTTCTTTAGGGATTTCATTTTGTTCCTCTTTGGGTTTACTATCTTTATTGTTTTCTATGCATTTGACGGTGTAAAATGTATTCTTGATCAGACTTTTTGCTCTGTTGTTGTCTGTCGCTCTTCAATGCAGCTGTTCATGTGGGGTGCAAATATACACACAATACAACACTGTGTGTGTGTGTGTGTGTGTGTGTGTGTGTGTGTGTGTGTGTGTGTGTGTGTGTGTGTGTGTGTGTGTGTGTGTGTGTGTGTGTGTGTGTGTGTGTGTGTGTACATATTAAACTGCAGGTGCTAGAGGTGATGAGAGGTAAAGAAGAAAAGAAAGTGTGTGTGTGTGTGTGTGTGTGTATGTGAGCGTGATCCTTGTAATTGCCTTGAGGAGGACTGTATCTCTCCCACTTGGTTAATGGATTCATAGATAATCCCTTCCTGCCAGAAAGCTGTGTTCAGGTAGAGGCAGGTAAAGCTGAAGGAGGGGCTCATAATGAAAAAAATGAAAGCTAGAGAAGTCGTGTTTCTGCAGGAAACATATACCACACTCACATACACGTGTGCAATCTAGCACAGCGGTGCTCTTTACCTCTTACTTTATTGCACAAATCCAAATGGGTGAAGGAGACAAGGAACTGAACACATCAGTGTGGTCCTCATAACCACACGGAAGACCTTCTTTAGGGTTACTACAGCTTCTTCAGAACTGCGACTTTGGACCAAATCCCAGAATTCGCACTCAAAACTGCTACCAGTGTGTAACTGCTGTTTGTTTTAATCTGTGCAGACACGGAGTCACGTAGAGACGGATCTGGCAATGAAAGATACAATAAGAAGATAAAATCTTCTTCCCTAGAATTTTGTATTCATTTTGGTCCTCATTTCTATCAGTTATGATAATATTGTACTCACCCCATTAATGGCTGAGATCTGGGAACACATTAACATGTGATCTGTATGTGGATGCATCAAATCAACAGGGACATTGGTCCATGGGCCTTTGCATTTTCATCTGGTATTAAGGAGCATTATTGTTATCTTAAAGCTGCCCGCACTATGATCAGATCTCAATATGGAAATCAATAAGGTTGAACTGGCTGACACAACGCAAAGGTTGCTTCACTCTCTACAGGCGCTGGCAAAGCCACGTCAGGGTCAGTTTCACTGTCACTTGCTTTTTTCGATAGATTTTTACAATTTCTACCCATTTTTCAGCCTTTCCACTAGCCTGTAAACAACTAACCGGAGCTCAGCTCCTCAACCCCACTGCTTTAGAAAGGGATAAAACTATTCCTTAAGTAATTGGCATTTTAAGGTGGAACTAAAAATCCTCCTGTTCTATGCTTTTTGATATTTCCAATTTCATAGCATAAAAGATGCTTTTCAGTTGTATTGCCTATTATAACTTTTAGCCTTTTGGGAAAGTGTTTATACAGTGCAAGTTTGTGAAATGTTCCTTCATCTTTGTTGTAGTATGTGGTTAAGGGAGGAAACTATGTTTGTTTAATCAGACGTCAAATAGCTGTTAAAGGCCACACAAAATGTACAATAACAGCAACACAAACACAATCACGGATAAATCAGCAGGACGGACTCAATATTAAGGGGACTGGTGTCGTCTCAACAAACAAAAACAATCCCACTTACTTCAATTTACAAAACCAAAGAATATATATATATCGGCAAAAGAAATACTTGTCTATCTATATCGGTGAAAAAAATAACATCAGACAGAAAAGAATACACAAAGGACAATGCAACCAACTTACCACTGAACCCTGCCCAACCCCAAGAGCACAGATCTAGTGCCTCTTTGCCAAATCCTCTAAAGCTTTGTCTCCTAGGAGTGATTCCTGACAGTAAGGCAAAATGACTAACGGCAGTTTGTCTTACTTGCCTCCAACTGTCACATTAAAGGTGGACTCTGCTATTCTATTCCAATACACGTTTTGTCAAATTAAGCAGCTTCTCTTCACTATTGGCTATTATCTGTTCTTTGTGTGCGCTTAAATCTGGAATAAGCACGGCCCTTGCTTTGAAAATGGGAAACAAACAAAGCGGCTTGTACCAGCTTCTCTCTAAGAGCCTTAATATTGCTCGCATTAATTGCATAATGGTGTTGTCCTTTACACCTAAACATGTTTTCCCTTGTCTCGGTTTGTGCTGTTCACTGTGAATCTTGCAAGTGAAGATCTTTTTATATATATATAAACACATTATTACACTGATCCCACTTTAGCTGACGTTCTGCAGGTGTAGTGAAGGCATGTGCATGTTTTAGATTCATTAACAGTCCTTTCCTGTCTTATGCAGAGTTCTACGAGGAGATCTTGTCGCTGGCGTTCGGCCTCACCTGTCAGACCATTTCCCCCCAAATGTGGCAGCTTCTTGGCGTCTTGTACGAGGTGTTCCAGCACGACTGCTTCGACTACTTCACAGGTATGTCAAGTGAAGTGAATTCATTATTTGTCATAAGGGCTCTTTGGCTCTGAGTTATGCTCTGCTTCTTGCTCTTAGATGCTTGTTTGGAAAAGGAAATGTACTTATGACTTCTGCTGACTAGTAGTTCTTTTGATTACCAATGTTGAATGCACTTATTGTAAGTCGCTTTGGATAAAAGCGTCTGCTAAATGACTGTAATGTAATGTAAGGGGGCAATTTGTGTTGCAGCGAGCATAAAAACAGATGACAAAAAGCATAGGCTTCAATATAACATAGAAACATACAGTAGTTGACAGATGATCATGATGATCTTGATCAAATTAAAGCTCCATTGATAGATTTTACACCCACGTTGACATATGTTGACAGATCTGTAAAGTTGGTATGATGAACATGGTAGCTAAAGGCTGCAGACACAGAGCAACATTAGTTACCTGATGAATGTAACTCCAATATTCACTATCCTTTTAGCTCTGTTTTGGTTTCTGCCAACTCCTGAGAAAAATGTCTGCTTGCAAACCTTGTCTGCTGTCAGGTACTGGGCAGGTAGTGTATGGTGGCTTTTGAATGCTCAATAGAACTCCAAAGAGCTGCAGAGTTGGATTGTGATGAGTGACAATTAAATTCAATTTCAATTCAATTTGATTTGTACAGCCCAATATCACAAATCGTCCTCAGACACAATCAAATGTCGTTGAATGATGTTGTACGTTGCGCAATCTGTACAATATGTACCACATCCTCTGTCCTTTGACTTGAGGAAAAACTCCCCCTAAAAAACTCTAACGCTCGAGAAAAGGTTGAAACCTCAGAGACTGCAGCTGAGGAGGGATCCCTCTGCCAAGATGGGTAGAAGTGGAGTAGATGTCATGTGTACAGAACATAATGACATTACAACATAGTCAATGCATGTGACAGAAAAGGTACATGTAATGAGAGTAGTAATAGCAGTAGTACATTACATTGTACTGCTACATTTAGCAGACGCTTTTATCCAAAGCGACTTACAATTCAGTGTCTATCTACACACCGTAGACCGCCGACCCTCTGATTGAAAGGCGGCTCTGCTCTCCACTTAGCCACGGTCACCCACACCCACCCGCAGTAGTAGCACCAATAATAGCAGAAATAATAATATAAAAATGATTACTACTAATAGCAGCAGTGGATATGATAGAATAAAAACAATAATAGTAATAGAAACACGACAAATAATGATAATTGTAGTATATATATATATATATATATATATATATATATACACACATAACCCCAACCCATGGAAACCTGGGTGATGAGAAAGCACAGACTCCAGAGAAGAAGCTAAGTTAGTACCATGCATTAATTGGAAACGAACGCATACAGATGGAGAAGGAGAGGAGGAGAAAGGAGCTTAGTGTATGACAGGAAGCCCCCAGGTAATCTAGGCCTATAGCAGTATGTCTCTGAGCTGGTCCGAGGCAAACCTGAGGCAGCCCTAACTATAAGATGTTATCAAAGAGGAAAGCGTTACGCCTACTCAGACTGAAACTAGAAGTGAGTAGAGGAGCTTCATAGCTGAAGGCTCTGGTTCCCATTCTACTTTTGGAGACTGTAGGAACCACAGTGTTCTACTGGTAGGGTAGAGTACCATCAACTCTTTAAGATACAGTATAATGGTGCCTGACCTTTTTAGGGCTTTCCTAGGTAAATCCTGATTGAATATAAAAAAAAAAAACTATTGTAGATTTGTGACTACTTTGTCAATGATCTTCTAGAGAAAGGGAAGGTTAGAAGTGGGTCTGTAGTCAGCCAAAACTCCTGCATCAAGAATGGGCTTTTTAAGAAGAGGTTTAACTATAGCCTCTTATAAAGACTGTGGTGCATTTGTGTTTGTGGATAAATCAGTACCTGTTGAAGGCAGGAGGTGATTCATTTCATCTCTAATAGTTCATTTTAGCATTAAAGAATGCCATAAAGTCATTACTACTGAGGTCTATAAGAATGCACGACTCAACAGAGCTGTGACTGTTAGCCTGGCTACAGTGCTGAAGAGAAGCCTGGGTGTGTTCTTCTTTTTTACGGAGGGCCTTCTTATACGCTCTCGCGACTAACCGATGAAGTTTTCATGATGTTTGCTTTGGTTTGAGGGTTTAAGAGTTATGCCACAGAGCTAACTTCCATTGTTCAATTATCTTCTTTTTTAGAGGGGAAATAGAGTGCATTGTCATTCGCGGTGAGCCTGTAACACTATCAACAACATTATCAATTAGGGAGGGACATCTTTGACATTTCACTTTATTGCTTGATGCTTCGTTAGATACAAATAGTCACCAGGAAATCTCACCTATTTGAGGTACAAAACTAAAAGTGATAATGAATGATTATTTGGAGTAATAATTATCAAAGAGAACACAGCAGTGTACCTGTAAAAAATGTTGCTGTTTGCATGTTGATACACCCTCCCACACAAATGGTGGTAATGTTAACGATTGTATGTGTCTATCTTACAGATATGATGCCTCTCTTGCACAACTATGTTACGGTGGATACGGACATGCTGCTGTCCAACCCTAAGCACTTAGAAGTCATCTACAGCATGTGCAAAAAGGTCAGGCTATGTGTGTTAACCAGCTTGTTCACGTAAAATGTGAACACGGATCCTGTTTTTTCAAGTCATGACTTGTAAACTGTTATGACGTGTTTTTAGGTGCTGACCATAGATGCAGGTGAGGATGCAGAGTGTCACGCTGCCAAACTGTTGGAGGTCATCATCCTGCAGTGCAGAGGCAGAGGCATTGACCAGGTCAGAAACGGCTTTATTTCCATGTACGTTCATTTTTGAAAACATCTCCCATGCATTTAACACAGTAGTTCCCAACATTTGTCTGATGTACCCCCACAGCTCAATGTCCCTTCACTGACGCTACCTGTGATGTTTCAAATGTATTCATTTGAAATGATTTCAAAGTGGATGCTGTTGGGCTGTTGGGTTGTTGGACTGCTGGGGCTCAGGAGAGAGACCGGTTGTCCACTAAGCAGAAGGTCGCTTGCCCCTGTGGTTTAGATATCAAATGTCCTTTGGCAAGATACTGAACTCCATATTGCTGTGAGTGTGTTTGAATGCTTATCGCTACTGATAAGCAGGTGGCACCTTGTATGATAGGCTCTGCCACCAGTGTATGAATGTGTATTTGAATGGGTGAATGCTAGTTTGTGTTTTAAAGCAATTTCAATTTATATATATAGAGAGAGAGAGAGAGAGAGAGAGAGAGAGAGAGAGAGAGAGAGAGAGAGAGAGAGAGAGAGAGAGAGAGAGAGAGAGAGAGAGAGAGAGAGAGATCTCAATCTTGAAGATTGTGTGAATTTCTGCCTTATATAAAAACATTCTTTTATATTTTTATACTTAATAACAAAGTATCTGTTTGATCTTACTGAATGTCTGCGCCGTCTTAACAGGCTTTGCTGTACAATCTCCTTTCAGAAAGTTGTTGTTAGGTCAGGTACAGCCTAAAAAAGTGTGCTTTTACAAAAAAATTAAAAATAATTCCAAAAAATTCAGATACCATCTGAGGGCAGAACTGCATTGCTACAGTGACTGTAGGTTCAGGGTTAGTTTGGCATCCCTGTGTTAGTACTGTGTTCTAATATGGCTAATTAGGAAAAGATGGTCTGCGTAAAATAATAGTGTCTGTTGGTTAACAAGTTGGTCTTAAATACCCCTACAGCCCTGTCGGAAGTTTCAACTGTTTATCCATCACTTGAAGCTAACTATTTCAACAATTTATCAATTAGCCTTGGCGTTGTGAAAATATTTTCTCAATCTTGAGTGAAAAATGGATGAAATAAAGGCATCTGACTGCTTGGTGCTTAGCTCCCTAAATAGCTTTAGCTACATTGTATATGCCCATTGCTTTTGCATACATTTACCTCATTAATTGACACTTGCGATGATTATCAGGAAAAGCCAACATGAAACCTCAGGGAGAGCAACAGAGAAGGGATCCTTCTCCCAGGATGGCCAGAAGTGCAGTACATGTCATGGTTTTTCCATATCGACAGGAACATTGCCTTCTGCCATAGTCTCCCAGTGGTTGTTTGGATTTAAGAGCGTTGAGGAGCCGTGGGGGCAGGCATACAAAAAGTGTGAATGTACACTCTGTAGTTCAAGCAACCAACCCTAGGGGAGGCAAAAACCCGCAGGAGGACGTGAAACGCATATTATGCTGATAAATAAGCGAGAGCCTTTGGGTGCTGGTAATATGTTAATTTGCATATATTACCCACATTGTAATGATACAAAGCCAAGAAATTGGCAAAGTATCCCTTCAAACTGCTAATTATGTCAGTGCTAATCCACTCCTAGTATGTATGATTTTCCTTAATTACTATAATTTGCAGTTCAAATACTTTTACAGCAAGACCAGCTCTCAAAGTACTACTCATGTTAGTCACTAACATTTCAAGGAAAAGCTTTCCTCAGAGTGCAAAACAGCAGGCAAGTTTATAATACTGGTTGACCTGAACCTCTTAAATCTTTCCTATTCTTATCCAGGTGCAAATATAGATGACATCAAAATGACATTTAGTACATTTTAGTATTTTGTCATGTGTTCTTAGCTGATATTGAAAGGAAAGATGGTCCACATAAATACAAATCCTTAAATTACAGAAACTAGAATCAGATTCTGAAATCTTAAACCTTGCTTTGTCAGTGAACATCAAGACATCAAGGGAAATTATTCCGCCCGTCTCTCTGCAGGCAACCAGAAACACCAGATATCCAGAGGATCGCTGATGGCGTCTGAGGCTGTCACACATGTTACATGTGCTCCACTATGGTTTGACCGACCAAAAAACTGTGGGAGTAACAGCAGCCTAATTTCTCTGTGTTTCCTGCGTGCAGTGCATCCCTCTGTTTGTGGAAGCAGTTCTGGAGCGTTTGATGAGGGGGGTGAAGTCCAGCGAGCTGAGGACCATGTGCCTGCAGGTGGCCATCGCTGCTCTGTACTACAACCCGGCCCTGCTCATCCACACTCTGGACAACATGCACTTCCAACACAACCCTCAGCCCATCACTGCCCACTTCATCAACCAGTGGATGAATGACACAGAGTTCTTCCTTGGGTAAGGGGGAGGTTACTGTCATTTTGAACTAATTGGGGTTTAAAATCATAAATATTAGTTCACTCATGATTCTTATAAGATATTTACCAGCCGCAACAGTGACGCTGGTATTTTCTTTCACCTTTCATGGCAGAATGTGGTCCTGGGAACTACCACAGACGCGCTTTAGAGTACTTTGCAAGGTGTTTATTTTCTGTGGACAGATTTTGTCAGAGAGATAGCACCACAACCGTGCAAGATGCAGTCACAAAAATTGATAGGCGTGCAGATGAGATCAAAATGAAGGCTGAGTTCAAATATGAGTGTGATGAGAGCAAGGGCACATGCAGTAGGGGAGTAGAAAGTGGAGAAGGAGCCGTTGCCCCTCGCACTGTACGTTCCTGGTCCGATTTGGCATCACAGCTGATGAGATCCTATCACAAGATGGTCTCTAGTTTTATGTAGTCCAGTCTGACTAGAAAGTAGCACATCAGAATATGTCATGAAATAGGTGGTGCTAGAACCTTGGTGACATAGTGACTGTTGTGCTCTCAGTCACTAAACAGAATGTGTGTTTAAACACGTGTCATCTAACTCGAAGAACTACAGCGATTAAATGCATTTAAAAATGTTTTTAAAGGAGCAGTGTGTAAGATTTAGTGGCATCTAGACGACAGCAACCAACTGAATATCCCTCCGCTCAGTAAAAAAAAATGTCTTCTCTGGAGCCGGTGTTTGGTTTGTCCTTTCTGGGCTAATACAGGATAACGATTCTTAGTTTCAGGTGATTAGACACCCATGAAAACATAGTTATGAATAATATATTCCATTTCTGCTAATATATCCCTCTAAATCCTACACACTGGAAAGTTAAGGTATGAAAAGAATACCCCATTGATATTTTATTTCCTGTTATATTTTCTCAATCTGCACATTAATTATTTATGGTTATTCAATAAATGTGTTCATTTGGAAATAGGCATCTTTTGCCATATTTGTGTCATTATTTTGGTTCAGGTGAATGTAATGAAGGTTTACTTTGTCTCTTTTAATGCTTGTAAATACTGACAAACACTGTTTGGTGGATACCTTAAAGACTTTTAGGACTTGATACCTTCAGTCGCCTCCATTCTCAGACGTTCTCTTCCTCTCTCTGATCCACTCCCCAGGCTCCATGACCGTAAGATGTGTATCATTGGCCTGAGCGTGCTGATGGAGCTGCCCATTCGGCCGGCAGTGCTGGAGGGAGTCTCCGCCCAGATTGTCCCCTCTATCCTGCTCTTGTTCCTGGCCCTCAAACACCTCAACGCCTCCCGCCTTGTCAACAAACCTGACCTGCTGGCCCATGCAGGGGCACAGGATGAAGACCAGAACGGTGAGAAAAGATCAGGGAAGTGCAAAAAGAAGAACAGAAGGAAAGTTACACCGCAGGACAGAGGTGGAGGAATCAATGTAGAATGAATAAAGGCAGAGAGAAGGGGAGTAATTGGCTCAGTGATGATAATTATATGAGATTCTCCATTTTTGCCAACATTGGTTCTTCCGCTACTCAAATCTTCATTCAGCTCTGAGCTCAAATTACCTGCACCACATTTATTCTCTGGTCCCCACAAGCTCTACTTTGCTTCACTCAAGCATTAAAGAATTGAATTCTTAAACCTTGTCTACTGCTTGTGGGGCAGACTGAAAGTTTAACTTAGCGGTATAGTTTCTCCTGCGGCCTTATATTTAAAATGCATTGGTTTCAATGCATTAACTGGTTCAGAGTGGTGTATTCTAAATGGAAAAGCTTCTATTTTCTTCGAGCAAATGCTGAACATGTTCGGGTAAGAAAATATGCTCTCAGTCATGAGGGAAGGCTGTAAAAGACAATGTTACAGAGCAAACATCAAGTAACAGAAAAACAATTTACAATAGTACCAAGCTTTAGTGTCCCTGTTGTCAGGTATTTGTTTAAACCTTTTTAAGTTCACCTTGAGAGTACTAAAGAAAGAAAGTTGATATATTACATACAAAAAGTTATTTTCGATCTCAACATACCAAGCTTTATTTTCTTGAAATCAGTAAAGACTGTAAAAAAAAAAAAAAAAGAGTTTTATCAATAACTTTTTTCTATATGTACACAAATTATAAGACAAATATCTAAACTCAAAAGCTGTGTTTCTGGACCCACGGTAGCCATTTTGAAGCAAATTGCAAATAACACAGCATAATGAAGAAGCTAATGCAAATGATGTCTTACAGTAAACTGTACGTATAGACTCAGCTGTTAATAGAACATAGAAAATTCTTTCCTATCCAGCAAAATGAGACTACAATCTGAATTTCTTAAAAAACCTGGAACATTCAAGAAGTTACAACCTTTTGCAAAATGACACTTTTTAAGTTATGCTACTTTGTTTCCTGTAGTGATTTTGGGGATAAATATGTCCCTTAAGAATATAAAGTATCAAAAGATCTGGAAGATGAAAGATCTTGGTGTTTTATTGAGTGAAAGGACTGGCCTATAATAGTCAGATATGGTGGTTTCCATTTGGTCATCCCACCATAGCTAGCTTAGCTATCTAGGTCAAGATTTTGCCAAGATTGTGACAAACAGCACATCCAGCTATGGGTTATGTCACCAACATTAGATCCATTTTTTTCCTAGAATTTCTTTTAATTGGGAGAAAAATTACAAGGACACATACAAAAAAGCATGAATTCATAAGTGGGGACTTTAAATTGACCTTGCGTTGTGAAATGAAAGCAGTCTTAGAAACAAAAACTATAACAACTGACCTGACAGCAGTCAAGTTTGCTAGCTAGATAGATGGAGAGTCCAGTAAACTGATGACTGAATCTGTTCCTTCTCCTACTACCTCTTTCTCCTCGTGTGTTCAAAAGTTCAAAACGGCCAAAGATTGGCATTATGAAAGCTTAGATCCTAACGGCTGTATTATTCTGTGTATGGGCAGAGGAGATTCCCAGTGATGAAGATGAAGTGACCGAGAACCGTAACGCCATGCAGCAGCAGTCCAGCATGCCGACGGGCCAGGCCGGCGAGGATGACGATGAAGATGAAGATGAGTACTGGGACGACGACTGCTTTGAGGGAACGCCCCTGGAGGAGTACAGCACGCCTTTGGACTACGACAACGGAGAGGACGAGTATCAGTTCTTTACCTCCGCCCTGCTCCGTAAGTCATCGATCAAATGTCAAATAAAGTCCAGGTGTCTGCTTCAGTGACTCTTTAGTGCTTTTCTTTTCTATGCTTTATTATATGCAAGTTTATTTTTGTCAGAGCTGCTCAGGTCTCTGAAGCATCACAGCTAAATTACAAAACAAAGAAAAGATCCTTTCTCCAAACTCACAGTGTAACAGATTGTTCATTCCGACCCAAACACAGATTATCTAAAGCTTTAAGTTCATTTCTGGAGCACATTTCGTACACAGGGGCAGTTCAGTGTGCTTTACATTAAAAACAAACCACAACCATAAATATGATTACAAAACTGTAAAGTAAATAAAATAGTCATTTAATTAAGAGTAATACAATTAAATATATGCAATATAAAACAATATACAGAGTACATGAAATAAAATAAAAACACAGTAGCTAAATCATACACTCATGAAAAGAGAAATGTTTTCAACCCAGATAAAAAAAATTGCTACATTTGGTGCACATCTAAGATCTTCCAGTTTGTTCCAGATGCATGCAGCATAACAGCTAATAGCTGCTTCACCATGTTTTATTCGGCTGACCCAAGTCCATGGATCCAAGGGTCCTACTCAGTTTGTATTATTTAAGCATATTAGAGATGTATTCTGGGACTATTCCATTCAGTGATTCATACGTTAGTAACAGTACTTTAAAATCTATTCCGTGATTAACTGGAAGCCAGTGCCAACCCTTCCCTGAAGTAATGTGCTCTGTTCTTTTCCTCCTGGATAAAACTGCAGCTGCTTAATGGTTCCTTTGGGAATAACTGTTAAGAAGCCATTACAACAGTCCACCATACTGGAAATAAACACATAAATGAATGTGGCTATATTTTTTATAAATACAGAAGGCTGTTTCATGAATTGCTTTGATATGGCTGGTGAAAGTGAGATATGAATTCATTAGAACGAAGGTTTTGGACTTTAGGGCCCAAGATTAGAGTTCTGTAGTAATAATTTATTCTCTTCTCTTTGTTGCCACACCCAATAATCTCTTATTTATCTGCTCAAAACAATAACACAAGGATTGTGTTGGGCTGAATACATGAGGTAAAGGAGCCAAATATATCGGAGTATCATGTCATCACTCTATCAGATTCTTAACTGGCATTGGTGACATAGCAACTCCAGCCTTCTAAATAAGATCTGAACCTGAGATTTACTAAAACCAGGTCTGATATTTTAAGTGAATCAGTATTCAGCCTTTTTTTATTCAACACTTTAATGAGAGCTGTTTCAGTACTGTGGTGAGTTGAACAATCTTCTCAATCGTAGCTGTAAGAGGAAGCTTTGAGAGTATAAACCTGTCTCAAAGCTATTCTTAATGACTTTTGTAAAGTATCTGATAGATTTCGAGCCATTTGCTGCAAATCACTTTTTACAGTCAAAGTTGCATTCTCATTTAAATAAATGTCCGTTAAGTCACAATCTATTACCAAAGGAGGTAACCTAATAGTGATTGAGCCTATGGCCCACTGATGAAAGTATTGCAATGATTATATATTTGCAGCATTACAAACTGGCTTTATTTCTAGATATCTTTGTGCTCTACTTTCCTGCATCCTCCTCTTAGACGGCTCACCAACATGCTGTTTCTCCACCTTGTCTTCTGTTTGCTCAAAGTTCTCTTGACTTGACTGACGGTGCAACAACATCCATGACATTAAACATATTAAGTTCAAGTTATCCAGTTCTACATTTGCCTCCATTAACTGAACACTCAATATAGATTGATATTACTTAGAAAGCCACGACAGTAAATGATGCAGCGAGGCCTTGAGACCGAGCCGAGATCTTTATTTCAATTTTCAATAGTAGTACACTGAAGAACATAGTACCTATATTCACAGTATCGCGGGTATAGATATAATTATTGTAGCTACCAGATGTAAAACAAGCATCCCACACAACAATAAATGTCTCTCCTAAGCCAGCTGCCACCTTGTTTCAGGTTTCGTTGTGAAATGAGGAACAGCAGGTACAGCAGGGCGTCTGACAAAAGTTTACTTCAAAACATAGAATATTAACTAAGATAAAACAATGCAATCAAAATGATTTTTGCTAGAACACTGTGTTATATAGAAGACATATACATGGCCCGCTTGCAGAGAAAGTTTTCAACATGACATCCACACCTAGAACTTTTGGATTGTGCGGAATCATGTCACAGTGCATGTATTAGTGTACCCTCATTTACAAAGAGCCACAGAATCTGTTAAGCCAGGTCTACATAAACTACTGGATGCCAAGTAGGTCATACAGATCTGGTGTTCCATAAACAGCAGTCTGTTAGTTATTGTTGTTTGACCCACTCACCAACACGGTCAGCAGCAGAGACTGAGACAGGCGAACGAGGTAATTCAAAAATAGCACTCCTTCTGAGTAATAAATCATGATACGCATATTAAATGTATCTTAATGAACAACATTGAACACCCTGAATACACGTTCATAAATCTGCTTAGAAACAGAATAACAGAAACTCCTGATAACTGTAGAACTTCCCTGAGAATGTTTTTAAGTCTTAAGACATCCAGTGACGGTTGTCTGTACGTGCAAAATGCAAACAAGCTAATCGCTAATTCTGAATACTTTTAATGGGTCCCGAAGGACTGCAGTGGCAGACTTTGAAAACCCCTGGTCTAGATACATTATTGTAATCAGTATCATCATTTAATCAATCATTCAAGTATGTCCACACAGTATGAATATCCTAATGTAAGAATACCTTAACTGTGTACCCGGTATGGGGCTGAGAATAAGCTCTTTCAATTTACTTTCATACAATAGATAGATGGATGGATGGATGGATGGATGGATGGGTACTCGCCGCAGCATTTATGGTACAGGTAAAGCAATGCAAATAAGTACAAAATGTTAAATATAAAAAATGCAAATATAAAAATGCACAATATATACAATGAAACAGAATAATATTAAATTAACTAACTAAACAGTAGCAAAGATTTAACCAAACAACAGTGTAACAGTGTTGTAGTTGTGTGGATGATTTGTCCAGAGGTGATTTATTATACAGTCTTATTGCAGTGAGCAGGAATGATCTCCTCTATCTGTCCTTGTGACAGCGGAGCTGGATCAGTCTGTTCAAATCCTCACATTTTTATTTGGTCAACTAATCAGTTGATCTGCTGATGTTTTAATTGTGACTGTGGCTGCATGAAAACACTCCCACACTATAACCTGTCACTCTGGCTTTGTGTGTTAGGGGTCCAGAACACCGATGCAGCCTGGTACCAGTGCTTGATAGCTTCGCTCAGCGACGACCAGAAGAAACAGCTGCAGGAGATCTACAGCATCTCACAGCAGAGGAGGAGCACTGCTGCCAAGGGCCACTGGTGAGAGGCGACACAATCACACACTGTGGAAGTACCTACAGATAGATAGAGAGTCAATTTTATTTATATAACCCAATATCTCAAATCACAAATTGGCCTCAAGGGGCTTTACAATGTGTACAGCATACGACACCCTGTGGCCTTGACCCTGCTTCAGATTGGGAAAACTCCCCCAAAAACGTTGGGAGGGATCCCTCTCTCAGGACAGACCACAGAATAACCAACGTAATAAAATGACAGTATAGACAATCAGGATGACAATTGTATAGATAGACTGCAAACATATAAAAAGAATGAATCCAGACATGCAGTGGCTATCAGACAGTTTGCATTATTTTCGTTGGCAGCACAAACAAGGACTAGAACTACTTGGCTTTAATTATTCAATTATTATTGATGACAGATAAACAATGAATTGGAAGTTAAGGCAAAAAAGATGAGTTTTAAGTTCAGAAAGAGCAATCCAGAGACAGTGATGGGGAAAGAGGGGTGTGAAGAAACGCTTGATGAATTCAGTTTGGAACGCTTCATAACTGAAGGGTTGTTCCGTCACAGTTTTCATAGTATGAAGTGGAGATTTCCAACTTTTTTTACACTCTCTGGAACACAGCATGAGGAACGGTGGACATCATTGAGACAACGGAGACCCAGAAGGAACATATTTATCCCGAAGAATATTATGTTTATGTCCCATAATGAACAACAACAATAAGGCCTCTGGCTAGATAGTCCTTACTAACCTTAACTGACCAGAATATTACGTTCACAAAACCTCTTTGGACAAGGATATTTAATTTGTAAAAATAATTTAAAATATGAAGTAAATAAAAGTGCAAACGTATTAGATTTCTCTCTGAGAGTGAGGAGAGAAGATCAATGTCATGTTGCATGGTTTCCAGACTGAGAGCAGGGGGAACATCTGGCCTGGCTCTGTCTAAAATTCAAAGAAATCCCCTGCCAGCACTTTATTTTAACGTTGTATCTGGTCTATTTAATTCATACACAAACAGAAATGTAAAAACAACAATTTAGCTTTGTGCTCTTTTTTTTCTGACACCAGTTAGCAATTTGTGCTCTTAGTTAGTAGGTATGGTTAATACCAATTCATTACAGTACCTTAAAACAATTCTGAAAATGCTGACATTGGCTTTTATTCTGAAGTTTATTTGGGTAGATTTTGCAAAACATTTGTGAGTTTTGACTTTTGTCCCATTTCAAAATCAAAATCAAAATGTAAATCTTGTTGTGTTTTCAGAGCCCTGAGGAGACAGTCTGCAGAATCAGAGAACGGGACGAAGAAGAGAGGAGCGGGTCTGACCTAACTTGAAGTGTATTTCTGTCTGAAGTATCTCAGTCAAGATCAGACCAGATCGGACTTAATGGATCCCATCATAACTAGGTCCCAGGGTGCCATCAGAATGGATGAAATATTATGGGCTGGGTCGGCGTCATATCATTGAAACTGGTGTACTGGAATATTCCTATCACCGGGACAGGGCTGCTGGCCTGTGTGTGTGTGTGTGTGTGTGTGTGTGTGTGTGTGTGTGTGTGTGTGTGTGTGTGTGTGTGTGTGTGTGTGTGTGTGTGTGTGTGTGTGTGTGTGTGTGTGTGTGTGTGTGCGCGCGCGTGTGTGTGTGTGTGTCAGGCCATACTCATGTACAAGATGTACATCATGTACAGAGCACAGCCAGTGTGTGTGTGTGTGTGTGTGTGTGTGTGTGTGTGTGTGTGTGCATTATAAATTGAATTGTTCTTGACCAGCAGAAGTAGTTTCAGTTCATGTACAGTGCAGTCCCTTTGATCTGTGACTACGTAACTGTGTTGTGTGTGTGTCTGAGAAACTGAAAATAAAAACACATCAGAATGTGTGTTTGTACGTACTGTAAGCGCTTGTTTTTGTTGTCTTTCTATAGTTGAAACTTTTTATTATTCTTTTATCATTTTTATCAGCGAGCAGGATCTCTGGAGAAGCATTTTTTTTTTGTCCCTGGGTTTAGTTTTCGTGAGGGTTTTCAGAAATAATTGAAGAAAATCATTAAAGTTCATGCAACATGTTTCTGAGTTGTAATACCAGCCGTCCTTCCTGCCTTTACTAAAAAAACATCTTTGGCAAAATGTACCAAATTTACTTGCATGACATCAGCATATCAATATGGGTCAAATAAAGGCAGTCCTTGAAGTTTGTTTAATGTGGGAGTTAAAGGACACATCTGGATATGATCAAAGATAACCACAAGTACATCTGTGTACATAGCCTGTTAGTAAAGACAGTAGGACCAAATCAAGGAAAGAAAAGAACAAGAGTAGAACTTTAAGCAGTCTAGTCGGGATGTGGTCTAAGAGACAGAAGGGTTAGACGTAGGGATCATCAAAGTTATTACAATTCATGCTGTTCTGTTTCTATGGTCCATATAAACACTTTGAAACATGATAACCATTTAAAATGAGTTTTAGACATTTTTGGGACAATCATTGTTTTTGCCATTATACCAATATATGCAACGATCACGTTTGAATCGCACATAACACGACGCACATGCATAGATTATAACAACTTTTTTTTATATGATACACCAAAATTCCAATGGATCTGTAACTTTATTACTTCCAAATAGGCAACCTGTATAGCAACATTAAAAAAATAAAATGATTTTATTCTCCCATAATCTATATGAGAGAACTATTCAAGAAGGCTGCCTTCCTCATGACAACATTCACATCTTAGTTACAATCTGTAAGGCTACTTGTCAATTGAATCAAGTTGAATCACTACCTTGGCACACAGAAACATGATACAAGGTTGCTGCCATCCTTAAAGGTCCCATATTATACAAAATGCACTTTTTATGGCTTTTAAACATAAATATGCTTCCCCAGTGAGTCTGCAGATCACCGTGTCTCTTTTTCTCCTGCTCCATCTGGAAACCTGTGTAAAAATGAGCTCATCAGAAACAAATGTCCTGTGATGTTCCACCAGGTTTCCTGGTGACACGTCCACCATTGTGATGTTCTGGCTATCACAGACCTGCTGACACAGCACAAGCAAAGAAAGCTACTTTTTCTGTTGTTGGCTGCATCAACCAACAGAAAAGTCTTCATGTAACTTACTTCCATCATTAGAGGACGTAAACCCAGTTGATTAACTTTGTTTTGAGGTGTTTTAGGAGTTTTTACTGTAAAGTCCTCACAACAACAGGAACACTAATCAATGAGGGTCAGTTACGTTACACAGCAAACTCTTCAAAACTGAAACTCAGGATGGATCTGCTCTGGCTGTCTACTCAAACTTTGAAGCTTCAAGATTTTGCCATATTTCTGTTGTTGTAGTTACTGTTTATCCAGCAGAATGTTTGCCTGTTAACGCCAGCATGCTGCTGTGTTCTCCAGCTGTTTCTCACCCACAGGGTTGAACTCTTCTGCTCAATCAAGTGTATCCAGCCAGTCCATCACAGATAAATCCAGTTTTTTTTAGAGTAGGACCAGAAAATTTGACATCGCAAAGGATGCTCTGAAAAAGGATGTAATACAGGAAGCAGTTGGCCTGTTCTTTCCAGACTGGGGCCCTTATCAGATCTTGAGTTAGATCTAAAAAATTATCAAGTGGTGACAATCGACGATGTAATCACAGTATAGCAGTTGTGCACAGACACACTTCTTACGTCTTATTTGACCACACATACAAGAAATTAGAAGTTCGAAGTGGAAGGAGGGCTGAGACCCAGAGTAATTGGAGGCGTGTACATTCCAGCCAGAGGGCTCCAGCCACTCCTTCAGGAGAGCATTGGGATCAGGTGTGGGAGGAGACACACCTGGAGCTGATCTGCTCATCAGGGAGATGAATAAAGGTGAAGCAGGAAGCTGATCAGGGAAGAACATGCTGAGGGAGGAGCAGGGTCACTCCTCCCTAACAGCTCCAGGGTTGGAGAGAATTAAGACCGTTAAGTCGGCTAGCGGCCCGCCTGAAATGCTTTAGTTTGTGTAGTTTAGTGATGGAGCTCTGGACTGAGCTAGGTTTTCTGTTACTCTGTGTTTCTTGAAGTGTGTTTAAAGATCCTGAAACCTGCAGAACCGACTCTGCCTCTGACTGCTGTGCAGCCACTATTTCCTGTGTCCTCTGTACCTTCCTGTTACAAAAGTCTGGAGAGACAAGAGAGCTATCAGAATCAGTCTTCCACTTCTTCTCTCAGTAACTTTTCACTAAGTTTCACTTCAGTAATTGAATGATGGTTAACAGATTTTATCAGTGTCAACCAAGAAGATTTTTTTGAGATCTTAGTCACAGCTGCAAAGGGATATCGACAGACAGCAATGCCAATGAAATGCCTACAAAGAGCTTTTCAAGCTCACCAACGTAATCAAACAAGGCTGCAATAAAAACTCAGCACCGCCGTGCACAGCCTTCTGGACCTCACAACATGTAAAACCCTGCAACCAACTGTGAGAACGGTTTTAAAGTCCCTCACCTTCCCAGAGAGCATGGCTGTCAACCAGAAGGACATTCAGAAGTACCGAACCGCATACTTGAGGAACGCTGATATGCAGCATCTGTGTTTGTTCCTCAGGTTCTACAAAGGTTCAATTCTTTTCCTGGGTAAGAATATCATTAACCTAACCCAGATTCAAGGTTTTCTGAGACCCGTGTGTGTGTGTGTGTGTGTGTGTGTGTGTGTGTGTGTGTGTGTGTGTGTGTGTGTGTGTGTGTGTGTGTGTGTGTGTGTGTGTGTGTGTGTGTGTGTGTGTGTGTGTGTGCATCAGTCCATAATGACATCTACCCTGACTCCAGCTCCAAGATCAACAAGGTGGAGTTTAATGTGTAGGTAATGGACACAATTTAATGTAGTCTGGCTGTATGAGTTTGTCATTGCAATAGTTCATATCTATATAGATCTATCTATCTATCTATCTATCCACACACACACACACACACACACGGTCAAAAGTTTACATACACTTGTAAAGAACATAATGTCATGGCTCTCTTGAGTTTCCAGTTATTTCTACAACTCTGA
>NW_027176384.1:7812850-7845350 GCF_023349555.1 Cebidichthys violaceus
GGACCGGGCTGTCACCCGGGGGCGGGGGGGAGAGACGCCACACAAACAGCTGTTCACCGCTCACTCTTTAGTTTCACTTCTGGAGCTCGTGGTGTCTCTGCTTCTAAAGGTTAGTAAGCGACTCTTTTCACCGAGGGACTCTTGGAGGACTCTTTGGTCCTTCAGGTCCAGCAGAAACTAGTTCAAGTGGACTTCAGAGGAGGACCAGTGAAGAAGAACTGAGCATCACGTCACAAAGTCTCAAGTGCGCGTGTCGCTCCTTCTTTCGTCGTGAATAAACCAAAGTCACGTTTGAGAAGAAGTAACAGAAATACTTGATGTTTTTCTTCAGTTAGCTGAACACAAATGGATTTAAAGTGAAGTTTAGTGTGTACAGTATGACGTCATCGTTCGCTCTAAAGCTACCGCACATCCCTATAAGGAGTACTTTCGGTCCGGATTTCAAAGTAAAGATCGCATGAGTTATTTGTGATTAAGGAACAAAAGAGTAATTTAAGATCCTATTATTTATTATTATTAAGACTACAGTCAGATATAATATGAAGTATTTTAGTGTGTTCTATGTGAATAATCTATTGTCAAATGTCCTTCAGAGACCAAGATTCATTAATATTGTCTTAATGTGGGATTCACAAACGTACGCAGTAAATGTACTTAATATTAGTACTGACTGTAGTCTAAATAGTACTGAGTCCAAATATTAGGGTCTTAAATTACTGTTCTATTCCTTAATCACAAATAACGAAAACTAAAAGATACGCAATCCTTTACTTTGAAATCTGGACCGGAAATACTCCTTGGAGGGCTGTACGGTAGCTTTAGAACGGACGATGACGTCATACTGTACATATGAAACTTAATTTAGATTAAGGAGCTATTCTTCTGTTTATTATGATTAATATTATTGTTCTTCTAATGTTTGTTATCATTTTATTATTATTGTTAATATTGATTATAATTATGATTATTATTATTAAGGTACTTTAACTATAGCTGTAACCTGATGTACTTCAGATCCTCTTGAGACCTTTACAGTGAAAAGTGATCCAAAGATCATAAAGTTATGAATTATGAACTCTGAAGGTGTTTCTGAGGCTCAAGATGCTCCAAACAGAACCAAACTGTCTCACATTTAAAGTCCTCAATGTTTTTATCTGATGTGGTTTTAATGTTTCAGAGGGAAGTCTGCTCTATAGCGCCCCCTAAACAACTTAGACGTACGTTTCACATAGATGTATGAAATTTGGTAAGCACATGTATCACATGTAGACTTAAAAAAAAGTCTCTTGGAGCCATCCTCTAAATCCAACCGGAAGTCGGCCATTTTTAATTTTGTATACATTTCTCGTGTTTTTTTTGTTGTTGCTATTTCTAGGCGCTGAACTTTAGTGAAGTCCTCCTAGAGAATGAATCACATCAACGTAATATTTAGTGAGAACAATCTAAAGACCCTAGTGATTCAAAGTTATCAAAAGCTTAAAGGTTTCATGAACGCTGAGGATGTGGTGTGGCGGCCATTTTACATGGTTCACCATCATCCATCAATCTGCTGTAACTCGACTGTACTTTGTCAAAACTGTCCCAAACTTGCCATGCTTGATGAGAGTCATGGCTTGAGGACTTCTGCGTGCCAATATTAACTCATAGTCACAGCACCACCTACTGGCAACCATTGTTATATGAAGGTTTGAGGTCCAAACACTGAGCGGACCCTCTGAAGAACATGTGGTTTCCTTTATATAAAGATAAAGATTTTTAAGTGTTTGGAGAGCAGAAATGAGCTCACAATAGTTTAAAGTTATGTCAGTAGGCAAATGACCTGTAATGCAGTAAACGGTGAGATTCAGGTTACATGTCACAATAAATGATGCACATGATGCATTGTGACAACACATCACTAAACATCTGCAGATGAAAGCTCACACTGTTTCATTGAAAGCAAGGCAAGTCAAGTTTATTTGTATAGCACATTTCAACAACAAGGTAATTCAAAGTGCTTCACATAAAACCATTACGATCAAAACAAGGCAAAAGAAAAGGAGATTTAAAAACAATTAAGAACATTCATTGAAACATTAAAAACAGTCATTAAAACACTAAAAAGCAGTTTAAGAAATAAAATACAGTAGTAAAATGCAGTAATGCAGGAAATTGATTAATTAATTAATGATTTCCTTGAATGTGGTTTAATCAAAGGCAGCAGCAAACAGAAACGTCTTCAGTCTGGATTTAAAGGAGCTGAGGGTCTCTGCAGACCTGCAGCTTTCTGGGACTTTGTTCCAGATATGTGGAGCAGAAGAACGCTGCTTCTCCATGTTTAGTTCTGACTCTGGGAACAGAAAGTAGACCGGTCCCAGACCACCTAAGGGGTCGGGATGGTTCATAGGGTAGCAGCAGATCAGAGATGTATTTTGGCCCTAAACCATTCAGTGCTTTATAAACCAACAGCAGGATTTTAAAGTCAATTCTTTGTTGGACAGGAAGCCAGTGCAAACACCTCAGAACTGGAGTGATGTGATCCACTTTCTTGGTCTTAGGCTACATCCATACTACTCCGTTTTCGTTTGGAAACAGAGTTTTCAAACGAAAACGATCTCCGTCCACACGGCGTTTCAGCCATCATTTCCGAAATGATCTCCGTCCAGAATAACACGCCTGGAAACGAATATCACGTGACTCTTCACGTACACTGGACATGCGCCGATGTAAACAGGAAGTAGATTGTCGTATTTTGTAACTAAGCAACCAGAGTAATAAAGTAGTCTTTAATGATCTTAAGTACATGTTTGATACTTAAGATCTTCTCTAAAATCTTCCTCCATAAACTCAAACAGATACAGTTTGTGGAAAGTTTAATAAGTTTTATTTTTCAGACTTAACGTTAGTTACAGCGCTGTGGGTCTCTCTCTCCCTCTCTCTCCGCTCACTGATCTCTCTCTCTCTCTCACACCGCTCACTGATCGCTACAATAACAGCTGTTTCCTCCGCAGACATGCAGACTTTAACTGGACAACAGCTGCTAGTAAAGACAACAAGGTCAGCAATGCCTGTAATCAGTTGTCTGCGTTAAATTAACCTGGTAGTCGATCGCGGGTGTCTACGTCATCGTTTCCAAACTTATGCGTTTCCGTCCGTCCACACGAATACGCTACCCGGAGTTTTCAAAGTTATCCGGTTTCGGGATCGTATCTAAACTCCTCCGTTTACGGTGCTCGAAAACGCCAGCGTAGTGTGGACGCTCAGTGTAAACGTAGCAAAACACATGCGTTTCCAAACGAAAACGGAGTAATGTGGATGTACTCTTAGTGAGGACTCGAGCTGCAGCGTTCTGAATCAGCTGCAGCTTTCTGATTGACATTTTTACAGAGACCTGTAAACACACCGTTACAGTAGTCCAGTCTACTGAAGATAAATGCATGGACAAGTTTTTCCAAATGCTGTTGAGACATAAGTCCTCTAATCCTTGATATATTCTTCAGGTGATAGTAGGCGGATATGGCTGTTCAGGTTGAGGTCTGAATCCATAACTACACCTAGATTTCTGGCTTGGTTTGTGGTTTTTAACATCAGTGACTGAAGCTGAGCGCTGACTTTCGATGACAACACACTTTGTTGTTTTCCATAATCTGAGCTAGTGGAAGCATGTAGATGTTGAACAGAAGAGGCCCCAGTATTGAACCTTGGGGAACACCACATGTTATTTTAGTCAGCTCTGATGTGTAATTACCTACAGACACAAAGTATTCTCTGTCCTTCAAGTAGGATTCAAACCAGTTAAGTGCTGTGCCAGAGAGTCCCACCCAGATTTTTAGTCTTTCTAGTAGTATGTCATGGTCGTACGTGTCAAATGCAGCACTGAGATCCAGTAATACTAAGACTGAAATTCTGCCACTGTCTGTATTTAAGTGGATGTTGTTGAAAACCTTAACAAGAGCAGTTTCAGTACTGTGGTGCTGTCGAAAGCCTGACTGGAAGACATCAAAACAGTTATGTACGGCCAAGAAGTTGTTCAGCTGTTGAAAAAACGCTTTTTCAATTATTTTACTTAAAAATGGGAGGTTTGATATTGGCCTATACATTTTCATTGTAGCGGAGTCTAAATTAGCCTTCTTTAGGAGTGGTTTAATAATTGCAGTTTTTAGGGCTTGTGGGAAGACACCTGAGAGAAGGGATGTGTTTACAATCTGTAAAAGATCAGTGGTCATGCAGCTTGAAATATTTTTGAAAAAGTGTGTTGGTAGAATATCCAAACAGCAGGAGGATGACTTCAGATGTTGAATAATGTCTTCTAGGCTTCTAAGGTCGATTGAATGAAATTGTGTCATGATATTTGAATGGATGTTATTCAGAGATGGGGATAACACATATCCTGTGGTTGGTGTGGAGGCACTGACTGCTCGTCTAATTTTCTGAATTTTGTCAGAGTCATGCTGAGTCAGATCATAGTTATCAAGGACACCACATAGTTCTATAGACCCTCTGTCCTGGGGATTATCAACATGGATATTAAAATCGCCAACAATAACAACACAGTCAAAATCAATACAGATTATAGACAGCAGTTCAGTAAACTCATCAAAGAAGGTTGCACAGTATTTAGGTGGTCTGTAAATGTTTAGGAATAAAGCTCGAGTGGAATTCAGAGCCACATATTCAAAAGAAGTAAAATGACCAAAGGACATCTGCTTACATTGAAGAGAATCATTAAATAAAATAGCAACTCCACCTCCTTTCTCATGCGCTCTTGTGAGGTGTTGATTCAATAAGAACAGCTGCACTGTTATCTTGGTCTAACCAAGTTTCAGTAAAAAGCAAAATGTCCAGTTTGTGCCTAACAATAAAATGATTTATTAAAAATGTGTTTCCTGACAGATACCTGACATTTAATAAGGCTAAGTTTAATGTAGTTAAAGCTGTATTTGCCAAATTTATTTGGACAGGCCGACGAGGAATGAGTGTTAAGTTTGATAAGTTTGCAGGTTTACTATTGTTTCCTCGCAGCCTCACCTGTATTTTTCTATAAACCATCAGGACAGGAATTGAGAAGGCTAGCTGCATACCGACTTTTCCTGGAGAGCATTGGTGTCATTAGCCTTGTAGCCTGGACCCAGAAGATATCAATTATTGCCTTTATCAGGTAGGGGAGGCTTTACCTTCGCCGATTGTGTCAAAACTGGTCTTGTCCTTAGCGCTTGTCCTTAGCAGTGGGAACAGACGGATGACGCAGGAAGAAAAACAGGTAGAGGTAAACAGTTTTACCCCTGACTTGTTCAGAAAAACTCCATGTGCCTTAAAAAGATGTCTGCGCTCCCAGAGAAGGTAGAAATTGTTGATAAAATGTACTGAATGGTCAGTACATGCAGTTGACAGCCATTTGTTCAGTGCAAACAGCCTGCTGAATCCTTCATCTCCTCCTCTGACTGGTGGAAGAGGACCACTGATAAACACCTCAGCCTTGACAGAGCTGACTGTGTTTAACAGATCATTAAAGTCTCGCTTCAGAACTTCAGACTGTTGTTTCACAATAGCACAGCTTCCTGTATGCACGATGATGTTTTTCACCGTGGGATGGTCAGCCACGATGTCCAGGATTTTGTCTCTCATGTTAGAGACCATATCTTTCAGAAAGCAGAGTATTTTGGTATTCTTGCTGCACATCGTTCTGACATCTTTTACAGCATAGTCACCAACAATCAGAGTCTAAGGCCCAGTCATTAGCTTTGAAGGGTTTGAAGGGTCCTTTTCTCTGGACTCCTCACTCGTCTCCTCTACCAACGTGTTCTACTAGATTACTGTCAGACCTCCAGGAGAAACACAGAGAGTTCAGAGAGCTGCTTTTACTTTGACAGTCTGTTATGTTACAAACACTGAAGCGCATTCTCAGCTTACCTTTGTTCTTCCATCTTTACGGGCTCACATTTACTATCGTATACAGAGATAAACTCCAAACATTGGAGGTTTAAGCCGACGACACCGCTGCTCCACTCAGGAAACACCGTCTGACTCGTTCACGCAGCGACTGATAGACGAGGAAGAGCAACGTCTGCTGAAGCAGCGTTCAGCCAGAACCCTCCACATCCACGAGGGAGGGAGGACCATCAATGTTGCTTCCAGCTTTAACTCCATTGTAAATTACTCTTAAGAGTTTCTGTTCGTTTAAGGTGAATATTTTCTACAAACCTTTGGTAATCACTTCCTGCTGGCTTTTATTTTTTAAGTGCCCTTTCTATGTTTTGGGTCCTTTTATTTTGAAGTCCTTCTGGCGAAACCGGAAGCAGATCCAACTCTCCTCAGATTATAGTAGCTTGACTTCGGATTTGGATAAGTAAAGATAATTGATGGTGCAGACGAAAAGTGTTATAAAATATTCCTCTGCAATATCAGTTTATTAATTTACGGCTAAGCACCTAGCTGGAACGGGAACAAGGTATTGTGTGTTTATTGTGTGTTTTATGTATTTCTGTTTCAACTAGATGCTAATGTTAGCTTAAGAGGGTTAGCTAAATGACTAAACTAATTTAAGCTAATGCTATATTTCGGTTTTACATGTGCTTTTGAAATGTGTATATATATTAGAGAAGATGTTTAATTAATGCTCCCATGTATATTGAAATGTAATTTAAGGAATGTTTAAACTCGTAAGAGCTCATTTATCTTTTATCTGTTCCGTAGCTCTTAAAAAGGTGTTTTTCTGGAGATTGGCTAAATGAGAAAAAATAAATAAAGGCTTCTGGAAACATCAGTACGCTTCACCATTGTACGGCTGGGGTCTTCTGGCACTTCTGACCTACTATTACCTTCATTGAAGACAAACATCAAGTATTTCTGTAACTTCTTGTTGGTTCCTTCCAAGCCAAAAGACTGAAGAGCATTGTGAACGTCATTTCTTAGAGATGACTCTGCAGCTCAAAGTGACAACAACATGGAAACTGTCCCATGAGTGTCTTTAGTATTGAGGTGAATGAGCTGTGTGTGTTTGTCATGATGAAGATAAATAATGTTGTTGTGTTTGTGTGAAGGTGTGTGTGGACTCTGCTATGAATCAGTGTGAGGACAGAGAGGAGGGAGTCCCTCTCTCTAAAACCAGCCAGACCAGAGCTCAGAGGTGAGATGACCATCTCTAACTGTCCATGACTCAAAGTCTTTCATTCACTGACTCTGTTTCTACATGTGACCAGGACCCATCAGGGACCAGACTGTCCTGGACCTGGACCTGAACCTGAACTTGGACCTGGACCCAGCTGTGTGTCCATGAAGAGTGACCGGTCTATGGATCTTCCTATTAAATTCAAAGATGGACGCCACTCTGTTGATCAAAGGTGAGGATTTCAAACTGATGATGATGATGAAGTCAAAAGGACACTCAGGTAAAACTCTTTTACACCACATGGTTCCTCTCTTCATCCTAATTGGACAGCATTACTCTTCAACCATCATGGTCACCTCACTGCATCATTTCCTGTCTTTGCTGCACTGAATACAGCTTCAACATCAACACTGAAACATTTCTACATGAAACATTGATTTCATACTAAATGTCTCCTAAAACTACCAGAATACAAATACACACAATACATACTACTGAGTACAGTAGGTTTATTACAGTGTTTCCCCTACCATTATATTAGCCCCCGCCCCCCCTTGAAGGTCAAGTTAATTTAGTTTAATGTTATTTTCTATATAGCTCCAGATCACAACAGAAGTCATTTAAGGTTCCTTTCCTATAGAACAAGTCTACACCTTGTTCTTTTATTAAACAAACTAAATAGCCTCATGTTATTTATCTTATTTACAGACAGCATGTCATTTCTGTCTCGACATGGTCGTGTTTACAATTCTCCTCTGCTCACACACACACACACACGCACACACAGGTGAGCACCCTCCCACCGACAGACAGAGAGCGCGTGTCGGAAAATATGTTGCGTCAACCACCTGAAAAGCAGACAAAAATTTCTGCGTTTTTTAAACGCTCCCATGTGGTGAAGATGGCAACACTCGCTCTCCTGCGAGTAGCAGCCGGAGAAGCTCTTCTGCTCCGGGTCCATGTACAGAAAAGAGTCCAAGAGCTGCACGCCCTGTGTCCCCCCCTCCTCCCGCCCACAAGCAGCTAAAGTCCAGTCACCACCGGATGACAGGTTCTGACCCAGCTTGGCTGTCGGAGGGGAAATACTCCTCCTGGCTGTACAAGACTGATCTTGATAAATAAGTAAATAAATAAATAGATTAGATAGATAGATAGATAGATAGATAGATAGATAGATAGATAGATAAAATACAGTACATAACCAGGCCATTTATAGAGTCTCCCTGCCAGTCAACACCATGATTCCTTTAAGTCCCCCCCCCCCCCCCCCCCCCCAAAAAAAAGAAGCTGTAAACCTAGGGGAAACACTGATACATCACTGCATTTATCTGGTGTTTCTATCAGGAGGAAGCTGGAACAACCTGGACCTGAACCTGGACCCAGCTGTGTGTCCATGAAGAGTGACTGGTCTATGCCTCATCCTATTGACTTCAAAGATGGACGCCACTCTGTTGATCAAAGGTGAGGATTTCAAACTGATGATGAAAACAAAGTGATGATGATGATGATGATAACTTTATTTAAATAGCACCTTTCCAAAACAAAATTACAAACTGCTTCACAATAAAACATGAAAGCAAATAAGAAACACAATCAAACTGGTAAAATAAGATTTAAATAAATAAATAAAATCCATCAGATAAAAATAATCCAAACGGTAAAAGTGAGTCTTCAGAAGAGATTTAAATAGGAGACTGAATTTTCTGGCCTTAGATTACCAGAAAGAGAGTTCCACAGCTGAGGGGCCCGAACAGCAAAGGCCCGTTGTGTGGTGTAAAAGCTGTACAATAGTACAGAGTGAGTGCTATAATACTGAAATAATGAAATGTGAGAAAAGAAAGTTTGTCTTTGGAGTATGTATTCTCTGTGCAGAGAAGGTTCAATCATCCCACTAAGTGCCTGTGTGCAGTCTGAGGGATGAAGAGCCCCGTGTGCAGGGTTTGAACATCTTATAAAGGACCAGTGCACAAGGGTGGGGGGGTAGGATGAGTCCTCACTAACACATCTGTTTCTGTTCCTAACCTAAACATTCTGTGGTTGACTGTCTGCACCCCCATTCACTTACTTCCTCTTATGGAAGCAAAGCAGACATTCCACATATGGTCCTGTAATACATTAAAGCACACACACACTAAGTCACATATATGATCTTGTTAGTGAGTATATATATTTTGCGTCCACAGCTGCAGCAGCTAAAAAGACTAAAACGCTCACATCTTTTGGTCATAGTGGTAGTTGGACCAGACGAGGGGTACATCTCAAGTCTCTTAATTGTCATTTCCTCGATCCTCACTTGAACCGGAAGTTGTTCTGCGCCGCCATATTGACGGCCGTCCCAAAGCTCTTATTTAGCTCGGAGGCGAGAGGAGAGAGGCGGGATCGAGGAGGAGCCATGAGCGAGGACCCACAGTTTATTAAAGAGGTGACAGAGAAAGCACCTCTACAGTGATGATAACTGTGTGCCTTTATTAGTTTTTAGTATTATTAGTTACTATTAAGTACAGTGATCATGTGAACAGACACAAACTTCTCAAAAGTCTCTCCAGCTGTTAAAGCCGACTGACAGCTGATCACAGCTGTCTTCAATAATTATCCACAATTTAGCAATAACAAGACCAAAGGCAATATATAATAAAGTATCACACATCCTGTGTCTGCCTTGGTATTATGTTTTAATCTAATCTTAGTCTAAATAGCCACTGAAGCAGTAACAAGTCAAACTTTTTAAAGACACATTTTGGGACTTAATTCTGCATTTCTGCATTTACAATGTGATCTACAAAATCTACATGACTTGTATTGTATAATGCAAAGAATCAAAACTTATATTAATTTGCTATAACAGAATAGTGCTTTTGTATTATAATGAAAAATTAGATAAAATTACATTTTATAATATAACATTCTGTAATGCAGCTTGAATTATTTTTTTAATAAAATAACCCTAATGCATTGAATAAATGTGAATAGATATGGTGTGCAAAAATATTGTGTGACATGAAGAAACATAAATAACATGTATAACAAGAGAAACAAATAAAAAAAATGGAAACTTGATGAGTAGTCACATCGGAATATATTTGACGTGTCATAGGGAAATTATGAATATGAATGTCATTTGAGCTGATTTTGCCTTTCATTTTCTCAAAGACTGTACAGTAGAATCTCATGAAAGTAGACTTGGACATAGTGGGGGTCCTCATGAACAACAATCCAGTGAAAGGTTAATATAACCTCTTAAGGATTTCCTGTAATCAAAGTCCAAATATGAGGAAATCATGAATATGAATGTCATTTGAGCTGACTTTAATTTTCTCAAAGACTTTACAGTAAAATGTCATTACATTTGTCATGGACATGTATGAGGTCATCATGAACAGAACTCCAATGGAAATGTTAGCTAACCAATGAAGGAAATGTTTTTATTACAGAACAAAGATTTCGAACCCTTTTTAAAATAAAGATAGTACAGCAGTGTAACTTCAGATTTTATTATTGTTGGATTTCATATAATGTACAAAATAATGCCTTTGACTTGTTATATAGAATTGGGCAAATTATTGTTCAAATGTAGGTCTATTTCTGGGCTTTTTGGGCTATCAAAGCACCCGTACAGTAGCACCACGAATAGACGAGCATTACATTTCAAGCGCCGGCTGACATGACCGACGTTCTGCGAATGACGGATGACTTGACCGCAGTAAGCTGCTGCATTAGATGTGCTCAGGACTACAGAGACACAGGACAGATTCTCATCACAGCACCTCCTGCTGGACAGAGGGTTCTACCGCTCTCTGAGTAACAGAGGAACAGTGAGTACTCAGTTCAAAACTGTTCCTTGAGGATTCAAATGAGCTCCGACAAGCGCGCCAACCTTACGGTATCATCACACTGACTATCAAATCCCGGGTATTATTATTGTGTGTTTTTTATTTTCTGTGGGTCACAATTTTGGTGATAAATTGGGCTATTGTAGACACATTCCTAAAATCTATATTTTCGTAGACCCTCTCCAATTTACCTCCCATGCAATAGGGGTATGATATGAAGACCCTGAACTACAATTGGAATTAAGAAGGTCGGCTACATACTAAAATCTCAGGTGGCATATGGCACAATGTGAGCTGATTCTTCATGATTCCTCCACAGAGAGGACCAGGAGAGCTCAGAGGTTCCCAGAGGTCAGTCTGCCCAGCAGCATCAAACACACCTGGACTCCATATTTATGGTCTGTACATGTTCAACTACTTTTATATCTTTTCTGTTCACAATCATCTCCATGCTGCACTTTGTAGACCAGTGGATTGCCAGTCTGTCCAACATGGTTCTGATGTTTGGTTCCATGGTTTTAGTTTGTGTCATTCATAGAATATTCTGTTCCAGCTGCTGGAGGAGAACATCTTCACTTTTGTGAAGAACGAGCTGAAGAAGATCCAGAAGGTTGTGAGTTTGGATTACCCAGAATGGTTAGAGAGTCAGAGGGAGGATGAGGAGGTGCTGGACGGTGAGGATGAAGAGCAGAGGAGGAGCAGCAGAGAGGCATTTGAGAAGATCACACTGCACTTCCTGAGGAGAATGAAGCAGGAGGAGCTGGCTGACTGTCTGCAGAGCAGTAAGAGGATTTCTCTAAAGATTTAACATGCTGGATAAATGGGATGTTTACTAATGTCTCAAGAGATGGACAAACATATATTCAGATATGTTGAAATATTTCTCTAATAATTTATTCATTGATCTTCTTTGTTTTTATTCAGGAAGTCCTTCAGGACTTCCTGCTGCAGTTTGTCAGCGTGAACTCAAATCTAACCTGAAGAAGAAGTTCCAGTGTGTGTTTGAGGGGATCGCTAAAGCAGGAAACCCAACCCTTCTGAATCAGATCTACACAGAGCTCTACATCACAGAGGGAGGGACTGCACAGGTCAATGATGAACATGAGATCAGACAGATTGAAACAGCATCCAGGAAACCACACAGACCAGAAACAACCATCAGACAAGAAGACCTCTTTAAAGCCTCACCTGGAAGAGAGGAACCAATCAGAACAGTGATGACAAAGGGAGTGGCTGGCATTGGGAAAACAGTCTTAACACAGAAGTTCACTCTGGACTGGGCTGAAGAAAAAGCCAACCAGGACATACAGTTCACATTTCCATTCACTTTCAGAGAGCTGAATGTGCTGAAAGAGAACAAGTACAGCTTGGTGGAACTTGTTCATCACTTCTTCACTGAAACCAAAGAAGCAGGAATCTGCAGGTTTGAAGAGTTCCTGGTTCTGTTCATCTTTGACGGTCTGGATGAGTGTCGACTTCCTCTGGACTTCCACAACACTGAGGTCCTGACTGATGTTACAGAGTCCACCTCAGTGGATGTGCTGCTGACAAACCTCTTCAGGGGGAAACTGCTTCCCTCTGCTCGCCTCTGGATAACCACACGACCTGCAGCAGCCAGTCAGATCCCTCCTGAGTGTGTTGGCATGGTGACAGAGGTCAGAGGGTTCACTGACCCACAGAAGGAGGAGTACTTCAGGAAGAGATTCAGAGATGAAGAGCAGGCCAGCAGGATAATCTCCCACATCAAGACCTCACGAAGCCTCCACATCATGTGCCACATCCCAGTCTTCTGCTGGATCACTGCTACAGTTCTGGAGGATGTGTTGAAGACCAGAGAGGGAGGAGAGCTACCCAAGACCCTGACTGAGATGTACATCCACTTCCTGGTGGTTCAGTCAAAACTGAAGAAGGTCAAGTATGATGGAGGAGCTGAGACAGATCCACACTGGAGTCCAGAGAGCAGGGAGATGACTGAGTCTCTGGGAAAACTGGCTTTTGATCAGCTGCAGAAAGGGAACCTGATCTTCTATGAATGCGACCTGACAGAGTGTGGCATCGATATCAGAGCAGCCTCAGTGTACTCAGGAGTGTTCACACAGATCTTTAGAGAGGAGAGAGGACTGTACCAGGAAAAGGTCTTCTGCTTCGTCCATCTGAGTGTTCAGGAGTTTCTGGCTGCTCTTCATGTCCATCTGACCTTCATCAACTCTGGAGTCAATTTGCTGTCAGAAGAACAAACAACCTCCCGTTGGTCTGAAGTCTCTAGAGAGAAACCTGAACTAACACATCTCTACCAGAGTGCTGTGGACAAGGCCTTACAGAGTCCAAATGGACACCTGGACTTGTTCCTCCGCTTCCTCCTGGGTCTTTCACTGGAGACCAATCAGACTCTCCTACGAGGTCTGCTGACACAGGCAGGAAGTAGCTCACAGACCAATCAGGAAACAGTCCAGTACATCAAGAAGAAGATCAGTGAGGATGTGTCTCCAGAGAAAAGCATCAATCTGTTCCACTGTCTGAATGAACTGAATGATGGTTCTCTAGTGGAAGAGATCCAAGAGTTCCTGAGTTCAGGACGTTTCTCCACAGATAAACTGTCTCCTGCTCAGTGGTCAGCTCTGGTCTTCATCTTACTGACATCAGAAAAAGATCTGGACGTGTTTGACCTGAAGAAATACTCTGCTTCAGAGGAGGCTCTTCTGAGGCTGCTGCCAGTGGTCAAAGCCTCCAACAAAGCTCTGTAAGTACAGAGAGAGTTAGATTCATATATCATAACTTAAATACGCTGCTATTTTTTCTACTTATTGTTTATTTTTTCTTCATCATTGTCTCTTCAGACTGAGTGTCTGTAAGCTTTCAGAGAGAAGCTGTGAAGCTCTGTCCTCAGTTCTCAGCTCCCAGTCCTCTAGTCTGAGAGAGCTGGACCTGAGTAACAACAACCTGCAGGATTCAGGAGTGAAGCTGCTGTCTGCTGGACTAGAGAGTCCACATTGTGAGCTGGAGACTCTCAGGTGACCCTGTGAATTACTTTTCTTTGTACTAAGTTTAAAGTTTACACACAAACAGATTGGTGATGACAATAATAAACATAAACCTTCCAGCCCTCACAGTTCCCTCAGATTATGTGACAGGTGTGTTGTTTTGTGCGTTTGCAGCCTGTCAGGCTGTCTGATCACAGAGGAAGGCTGTGCTTCTCTGGTCTCAGCTCTGAGCTCTAACCCCTCCCATCTGAGAGAGCTGGACCTGAGCTACAATCATCCAGGAGACTCAGGAGTGACGCTGCTGTCTGCTGGACTGAAGGATCCAGACTGGACACTGGAAACTCTCAGGTATGAAGAGACCTGCTGCAGCCACAGACAATCAGTCTGATAGAGAAGGTAGAGCTGGAGACCTTTTCTCTGTCACACTGTCAGCCTGGTTAATATGACCCTGACACACCAAGCTGACCTCAAACTACCAGAGACTCATCAAACTCATGGTGGGTTGACATGCGTCAACGTCGTCACGCTGCAGGTTTGTGGACTCATATCAAACAATAGTTCAATCAGGAGAGACAAGTCAGATAAAGAAAATATAATTGTTTATTATAAACAAATGATATGTGATGATAAAGTCTTCCCAGTCTTTGGAGCTTGGACTCTACAGGGACATTTGTAATCGAGGGGCGTCTGCCCTGAGCAGCAGCGAGATAAATCCCCCCGTGGAGTCCATACACTGGTGGTGGTGGTGGCTGATGAGGCTGATAGAATGATGAGTTAATGAAGATGATGGATCTGATGAAGAATGAGCGGAGATGGGAAGGTGTAGGGGGAGTGTAACAGCAACCTGAACGTCATGGAGGGTTGCGTAACAGCTGCATGGACGTACTGAAGGTAGAGAGACAATCATATTTAAAAGAGACAGCAGCAACATGATAGGCTAACCATGTAATTGTGTCGTTGTGCTGTTGGATAGAGACCAGCTGATCTAGACAGCTGATATCATGAATGACAGCCCCAAACAATGACAGCAGGGGAAAAATGAGCATGAGGAGTGTGGCAGATGTATGAGAAATAAACTACGGGCTTAGTCGTGTAAGAGTTCAGTCTTCCTGACTGAACTTACCCTAGAGCTTCATTTGGATGTTTTGATGCTTGTGTGTGTTGCCCTTTAGTCCAGACATTATTGTGAAAAGACAAACAAAGAAACAATCTGTTTAAAGCGTCTTGATGAATCCTCACAATAGGAATGTTTTTCTGTTTTAAAGGAGTTCAGCTTTACCTGGTTCTGGTTTGTTTTGCACTGAGAGCCAGTTTCCTGGCTGATAAGAGTCAACTTGTTGAAACTACAGGTGACACTGAGACGCTCAGTGAAGAACCAACAGCTGATTGTGGACATGGTGTGTCAGAGCCCAAAGAGGTTTATTTAGGACTGGACCAAAGTTCTAGGGGGACACAGGCAGTGCCCTGTGGCTGCAGACAGACTTGAGCTGTACTATTTTCACCCCCGGATTACAGATAAATGAAACCAGTGCTGTAATAATTATCATTATTACACAAACACAAGAGGTCGCTTGTCAGGACCAAAACATCCAACAATCAATACTTCTATATTGACAATGGATCAGCTGACTCAGTGTAATGGTGAAGAGTTGTGTAGTGGTGATGAACCCATAGAGAACTGTCTCCATCTCTGCAGCTCTACAGAGCTTTTTAGCCTTTTTTATCTCCTAGTTTTGGTTCTGCAGCACATTTCCTGTTTGGTTCAGTCTCAGTGTTTCCAGCAGCAGCTGTTTTCATCCAACAAGCTGTGATGAAGCCACTGTTCACTACCTGCTCAGCAGCAAACAGCAGACCGACTCAGTTAGAGACTAGCTGGTGAACATAGTGGAGCATTTAGCAGCTAAAGAGACAGATATTTCCCTCAGGAGGTGGTGGAGACCAAAAACGGAGTTAAAAGAGAGAGAATATTGGATTTCCATTCATCAGGTGACACAAACACAAAGACTCCTGATGAATCATGTTGATGTTTAACTGCTGAATGTGGAAGCAGCTGGTTGATATCATGTTAGACACAACTACTTTATAAACTGATAATATGTCACATGTTGTGTTTACAGCTTGTTTTCACTGAACCACAAGTGGACAAAGAAATCAATTGATGCAGGTTTAAACATTTGATTTACTGACTGACTGGTAGAGAGAACTGAGTCTGAAATGGATGATGATTGTCAATATAATACTGATAATAATATATCATGAATAAGTGAACATAATGAGCTGTCGTCATGGGCCAATCAGAAGAAGCTCCAGTGAAGTAAAAGAATATGAGCTGATGAATAATAAGTGCTCCATGTGAACATGAATAACAAAGCTCTGTGTATGAGAGCGATGTAATGTCCATGTTTCCATGCTGCTCTGACCCCCCTCCTCCTTTCAGGGTGGAGCCTGCTGGAGTCCGATGGTTCAGACCAGGTCTGAGGAAGTGTAAGTGTGCTTTGAATTTGATTCATGAAAACAAAGCATCTTCAAACTGTGACATCACTCATTCACATCTCTGATGTCATCGTCAAACAGATGATAGATTAATAACTGCAGCTGTATTGTGTCTTGTTCTCTCCCTCAGATTCCTGTGAACTCGCACTCGACACAAACACAGTGAACAGAAAACTCAAACTGTCTGAAAACAACAGGAAGGTGACACGTGTGGTGGAGGATCAGTCATATCCTGATCATCCAGACCGATTTGATTACTATTATCAGCTGCTGTGTAAAACTGGTCTGACTGGTCGCTGTTACTGGGAGGTCGAGTGGAGAGGAAGTGTTATTATATCAGTGAGTTACAGAGGAATCAGAAATAAAGGAAACAGTAAAGACTGTGTGTTTGGAATGAATGATCAGTCCTGGAGTCTATGGTGCTCTCATGATGATGATGATGATGATGATGATTGTTACTCTGTCGCTCACAATAAGTCATTTACACCCATCACCTCCTCCTCCGCCTCCTCCTCCTCCTCTGGTAGAGTAGCAGTGTATGTGGACTGTCCTGCTGGCTCTCTGTCCTTCTACAGAGTCTCCTCTGACACACTGATCCACCTCCACACCTTCAGCACCACATTCACTGAACCTCTTTATCCTGGGTTTGGGTTTGAGGCTGGTTCTGGTTCTGGTTCTGCTTCCTCAGTGTCTCTGTGTTCTCTGTAGGAGGGAGAGTCTCCTCCTGCTAGAGAAACGTTCTCGCTGCTGACCAGATAGCTCAGTCTGTACAGGATCACACACAGCTGATGTTAGTTAGTACCAACCTGATCTCTCAGTGGTTGTAGATGCAGTTGGAGCAGGTGAGGGGTACCTGAGCTGGTCTGGACTCTGGGGGGGTTGAGAGCTCTCTGGGACTTGTGGTGTTGCAGATGGATGTCTGAAAGAGCTGAGCGAGGTCCATGTAATGACCTGACATAATGTGTTGTCTGAGAGAAGCTGTGAAACATCTTTTACTTTGTGTATAAAACTGAACTTTGTTGTCTTGAAACATTTGTTTGTGTGAATAAAAACCTCCGAATGTCAAACAAGAGTCTTTCTGGATCAAATTCAGCATCTGTGGAAAAATAATCACAAGTTGTAAAGAGTTGTTTTGATTTGAACAAACTAAATTCATCATCTTTGATCATCGTGTAACAAATGAACAAACTTTGAGAAGTGACGTTGAAATCAAAAGAAATAACATTTTTTGATGATTCTATATAATAAAGCACATAAACATCATGTCAAAGCAAAAATGTCCAAATCCATCCCAACACTGTATAAAATGAAGGATTAGTTGAATCCAGCTTCATTCTTCACGTTGTATTGTTCACGTTTACTTCATTCATCACTGACTGTGTGCTAGTTTGATGAAACTCATAGAAACAAATGAAAAGAGAGACAAAATGAAGAGAGAACAAATCTGAAAGCTAAAATGAGATCCACGTGTGCGTGTAGAGGAGCCGCGTGTGCAACTGAAACAACCGCACACGCATATTACTTTTCTCCCCGTTAAAGGTTTTTTGGGGAGTTTTTCCTGTTCTGATGTGAGGGTCCAGGACAGAGGATGTCACATGTTTACAGATTATAAAGCCCTCTGAGGAGAATTTGTGATTTGTGATTTTGGGCTGTACAAAATAAATTGAATTGTAATGAATTGAATAAATCTAATGAAGAGTATATTAACAGAAATAGTACTAATAATTGCGGAAATGATTATATTAAAATGATTACTATTAATAATAACAGCGGCAGTAGTGGATGTAATAAAATTATAATGATATTATATGGAGTGTCGTAGCAGTAATAGTAATAACTGGAAGCTGGTTCCACAGAAGAGGAGCTTGATAACTGAAGGCTCTGGCTCTAATTCTACTTTTTAAGACTGAACCACAAGTAACCCTGAATTTAGGGAGCACAGCTCTCTAGTAGGGTAATATGATGCTATAAGCTCCTTAAGATATGATGGTGCCTGACCAATTAGGGATTTGTAAGTGAGGAGAATGATTTTAAATGAAATTCTTGATTTTACAGGGAGTCAGTGCAGAGAATACAGGAGTAACATGATCTCTTTTCTTAATTGTTGTTAATACACGAGCTGCAGCATTCCTTTTACAAGTAAGTAAAAATGTGCAGCACAATGCAGAACATCATGAAACATCGCAACTTATTTTGTCATTTTACTTGGGAGATTTTTGCAAGAAACGACTGCCAAAAAAAACACCGCACTCGATGTCAGACAGCGAGCTGCAGCAGAAGCTGCCGTTTGCCAGCAGCAGACCAACTAAACCGTTTTGGAAAGGTAGCTAGCAGATCTGTGCTGGACACAAACACGCCGACGCTGGAACATAGAGAAGCACTTCATGAGAACTAGAAGGACTCTCTGAGAACACAGGCAGACCACAGACGATGGTGCATTCAGGTGCTCCTCGGATGGTCCTTTTTTCGCAAGTTGGGAAGCCGTTCTTCCACCTTATGTGTGTTAATGAGAGTTAAGCCGTAATGTGGAAACAACATGGATGCTTCAAAGAAGATGTGTTGTATTTGAATGCTCAAACATCACGGTAGCTGTTTTTGAGTTCTTGTTCCGACTTGAGGGGGGCTTGAAGGATTGTGAATTTTCCCAGTGGGAAACTCATTATGGCGATGTAAATGAATGTGAAACATACTGTCATGCGTGTGCAAAGAAACAGATAATATAAAGCGTAACCTCCTTGTCGGATGTCACTAACTGTTTGACAGGTGTTGTACGTGGATTAAAGCAGGAAGCTGCTGTCCCCTCCTTCCAGTACTGAATCTTTTAATGGTACAGAGTACCGGACTGTAACGGCCCTTGGCTACAGCACTATAATAAAGACATCTACAGCACAACGTTCTGCGTATAGAGATAGTCCGGTAGCAAGAATTCAAAAGTTATTAAATAATTTACCCTCGATGAAAGAGGGTTCTTCGGAAATTCTATTAAATGTTCAATTTCAATAAGCCAGAACAAGGTGGAGGGTGTGGTTAAAACAGTGAGTGAATTTCTGTACACTCTGACAAAAGCTAATCGCTATATAATAATGAGATAAACGCAGTACTAAGGCTATCAGTATCAACGTCCACAGGAATATTTAAATCACCTACAATAATTACTTTTTCTGTTTTAGGGACCATTCTTGATAAGAACTCAAAATTCCGACTTGGGGCGCGGTACACTATAACAAATAGATCTGGCTGTATGTTTACCAGGTTGGGTGTGAAAGACTAAGAACCAGGCTTGAGTTATAATCTAGTTCAGGTTCAGGTTGATTCGTGGGCTTGAGTAGGCCGGTGCCTCGAGGAACGTGAGCACTGATATGACTGACCACGGTGGATTCATTTAGGCTGCCTCCTCATGACCGCCAGGTTTCAGTAAGACAAAATATATCAATATGATTTTTTAATTTAATCATTTCAGATGACGGCGATCTGATATTTCACATTTCAACATTGAATTCTTCTTTTTTGTTGCACTGTTGCAGTGGTGGTAGTGTCCATTGTAGCTTATTTTCTATGACTCTTCTATTTACTTATGATTGAAATCATTTAAGTGGCAGTGGGGCAAATGCTCCAATGTAAGCATAAAGAAGCATTTAAGACTGCAACTTTCTGGTCTCAACTCTCCGTTGTACTATTAAACACTATTAAACTTACCCAGTGACCACTAACCGGGATTTCAACGTTGATTTTTAGTTGAAAACTGGTCAGAACGTCTAACAACACGCATGTGCAGGAACTTTGGCTCTGACTGCTTGTACAACTTTGAACATAACACCTGTCCAGAGACTCATCAGAATTGCATTTTTATTACTTCAGTTGCCTATTATTATATTTTTAACATGGAAATGATAAAATTGAAAACACCAACCATAATAATAACAACAATATGATAATAATTGTGTGTGTAGATCTAATAGATATCACATAAACTGACATCATATGACATTAACAAAGCATATTTTTATTATTGTGCTCCATTCAGACCACATACAATGGTAGACATCACAGGGTACATCCCAAGTCTCTTTTATATTTCCTCACTTGAACCAGTAATTGTTCTGATCTGACATCTTGAAGGCCGTCTCAAACCTCTTATTTCTGCTCTGAGGAACGAGGAGGGATCTCTCGAGGGCCGTGAGAGAGAATAGCTAGCAGCCTTCACGAAAGTCTCTAACAGTCGACACGCCCCCTTATTGGATATCAAGTATTGATTGGACGCTGCAGCTGATCAGACTGATCTGATATATCTCAATCTCAACAGTGAGTGACCGTGGCTAAGTGGAGAGCAGTCCTTCAATCAGAGGATCGGCGGTTCGATCCCCGGCTCCTGCTCCGTTAGTCGCATGTCGATTTGTGTCCTTGAGCAAGACACTTAACCCTAAATGTCTCCCGTAGCTGTGCCTACAGTGTGTAGATAGATACTGAATTGTAAGTCGCTTTGGATAAAGGCGTCTGCTAAATGACTGTAATGTAATATCACTGAAGTTTCATACCAGAGTGAAGACAGATCATAGATTAAACTCAAGTGTATCACTCACAAGTTTTATATTTTATTTGTTTTTTGATTCACCATCTGGTTAAAATCTATGTTAATTGTCTGAATAACAAAATGACCACAAACAACTTTCTTCTTCCACTCTGGCAGTTATTACTGTGTGTCTTTATTTGCATTATTAGCATAGTGCACATGTGTGCAGACATAAACTCCATCATAAGCTGTTGAAGCTGACTGACAGCTGATCCAGCTGTGATCAGCTGCTGCCAACAGATGTCGCTTCATGTGACGCTAAAGAGGTAAGGACGTCTCATTTCTCTTAAAACATGTTTCCTCGTTTCCTCTCTCCTCGCATGGTTTCTTTGCATCTCTCCATGCATCCCTGGTGGGAGGGACTAAGGCCCAATCCCAGTGTCCCCCCTGAAGCCTCAAACCCTGAACCCTGAAAGACTCACTGACGTCACCTGGTGAGGGCTTGAAATGGTGTAAATACCAATGGGACAGCACTTTGCTGCAACATATCACGTTACCATGACAACAACAAAAAATAAGATGTATAATTGTGTGTATTATTTTATACTTTGTACTCCCTGATTTGAACATCCTCCAGACTCTTTCCTCACAATATGAGAGGTAATTTCATTTAATCTATTTACTCATTTTTGTCAAAACAGCTTCAATGATAAAATCAAATATTTGATGAATAAATAAATAAATAAATATCCTCTGATTTCATGTTTTTTTTGTGTTCCATCTTTAACCCTTAATGTTTCTGAATAAATTTAATATTCCAGGCTGAACACACATGAGCCGTCCTCTTTGTTCACCTTTTTTTTACGTCTCCATGCGTCCACTGGTTACCCTGTGTTTAACGTCACATTGCAATGAATTGTGGGTAATTCCCTTAGGCAAAGTCAGCATCCTATGCTGATTTACGGAAAGGGTTCATAAAAGGCTCAACATATCTTCCAGAGAGCCCTCAAACACTCGATGATTTGACAGTGGGACAGTCCTAAACCCTCACGGACTTTGAGGGAGCGCGCCTCAAAGTCTGTGAGTCCATCAGGGTGGAGATTGGGATTAGGCCTAAAACGCAAGGAAAAGATGCAAGTGAGGGAAACGGGGATGCAATTAAGAGACTTGGGATGTACCCACAGTGTGTCAAATGCAGTATGCCAAAAATATTAGGATGTTCTATTACATCCAATCGCATTTTGCAGTGTGCAAGTCTGCATGTTTTTCTGGCTATTTTGACCCACAATCCTTTCCGCAGCAGATATATGAGCAAAAGGGTCAAACCAGTAAATGGAAGTTGCCATATTTGGACTGCGGAGGAGTGACATCGTGGTAGAAACGTAGTATACATCTCTGGTAGAGACCTGTCACTCACTGTGTAGCCCCGCCCTAAAGCATCCCCTGCTTTATGGTCTATTTGACTCTAAATGGATCATCATTTAGTAAATGAACATCATGCTGTATTGAAGAAGACTTGAAACTAGAGATCGAGACCATAAACTCATGTTTACAATGTTTACTGAGGTAATAAATCAAGAGAGTAGTAGAGTCATTTTAGACTAGACTTCTATACAACCAGAGGAGTCGCCCCCTGATGGACACTAGAGAGAATGCAGCTTTAAGACACTACTACATTGGCTTCACTTTTTTAAGTCTCAGAGCGTAAGATCCACACTAAATGTTTGCGTACATTCAATGGAGGAAATGCACGAACGTTAAAACATATATAACCATAAATAAATACATAAAGTTGTGTTCACTGCAGTGATTTCATTCACAAACACTTCATGAAATCTAAAATCGTACTTGGTGATATCTGCACAGTAATAGAAGGTTGTTGAACCTAATGACGCTCTGTTCTGCAGTTCTTTAGCAATAGTTGGCGTTATCTTATGAATGATGATCATTTCATCAGCTGCTCCACAGCTGACCACGAGTGTCAGTAGTTGGGTCTCTCTTCTGTGCTGAGGAGAGCAGACAGCGCTGATTAAATATTAAGCAACATTTGATTTGAGGTTTGAGTTGGTTTATATCTTTAACAATTGAAACATGCTTACAGTTATCTACACAAATAACAAAGAGAACAAATAACACTGCTGGTTTGACCGTTAATGATAAACGGTGGAGGTGGTGGGGGACAGGAGGATATAAACTATCATCCCTGATGGACAACACCTCCCACCCCATGCGAGACGCCCTGGCAGCTCTGTGCAGCTCCTTCAACACCCCCGGTGTGTGAAGGAGAGGTACAGCAGGTCCTTCCTTCCTGCTGCTGTCAGGCTGCACAACCAGCTGTGCTCCCAGTAGACCACACAACACTAACAATCTGTGCAATATAAATACACTGCGCAATACTAAAATGATTCTGTCTGTAAATATATTATTTTAGTTATTGTGGATTTTTTTACTTTTTTACTTTTACTTAATATTCTTTACTGTTTTATTACTTATTTATAATACTTGTTTTTTTTTACTGTCTCTTGTTTGCACTGTCCACTTTGCTGCTGTGATCCTGTAAATGTAAATTGCTGTTAATGTGCTTTGCTTCTTGGTACTTGACTTGATGTTTGAGCTTCATTGTGCTGAGTTATGTAGGCATACTGAGTTTGATGCTAGAGGGCTGTTTCATATTCATCTGCTGAAGGAGCATCGTTTTGTCTGTGCTCACCTTAAATCTCCGTTGGACTTAACGTAGGGCTATCTGCAGGATTTCTATCTAGTTTGCAGCCAGCTGAGTATGAAAATGACATCTGAGGTGGAAACTTGAAATCTGCATGCACATATGCACATACACAGAGACTGGAAGCACGAGACATCTCACTTCAACATGTATTGAAACATGTCTGGATGGGTCGCTCAAGCGCAGAAATATCATTATATAATATGCACCTCTGCTGCAGGAGTATTCTAATCCGGAACCTAATGTTTGTCGCTGCTCTGCGGTCACTATCACATCCCCGTCCTCTTATCGGACTCGTTCGTTTAAAGGTCTACTGACGCGCTGTGCGGAGGAAAAGGTCAGCGTGCATTGCAATCAATGCGCTCCTGCAATTTCCGCCGAACTTCATTGACTTTCTGCAGCTGATATTTCTGTCGGCCCAGAGCGGTAACGTCTGCGTGCGCATGCGTCCGCAGGCGGGTTCTCGAGTGCTGATGTTGCGTTCTGGTACTCGACGTAAGCTCGTATATTCCATAGTTATGGTTCAGTTGGGACTTTTGTCCTATATTCATACTAATTCTATTTGCCTGCTGCTATAATTACTGTACTGTTCGTCCTTTCCTTCCTTTCATTATTCTCAAACAGACTCCAGGGGCTTGTCATAACTAGACTCTTCCCAGTCGCATTTAATACCAGTGTATTTACACTAGTGCTAATCATAAATGGGATTTTTCTTTGGCTTTTTTTGTCAAGTGTTTAAACACAAACATCATAGGCTAACTGGATTATTATTATTATTAATCTAGTCTGCAGAAGAATATTTTTGCGCCTATTTTTTCTTACTGTATGAGAAGTAATTTTGCATGTCAATATGGCAATGCTGTTAGGAAACACGTTACTTCCCATCCATTGGCTGACAACCCCAGAGAGAAATAAGTCAATGTTGGCTCACAAAGTTAAATGTCATTTTGTCAGCCACTGAGTTAAATTAAGTGGAACCTAGCGCCATTCCATTAGCTTTTATCTCAAAAAAGGAAAAAGAGCACTGAACAGCTGTTGAGGGAGATCATGAGATGCGGTTGAATGCTAACAAGCCAAGTGGAGGGAGGTCAGCCAAGTTGTTCACAGTGAAGAATGAGCTTTAACACAAATTGAATTTAGTTTTTTAAGACAATCAAGAATAGTCTATGTTAAATAATAAATATATGTTAATCAATCCATAGGATAGTAAACCAATTGATGTTAAGTAATAGGCCAAAGTAACAGTAAAGACGAATATCCAACTTTTTATTTGTATAGTATAAAACACTATAAAGCCTCGAGTCTGACGTTCAGAGACTGCACATGAAGGCAGCACTTCAGCCACACCATCTCCGCACTCCACAGCAGACACAGCAGCTACCTGCCAGGCGGAATGGACATAACCTCCACAGCTACTAGTTTCATTCTTCGCGCAGCGGAGCCGCGGGAGAAGCCAGGCCCGACATGACAGCGCTGGGACGGGAGAAGAAAGCCCGCCAGCAGCCGCGGTTCACCGTCCGGCCCGAGGCGGTGTGGGCTGCGGGTCGCTACGCCGTGCTGACCGCCCTGTGCTGCCTGTGCTACAGCAACACTCTCCGCGGGGAGTTGGTACACGACGATGTGTGGGCTATCATCAACAATCCGGACGTCCGACCGGGCTCCAGCCTCAGAAACATCCTCAGCAACGACTTCTGGGGGAAGAGGATGGCGGACAATACGAGCCACAAGTCCTACAGACCGCTCTGCATCCTCACCTTCAAGTAAGTTCTCCCTCATTTCCCAACTGCGCTGTTTTCACCTCAGCTGGAGCCCCCGAACAAACACTTTATGCCGGTTCCACCGCAGTGTTCCTGCCATTAACCCGAGGTGAGAATCCTGGAGCTAACTGAAGCGTGGAGCTGTGAACACGCTGACGTCATCCAGCTCCGTGGAAAGAAGCTGTTGCAGCCTCACTGTTAACTTTAGTAGAACACGAGCTTCATCACCACCATGCAGCTCGGTAGGCTTCGTTGTAGCGGGGGTAGGACCTAGTGAGCTGTGTCGCTATAAACTCTCTTCGGATGCGCTGACATGTACTATGAGGGTCTGGCAGGAACTCTCGAGATGAGAACTATTGATAGAATGACTATAAGGAGTTGGAGCAGAGAGGGTAGCCGTTGAGCTTGGCCCAGCACGTCCACTCCTGCAGACCCACACGTACACACGGTGCCTCTGTGGAACTTGTCCAGCTATGTAGGACTTTCATAGTAGTGGAGGTGGAAGAGTCCATGAGGGTTAGGGTGTAAGAAGGTGATGTAAAAGTTCTGGAAACAAAGGTTGAGGCTTTTACGGTGTGTGTGTGTGTGTGTGTGTGTGTGTGTGTGTGTGTGTGTGTGTGTGTGTGTGTGTGTGTGTGTGCGCGCGCGCACGAGCCTGTGCTGCGCTCGGTTCTGAGCCAGGCTGGTGTTCTGAATGACTCGGTGAGAACCAGAGGGAGGCCCACTCACTTCTCCTAAGTGAGCCAAACCGAGCTGTGCCAATCAAGGAGAATGAAACGAACAAAAAGCGAATGTCAGTTTCTTTTTTCTGTGTAATTCAGTGAAGGATGCTGTTTTTAGAGCTTAATGCTGCACCCATAGGTCAGACATCAGACTATAATAAAGACTGTTCATCGTCGTCTTTGAACAGCATCTTATCATATAGGCTCCACATCAATATGCTACCATTATTGTGTGCATGCTAGTATGTCGATGTTTTGCATTTAGCTTGGTTGCATCGTTGTGACTAAGTGCGAGTCACAAGACTCAGTACAGCCTCACAGAGTTCTAAACGTTTAGACTTGTTTAAAGATACTTATGTGGCCTCTTGTGGGCTAAAATGTAAATAGCAAAACATAAAATTTGCGAAGCTGGCTCTGAATGAAATATAAAATGTTCTCTCTGATTTCTGACTTGACTCATTTACAGTATACTCTCCTGCTGGGACCGTGTTTCCTTATTCTCTGCATTATAACCTTCTCATGCCAGATTCATGATAGTACACTACTATATGAAGAGTTTAATGGCTTTCAATGTGTGGTAAGCAGCAATTCATTAACAGGTCAACCAGTCTGTGTTTATCATCACCGTTAAGAGTTCAGTGCACTGCTCAAGAGCACTTCAGCAGTAACAACAAGGAGGTTTAAAAGGTGTGTGTCTTTGGCCATGACACCTTTATTCAACCAGACTGCCAGTCTGAAGGGAAATCCAGTCATGGTTCATGGTGGTGATTGGATGAACACACAGAGCAGAGAGAGAGAGAGAAAGCAGGAAGGGTTAAAAGAGCTGCTGACACACAGCTATTGCCTTTGGCTACATACACACCCAGACTAATGAGTTCCTATTATTGAGGCAGAGTTTAAATGGTAAATAGACTGTACTTGTTTCTCTCTTTCTCTCTTTACTAGTCATCTGACTCAAAGCTCTTTAACACTACTCCAGTCCGGTCTCCAGTGAGCTCTGATCCTGCATCGGATAGTACACTATATCTGTCCCTATCAAATAAACCATAGATTAATAGACGGATAAAGTCATGTTCACTGCAGCAATTTAAACGCTGATAACTAAACTCGTACTCTGTGATCTATGCACATTAGATGAATTCTACAACCGATGATGATGGTTTAATCCAGTGGTTTTCAACCTTTTCTGAGTCGCGGTGTATTTTTTACATTAAAAAGATCCCGCGCACCAACACCCAAAAAAAGTTACAAAATGACACATTGTAGCATAATACAGCATATATGCTGACAATGTAATGACAAGTCTCTCAATGTGTTGATCCATACTCAGTGTGAAACCTGGGCCTGTTTAAATGAACACAAAGCTCTTCCTCAACAGCTCTGTCTCTCTCTGGTTTTAGTTTTGTTGTCCAGGGTCCAGTTCAGAGTCTGCATTTTTCATTTTCAAATATTTCTCCATCGCTGTTCGTCTTGTCACCTCAACCTCTCCCATCATTTAATTCTACTCTCTTAAATTAACTAAGTCATTATTGCGCTACCTACTGCCGCCCACTGGCATGGAAGAGTATTTATTACTTAGCCAGCCACTATATTACAGCTCAGACGCTCAACAACGGCAAAGTATTTGCAGAAACTAAATAATGTTTTTTTGGACCAATTAAGTGAAATTGGACTTTTTCAAATTCAAAATACTGAGCGAATTAAATTTGAGTTGACTTTAATCATTCACTATTGCAATGTGCTTAAGAAGTAGTTATGGATTAACACAAGCACAAATAACACTTGTGGTTTGAATGTTCATGAGAAAGTGGATTCATAAGGCTGACGTGAAATGAAATGTTATATTATTATTATTATTATATTTTACATATAACTATCAGGCTTCAGGTCACCACCTCACAATCTGCGACCCTATTTCCCCTTTCTCCAAAATGTTCGTATGCGTGGGTCAGAGTTTCCGTACAGGTGATCCCATTGTCCCGTCAACTTTGTTTCTATAGATCACAACGTTTGCGTGGGAAGTGGCGTACGCCTCTTTCTGACCTGAGCGGTTATAAATGAGACTCCTAGTCCTACTCCACCCAGAAACAAATAATCATTCAGATAATTGTAAAAATGCTGAATATTGCAGCCGATAATTGTCCAGGCTGATAATTGGTTAATCCTTTAGGGTTTGGACCTTGTTAGACAAAACAAGCAAACATTTCTTTTTTGACATTTTAAAAAAAACCTATAAACTATATTTTGAACAGGCAAAATGATCAATAAATGAACTAAAGAAAAAAATCAATAAAGAAATAAGGGTCTTTCAATATTGCCCCAATGAGGATATTCAAGCTCACATGACCAACAGACATTTCCCTGCTAGCATCAGTTCATTTTGTCTGTCATCCATGTTTTTACAGCACTAAAGTAACCCTCCATTGGTCATGTGACCCTCGTAATGTTTGTTTGGGACCCCAGAGACTCCGCCCCTTCGTGGAACATTCGTGCATAGGCTCACTGAAATGCAGGGGAAGGTTTGATAGTAAATAAATAACATTTCATTAAATTCAGCATTTTAATATTTGAATAATTGTTCTAAAGGTGCACACTCAATATTTTTGGAATGAATCAAATGACTGTTATGTAAAACTGTATGGTAAATAGACTGTACTTGTATAGCACCTTTCTAGTGTTCCATCCACTCAAAGCGCTTTAACACTACACGTCATCATTCACCCATTCATACTGTGACTCATACTCATGCCCATGAGGACTCTAACTAACCATTCATACATCACTTGGAGTTAAGTGTCTTGCCCAAGGGCAAATCCACATGGACTGGAGGAGCTCTACCTCTGAGCCACAGCTGCCTCTGGTCTGTTGTAGTGACCAACCCTAGATAACTATACAACTCTGTGCTTCCTCATTGTGTTGTAAAGCCTTTTAGCCTCTTTTAGCAAGTTGTTTTGGTTTTTCGGCCCGCAAGACTCTCTAATGGCAGGAGAGAGCTGTTTTTAGAATTAGACCCCAAAAACGACCCAAACAGTCTTCAAACCTCACTGTTCACTTGCCCAGCTCCAAACCGACGGACAGAGAGATGATAGAGGGAACAATCTTCTCACCTAGTTCTCTGCAAGAAGGGTTTCAACATATTTCCTAAAATGTAGAACTGTTGCTTTAATATCATGAATACGACACCCAGAACTCTGCTCTGCCCACTTTGGCTCTGGAAGAATTTCCCCAGTGGACTACATGTAGGGGAAATCTAGATGAGTGTTATGAAATGTGATTGGCTGCCCTGGTGATAGACATAATGTGTCCCCAGGCAGAGCTCCATCAGCACACTCAGCACTTAAGAGGTGTGTGTGTGTGTGTGTGTGTGGCAGCAGGATGGTTTCATTGTTCAATGACAGTCATTGTAATTACCACTGGCCACTGTAATGGCCAGAGACACTGGAGGGGTAGATGATCTTTTAGGAGTGACAGGTGTTGCCTTATTGCTCACTCGGGGAGATGTTCAATGCTTTGGGTTGTCGCTTTCAGGGCCGGTTGGCTGTCAGCTTCTCCACAACATCTTCATTAGTCTTTCATGTGAAGGATGCTGGTTCACGTGGCAGACCCTCCTGGGGACTGAATGTGTAACTACAGCCTTTTCCTCATCTGGTGAGATCGCCTGTAGCTCAATCATTAACCCACACCTGCCACAGCTGCTGTGGACCTGAAAAAAAGCATGCACTCTTTTCTCTGTGGAGAAATAATGATGAAAGGGTGAATCAGGTCACTGTAAATGTCAGGCCCCTTTTCTCTCCCTGTAGACATTGACCAGCGTTTGTTCAAATCTAAATGTTATCAAGACTTTCCTTATTACAAGTATTATCACAAAACATTTAGTAAGTGGAAAATATGAAAGTTAATCATAAGGCCACAATTGAAGGCAGACAGCATGACTGTGTTCAAGCGGGATATTTTGCATCTGACACCTTCAGGGACAAGTTTTGCCATTACAAACGTGTCTGCAAACCTTTACCAACTGCAGCAAAATTACCTCACAGGCATTTTCTTAGATGCAGATGTTACAGCACGAGGTATGATTCTTTTCCTAATAGAAATAAATAAGATTGTTGGCTTGGTATCACAGATTAGACTCAGATCAGTAGGCAGCTGTGAGAGGCTCGGTGCACAACTTAATCACTTGAAGCTCTGAGGTACTTCAGAACGAATGCAGACAGCAGGGTAAACAGTGTCCTCATGTCTCTGCCTCTGCACCCTCCTTTGGGAGGTGTGCCTCACAGTATGACAACCTCTTGAATGCAAGATAGCGCCGCAGATGGCAGCCTCTGTACTGCCCTCTCTGGTACTTTTTATGTTTTTGTTTATTTGTCTCATTTCCAGCTTTCCCTCTCTGATCACATTCAGCAGGGAGGAACTTTTAAACTTCCGTCAATCCACAGGTCAAACTTTTTCGCCATTTTTCATAGAACCGGAAAGGTTCACAGAGCTTTTAGTTGGAGGAGCAGCAGCTCTCCTCGGGATTTGCCGGAGACGCCGACGGGGGAAGCGAGCAGGAGCGCTCGTTAAACTGAACGGCGCTCCCGTCAATCCATATGGCGAACGTCGGCTCTCTGGCCAACAAGATGGATGAACTGCTGCTCCTGAACAAAGCAAACACAGACGTTTAGCAGATCCACCGCCCTGTGCTTCACTGAAACCTGGCTTGGTGAGCACATCCCGCACAGCGCACTGCATCTGCCGGGCTTACAACTCCTCCGAGCGGACCGCGTAATGGCGCTGTTGGAAAAACAAGGAGAGGCAGAATCTGCTTCTACATTAACGAAGGTTGGTGTACGGATGTCACAGTGTTGAAGGAATCATGCAGCCCTCACTTACAATCACTTTTCATAGACTGTAAACCATTTTATTCACCACAGGAGTATTCCTCATTTATTCTGGTCGGTGTCTACATCCCACCTCAGGCCTGTTAGTGAGGCGCTCCAACACCTGGCTGAGCAGATCACCAACATGGAGCACAAACACCCAGACTCCCTGCTCATTGTTCTTGGGGACTTTAACAGAGCAAACCTCAGCAAAGAACTGCCAAAATACAGACAGCATATTAAGTGTAGCACCAGGGACAAAAGCACACTGGACCACTGCTACACTTTACCAAAGGACGCATATCGCTCAGTCCCCCGTGCAGCTTTGGGACTCTCTGATCATTGTCAGGTTCATCTTCTCCCGACCTACAGGCAGAAACTAAAGTCTACAAAGCCTGTGGTGAAGACTGTGAGGAGATGGACCAACGATGCAAATCTGGAGCTACAGTCCTGCTTTGTCTGCTCTGATTGGAGTGTTTTTTTTTGTGACATCGTACATCAGTTTCTGTGAGGACATGTGTGTGTGTCGACTAAAACCTTCTGCACAAACAACAATAAACCTGGTTTACTGCAAAACTCAGGCAACTTCGTCGGGCTAAGGAGGAGGCCTACAGAAGTGGGGACAGCATCTTGTACAACCAGACCAGAAACACACTGACGAGGGAGATCAAGGTAGCTAAGAGAAGCTACACTGAAAAGCTGCAAAAAAGTGTCAGTTCTTTCACAGACAGAAGATCAAGAAGGCACCAGGTCCAGCAGACGGTGTGTCACCCTCCTGCCTGAAAGTCTGTGCTGACCAGTTGTCCCCCATCTTCACACAGATCTTCAACCGATCACTGGAGCTGTGTGAAGTCCCCTCCTGCTTCAAACGCTCCACAATCATCCCGGTCCCCAAGAAATCCTCCATCACAGGATTAAATGACTACAGGCCCGTCGCCCTGAAGTCTGTGGTCATCAAATCCTTTGAGAGACTGGTGTTGACCCATCTGAAGAACATCACAGTTGGACCCCCTGCAGTTTGCCTACCGTGCAAACAGGTCGGTGGATGACGCTGTCAACATGGGACTGCACTACATGCTGCAACACCTCGACTCCCCAGGGACATACGCAAGGGTTCTGTTTGTGGACTTCAGCTCTGCGTTCAACACCATCATCCCAGCAATCCTCCAACCTAAACTCTCCCAGCTCACTGTGCCAGCCTCCACCTGTCAGTGGATCACAAACTTCCTGACAGACAGGACGCAGCAGGTGAGGCTGGGAAAAATCACATCCAGCACTGGACTATCAGCACTGAACCCCCCCCCCCAGGAATGTGTGGTCTCTCCACTGCTCTTCTCCCTCCACACCAACGACTGCACCTCAGAGGACCCAACTGTTAAACTCCTGAAGTTCACAGACGACACAACGGTCATCGGCCTCAACAGAGACGGTGATGAATCTGCATACAGACGGGAGGTTGAACAGCTGGTCCTCTGGTGTGGTCAGAACAACCTGGAGCTGAACAAGCTCAAAACTGTGGAGATGACAGTGGACTTCAGG
>NW_027176384.1:7847850-7943814 GCF_023349555.1 Cebidichthys violaceus
CAATGACGCCCAAACCAGATACCCTCTCATCAAAAATACCTTGGTCTTATTTATGCTATAAGTGTTGGTGGAGTTTTGACCCGTGTACACTTTTCTCCATGAACCTTGGAAGTAGTGCCAGCAGTTGTGCCAGAAACCACTACTCTGCATAAGGCCAAATGGGATTTGTAGCATTAGCATTTCTGGGTCTGCAACATACTCTCCTGCCAGCTGGACTTGCCCCGAAAAGCTCTAAAGAGGGCCGCCCGAGGGAGGATCTTTATCAGATGCCTGAACTACCTTAACTGGCTTTTGGAAAGTAGGCAAACTTGTAAATTGAACTAATTCCATTTGACCCTAATTCATGAACAAGACCCCAATATACTTGGCCATAGTGCTGGGCAGTATACTTACAGTATACCAGTTATAATTTCATATATGATTTGTACTTTTCATTTACCGCTGTGAAGAGCATTGCAGCAGAAGGATTGTCGGCTGCATTGAGAGGGGATTAGTGTTAACTGTGTACCTTTCTCACTCATGGTTAGAAATTTGTAACACCACCATTAATAACCCACAACTAACCCTCTTTAACAGGTTAAAACCATAAACATTTTGTAAAAATAAAAAGTGTACATTTACAAATTTACAATGCTGAATGGTATGCTGGGAAACTAGCTAGCAGCATAATTCAATTCAATCTAATTTAGTTTTGTATAGCCCAAAATCACAAATTTGCCTCAGAGGGCTTAACAGTCTGTTAACAGCTGGCAAGTGCTCCGTCTGTACATCCAAGAACAGAAAAGAGAGATGGAGAATAGTGAAGCTGCACTAGAGTAACTTCTGTCCAACAAAGGAGATGTGTCTGTTGTTTGCACTTTTTGGTTTATAAAGATGTGTTGAAAATATGCCCAATTTGTTTTGACTGTAGCTGAAGTTATACCTTAAAAAAAATAAAGTTAATTTCTGTTCTTCCGAGAGGGCATTTAAATTCACTCAGAGCATTTTGCTAAGAGGCAAGCTTACAATACTGATTGTACTTGCAAGGATTTAACTGTTATAAGTAGCAGTGTGAAAATAGAAAGATGTGAACGTGTAACTGATCCAAATTAAGAGTTTCTTCAAACCTGACATTAAAATATATGAACACACTTTGGCACAATAATTCACTTTTGTTGTTGTATGGTGTGTTTTCATATTCTCCATATTGCATTGATATTATCAAAATATCGACAATATTTTATAATATAAAAAAAAATATATGTTTATGTATGGAAAAAAAAAAAGGAAAATGAAGTTCCATGTTCTGTTATCTATTATACAATTACTTTCCCTGATGTTTTAGGTGTTCTTGGTACCAGAACACCCTAGGTCAAAGATTGATGATTGATGATCATCATCATCATTTGTGGTCGTATCATCAGATCTGACGCCGTCTTGGACATTTAGGTGAAGAGAGGAGGAGAGCTGTCAACTGATTACCAACTGGTGGTGAGTTGGATCAAACCTCAAAAAGGGTAAGCAGGGCATGTCAGGGGATATTGCCAAGCCGTGCAAAGAGCACTTTGAGGAACTCAACATGTCTTCCATGGAGGTCCTTGTATAGCCAAAGTGAGAGCTTTGTCCATGTACTCGGAACTAAGTAAAACACATTTACAGTGGGGGTTGGCCTCTGCCAGGGTTGTCTATTGTCTATCTATCAATCCTGTTCCTGTTTCTGATTCGTTCTTAATCACGAGGGAGGTTAAAATTAAGCGTGAGATGGATGTTTGTTCCGGTGTTAGCAGTGATGCCGGTGTTGTACTGTTGTGGTGAAGATGGAGCTAAACCTGAAGACAAGGCTCTTTATCTACCAGTCCATCTACGTTCAGACCCTCACCTATGGTCATAAGCTTTGGGTAGCGACAGAAAGAATGAGATCACGGTTACAAGAGGCTGAAATGAGCTTATTGTAGAGGGTTATTAGACTCGGCCTTAGAGAAAGGTTAAGGAGTTCAGACATCTGGAGGGAACTTGGAGTAGAGCCGCTGATCCTTTGTGTCAGAAGGGGTCAGCTGAGGTGGTTGAGGCATGTGTTTAGGTTGTCTCCTGGATGCCTCCCTTTTAGAGTTTTTTTTTTGGGTGAGAGGCCCTGGGGTAGACCCAGAACACTCCGGAGGGATTATATATCTGGTCTGGTCTGAGAAAGCCTCAGGGTTCCCCAGGAAGAGCTGGAAAGCGTTGCTGGGGAGAGGGACAATTGGAATACTGTCCTAAGCCTGCCTGCTGTCACCGAGACCCTGGATAAGCGATAGAAAATGGATGGGCGAATAGATGAATGGTATTGTATGAATCATAATTTTGGTATCGTGACAACACTAGTCGCCTCACAAAGTGGCTAGCAACTACATAGAGTATGATCAATGTTAGCATATATTATCATCATGCAGATCTAGGCTCATTGTTATTCATGTTTAAGTGTAGTGGTCATATAGGCCCATCACACAAAGGTCAGATCAAATTCCTCCAGCAGCCGGTGTATGTGTCCACACTTCCTGGCAATTGTCCCTGAGCGAGACACTGATCCGTTGTCATCCATTACATTGACATAGATGCATCAGTTGCAATTGTGTTGGCCGATTCTGATTTTCATTTTAAGAACTATACTTGACAGCAAGGTTCCAGGCTAACTTTGTTTTTTTCCCACGGTCCTGAAAAATAATTTAAATGGGGATGAAGTCAGTGAAAACTGTCAAACTCTAAATGTCCTCTTTTTATTTTGTTGTTGTCATCTGTAGTGATTATTTGCATACAGACACATATTAGCACCGTAGCTGATCTAATAAAAAGACACCCTTCTCAAATTACACAGTTTTAAGTCTCTTTAAAAAATGTCAACATATTTGTCAGTTAATTTTCAAAATCCACATGAACTACTCTTCACATCTCATGATAACATATATTATCATGCAGGGCTAGGCTCATTGTTATTCATGCTTTGGAGTAGTGGTTATACAGGCCCATATCACAAAGGTCACAGATCAGATTCCTCCATCAGCAGCCACACTTTCTAACAAAATGTCCTTGAGCAGGACATTGAACTCCATTGTAAGTCTCTCTGGATAAGCACATCAGCTAAATGCCTCAAAAAAGAAATGTAAATTTCTCTGAAGCCTTCACATCAGATCGGATGGGTTGAGACCCCAGCCTGGCCCTCTGGGAAATTCATCTCACAGCCCTTCCCTTGTTCCACACTCTTCTCAGCATTAGCTATTAGGGCAGATCAGCATCAGCGAAGGTCAGGGTGAGATAATGGTGAGGGTTAAGGCTCTCTCTCAAGCAGGTTTCACCAGCCCTCCTCATTGAATTATGAATAGAAGAGAGATAGTGGAGGCCAGAGTCTCCTCCATCACATAACGGGCTGGACGAGGGCTCACAGAAGACCCCTTTAGAACTAATTATAATCAGAGATAAGAAGATGTGAAGTGGTGCTCTGTTCAGCTCTCCCTGGTTTGGTTTTGTTCCATTCTACAAAACATAACATAAAACCATTAACAAAGTTTTCCCCCTTTATCCTTTTCAGTTGCGTCAAGCAATAGAAATCATCGTATTCCTCTCTGACTGACAGTATCACATATATGTTCTTTACCATCTTGTTCTAACTCTTCATTGAAGCTGTGGGATGTTTACCCTGAGTTCAATATTAAAACACTGGCTGATTAAAAGGGGTATATTGGAACCTTTGGGATCACTACTAAAGTTTAAAAGAGTGCTGTGAGTTTAAACACAATGTGGTCTGTGAATGACCTTTTACTCTAATTTTCTTAAACTTACATTTACCCCTAGTCCCTGATTGAAAAAAATACAGAATCAATGAATTTGCATATAATTTTTGTTTCTCAAGTTAAAATGTCTCCTACCTCACTAATAAAATCTAAAAAAAGCTAGTATCATGGAATGACAACTGGAACCTGAACTACTGTAATGCTTCACTTGTTCTGCGTTTTGCTGGTATCAGGTTGTTGATATTCTGTTGGTTGGAGAGGGAAATGTCACAGCATAATACAAATTATGATAAACCAAGTGAAAATTGCATATGCCACTCACTGTTATTGCTCACTGTGGGATTAGCTGCAAGAAGATCTTAAGCAGGATGTGATTTGGTTTTGGAAATCCAACGTTCTCTCTCAAAGCAATCATGTTCTTTTCCTTTTAAATTCACGGCACTACACTGACTGGATTGAGATTCTGTTCAGGATAATAAGACACTTCATCACTTTACCCAGGAAAGGTTTTAGACCTTAAAGATTCCCACTGTAAACCCAGAGTGGGAAGAGTTATCCAATAAGGTTGTTTTGGGACTTTTTTGTCTTTTAGATGGTTGGGGTTTGTGGGAAAATAATTGCACTTATTTATCCATCAGTCTGTAGCTGTTTTTTTTTTTTGAGTTTTAATCATATCTGATATATTTTACAGTTGAACATTAACACTTTCACAGAGTCTATATATATAATGTAAATGACACTCCCATCTCATCCCACAGTGCTGAATATTTCTCTCTCTCTCTGCCAGGTTGAACATCCTGCTGGGCGGCATGACGCCTCTCTATTTCCACATCATCAACGTGTGTTTGCACTGCGCTGTAACCTGCCTGCTTCTGTACACCTGTAAACGCTTTGTGTTTGACGACTCACGTCTGGCATTTGTCACAGCTCTCCTCTTCGCTGTGCATCCCGTCCACACTGAGGCCGTGAGTACAAGACACACAAACTGTAGGAGTTCATGCAAGAGTTGAACCCTCAATGTTCCATCTTCACATCTGAAGCACAATACAAAGTTACTACCGAAAAACAAGTAAGAAAAAAAAAAAAAGAATAAGATGAGAAATGGTTTAGAATGTTTTAATCCACTTTGAAACCTTTCATATCCATTGCATTGAAATAGCTGCTATCAGAGCAGTCACCACCACTGCCCATTTAGCCAGCGCTAATACTTCACCCAGTAAGCTTCAAAGGAATTCTTCAACCAGAGATGCACTGATTCCAATTTTCATTCTAAGAACTATACTTTACAGCAAGGCTCCTGACTAACTTTTATTTTACCACCATACTGAAAAACTATTTCAACCGTCCTGAAGTAAGTGTAAACTGTCTACTAATTTAATATCAGACACTGTTCTCTTTTTTTAAACTTTCCAAATATATTGGCAAAATGTTTATCAGTTACTTTTAGAAATTCACATGAACCACTCTTAGTATCGGCTTAAATTGGATCCATCCATTTAAAAGGAAAAACCTGTTATTTCCTTGTTCCAAAACAGTGGTGAAGAACACCAGGAGCAAATGCCAGGACTTGAGTTTTCATTAAAACTAGGGATGTCCATTTTTTCCTTCAATCCGAGTCATTTAATATCGAGTCTCTGCAGAAGCTGAGTTCCGATTTGATACTTCTATTTTCCTAGACAATACAGCTATTATCCTAGATTATTCAGACCTTAAAGTTATTAATATCAACCTACATGCTTTGAATTGAATAGCTCTGCATTATATCATTCAAGCTGTTTCTTTTGTTTTCCTCCAAAATAACAAAGTATACGATACAATGCAATGGCCTTGTCAGTGTCTCCAGGGAATTCCTCTCTCCGTATCAAAGTGTCCTACAGTGTTATTGCTTTGTTGTAGCCATTGCCTGAGTTACCTGATTGAACTGCCTGGGGTGAAACACCATGCACCGGAGATGAGATCAAAAAACAAGAGACTCTCACACTGAGCTGCAAGGAAAGTTAGGAAGATTATGTGAATAATATAAATAAACGGTCTCATACAGCGTTTTGCTGTCTTTTAGAGTGAGTGATGTTTTTCTGCAGGCGGAACTCAGACCCCGCTCTTACACACACACACACACACACACACACACACACACACACACACACACACACACACACACACACACACACACACACACACACAACTGTAGCTGCAACTCAGTCATAAACAGTTTGCACCCCCCATCAAGCTGCTGAAAATTCTACTGATTTTACTGATACACTTTATACTCTGCACAAACTTTATTTTATTATTTCTTTAGTAAAGTTTTTATTCCTTTTGTATATTTTTATTTGTAGTAACGTATTTTTATTCCTTTTGTGTATTTTTATCCTGTTTATTGTTGCTGTTGTTCATTGCTGCTGGCTGGCTGAAGGCTGCCAAACGAAATTCCGACAATAAAAAGCTCTTTATCTTTCTATCTTTAAAGGTTAAAGGCTCATTCTGTCTCAGTCCTTGGTCATGTGTCATGTTCTGCAGAGACTCTGCTATGACGATGTGTCTTTGGGCAAGACACTTAACCAAATTGCTCCCAAAGACCTGATGATGGTCTGATATGCACTACAATCATTCACTGGTTTTAAATTTCAAACAAGTGGTGGATAAGTCTTCTTCAGGAGACTTTTTAACAGAGAAGACAGGTGTGCCTCAAGGGGAGTCCGGACATCGCACAACTACTCCTTCCTTCAATAAGGATTCAAAAACAGGAGTAATTCCATATATGGCTTCTTGTTTATATTGACCTTTACAGTTACCTATGAGGCAGGTGTGTTTTTGATTAATCTCACATTGTTTTTGTGTTGTGCCCACAATTTGAGTGGAACTTCTTTTAATCATGGGTCATCAATAGCTAAGTGCCCGTCCGCTGGTAGATAGTGACGCTTTTCTCTTTACCTCGCAATCAGATACGCTGCATGTTTCCCTAAGCAGGTAAAGGGTTTGTAGAACATTTGCAGGATGGGTGAGAATGTGACCATTTCTCCCTGTTCAGGTGCTGGTGGTCAATCATCATCATTAGAATGATGATGATGCCCCACATCTCGCCACTCCCTATGAGGGCAAGTAAATGTAAATTTCCGCAAGCACCCATATTGCTTTTGCAAGCGCTTTCACATCACTCCTTGCAGAATATCTCTGCAAAATTAACCACTGGGACGTGGTGGAGTAAAAAGTACAATATTTACCTCTGAGATGTAGTACAATAAAAAGTACAATATTTACCTCTGAGATGTAGTGGAGTCAATGGTGGACCGTGTGTTTTATACCTGGGCCTTCAGTGCTGTCCTACTACAGTTGAACCACCTCCTAATAACCTCATTATGACGCCACAGCTACGGTTATTATTTGTTTAGTGCAAAAACCTGATATTCACATAACACTGCAGCGCTAAAACACGTATTCATCCACACACTGAAGAGCACGAATCATTCAAATATGATTCACATCAGAGGGAACAATATTAACCATATCATAAAAACGACACCATAGACAAATGAACACAGTAGTAACGCTACTGAAGATGTAAAAACACAAAAGCACTTCACTTACTAAAGCTGCTGTTCACTTAAAGACAAAGTTCATCCTCCTTTCTTTGTTAATAAAGAGTTTAATGATGTGGTTGTACAGAACATTGGTGCGGTTCAGTTCCAGCCAGAGGTCCTCCTGAGAACGTGTTCGTTGAGTTGTAGATCCACTCGGGTCTCAGCAAAGTTTTCAAAAGCACTGTAGCTTGTAAGTGTCCTGTTGTGATATGGTGTCTTATTGCTGCCTTGGTTAGCCAACTCAGGTTAGCGTAGCGTAGCTCCAAAGAGCTCCAAACACCAAGACCCTCAGTTGCAAATAAAATGCATTCTTAGCCATAAAATGTGCAACGCTTCTCCAACGCTGTCAGCCAGGAATACAGTTTGTACCAATCCTTTTCCTGGCTGGGTCAGGGCTGCTAGTTGTGGGGTTGGCCGACCCTTTCTTATGATGTCCAGCTTTTCTGGAAATGTCCTTCTCTAGAAAGGCGTTGCCAGTAACTCCCAAATCCATTTCTCCTCCTTCAGCCATTGAGTGTTAAAAAACAAAGCTAGGTAAAACAAACTCTTACTACTACAAAATTCTGCTAGCTAGTTTCACAGTAGTCAGACTAGCCCACTGACCAATCAAGCTGCACGTTAATGCTGATGTACTCGGCTAGGCCAGCTAGAAGCTCTGACATGTCAAAGAATACGGCCAACATGTCAAACTAAAAATCTGATTGGTTGAAGACGATGACAATCAACAATATCGCCCATTTAAACCCATTTACTTAAACTGCAAATGGATTCACTGAGGTTTAGGTGATCCATCCCCTTTTCTCTTTTTATTCTGTGGTTTTCCTTGATCATGACATCTGACTTCCACATTACAAATACTGTGAGCTCCCACTTTTCCTCCCACAAACGTTTATCAGACATTGTTAAATGAATTACTCAGAGTAGTTACAACATTCAGTACTGTTTTGACGTCATTGAGTTATTATATTCATCAGACATCAATAACTCAAGTTACACTTGACTTTTCTTGAAACAAATATTGTGCTCTAAAAACGTTTTTATCCCCTCGGGATGCTGTACTGAGAAGTCTGTCATCTCCTCTCAACAGGTGGCCCTCTTCTTCTTACTGGGGTCAGTTTTCCTCGCCCAGAGAGAGGTATGGCCGTTGTTCCAGAGAAGCAGTATAAGGGAAAACTCAGAAAGATATCCTGGACGAGCCCCTGAAACTGTGGTTGCAACTTTAACTGATAAAATCCGGTTGGCACCACTGTCCTGGGTCAATAACAGAGCTAACAGCAGAGCAACATTTGGAACAACTAACTAAATCAGACACATAATAATTAATATAATATATATTAATTCCCACGCATGCTGCTCAGAGTAATCATAGTAGAGTTTTTGGTCCAATTGTCCAAAAATCCTTTTCATTTTATTTATTTCTTGATAGGCTTACATTTTCCATTTCAGACAAGTAAGTCTGGCTATTGAGCAGGTAAAACATCGCAGCTATTTGGCACAAGGGCAAGGGGCTAAAAAAAGCTCAATGTCATGCCGGGTTACACCAGATAATCCACAGACCTTGTGAGCAGTAATGTAGGATCAATCGAACTACATCCGCAACCGTCTAGCAGCTAGCAACAGCAATGTAGCATTTAAAAGACTATTTTTTTATAGGAATCTGGCACAGTGCTCCCTCCACATAAAGCACTGGGGCCACATTACATCACTTCCACCAAACTTATCTTCAGCTGTCTCTCCTCTGCTACACTCCCTGTGTCTGTGGATTGGCTGCCCAGCAGTCCGTGCAACACGAGTGCAGAGGATGCTCATGATTGTGTGAACTTTTAGCTGCAGCGCTCATAATTCTGCAGGGGAGGAATGAATATGAGGCAAACACTGCTTGCAACGTATATTATATATACTTAATGATTTAAGATAAAATTGTCTTTATTTTTCTATTTACAACGCAACCCAGTGCCAAAAGGGGAAGCAGAGTGAGCGGCAGAATTTTTGCTCCGGTTGATTCAGAATATCTTCAGAGCCTAAACACAGACGATATTCCCTCAGGGCCTGCTGGTTTTGTCCCAGTTGAGTAGAATGTGCTGCTGCTTCTTATCAGGAAATCATGAGCGCCGCATTAAAAAAAAAAATACCTCCTTAACTACCTCTCGGCCAAACTGCACATATTTATCAGTGCCATCTTTGTCTTTCTAAAATCAGTCTCACACCTGCTTGGATACTCAAGTACAGCACTTGAGTAAATGTATTTAGTTACACTCCTCCATTTATTTCTTCCCAACCAAAACTTGATGAGTTAATATTAGTCCATTTTATTCTCAGTGCATGGCTGCAACCCCAGTGTCTGCATTGTACCATATTGAATTTTGTGTGCATTTATGCCCACTTCCAGGCTCTGTGCTTAAACAAACTCCTCGGGAGGTTACCTAATTCTAGGCTGTGCTCATTCAATCACACAATACAGTAATTAATGCTGATCTCCAGATCGCATATTTGAAGGAATATTGAATGATAACAATTGACGGCTGATGAATCGGGGCATTTTTACCAAAGGACAACGTTTCCCTTTACTTTACTCCAAAGGACCCCAACCCTTGCAACTCAAAAGACCTTGCAGTGTTCAATATAAATGCAAAGGACTGTGTAAAGAAATGGGAATCTGTCCTATAACCATCACGCTTAAGTGAAACGAAAAGAAGAAGACTCCAAAGGTGGTGAGTTGAGTTGTGAAAATTGTGCTTAGCTTATTATTTATCTCTCTTGCTCCAACAGGTGATGTTAACAAAAGGCTCAGTTCACTACACAAGCACTGTTGAAAAATTGGAATGGGGATGAGCTCCATGGAAAGGGCAGGAGATAAATAGAGCAGAGGAGTACATGCAGCATGGAGAAAGAGTTGAGCGAAGAGGGAGAAAAAATGGTGTAAGAGGACGCTGAAAGGAAACGAGAGACAAGTGGAGCGGGAGGAAGGGAGCAAGCGAGGGAGAGACGAATGGAGAGCTGCAGGGGTTGTAGCAGGACAGGTCTCCTTCCAGGGCGCTCCTATGACTCCTGTACAGAGAGATGCCTAGACACAAAGAGGAGAGAGGAGGGCAAAGGGAAGGTTCAGAGGAGAGGGAGCGAGAGCAGTGAGGAAAGCAAGACGACAAGACAGAAAAGAAAGAGAGCAGAAAGCGTGACGGAGTCAGATATGAGGTCTCTAAGTCTCCAGGCTGGTGAAGGAGAGAATTTGATTTCCCTGCTCGTCTCCCAGCATGCCAGTCAAACTGCCAGAAGAGGCAGAAACACTTGGGACTGAATATGACTGGGAGGGAGAGCTGGCGACTGGCTCAAGATTCAGTTGAGCTCTCTAATCAGTTTTTGTGACGATATATGTATACAGTACATCCATGCAAATCTACACAAAGAAGGGTGTTATGGACATCACAACACTCAACAAGGTGTCATGTAGCTTTGACAGTCAAAGAAGCTGACTTTCTAGTGAAACAGAAAAAGCTAAATTGCATTGAAGTGTAAAAGAAACCAGGCAAACATATCTGGCACCCACAATCCTTTAATATGCTGCCCAGAGAAGCATGTTCCCACCTTGAGCAGGAACACTTCTACTCCATGTTGACCAGCACCGATTAGCCTATTCATCTATTAGTTTATCGACAGCAAATCAATCTGCAAATATTTATCGAGTAATTGTTGGCTCCGGCCTCCTAAATGGAAAATGTTGCAAGTTCTCCTTGTCTTAACATTATAGTAAAATAATTAACCTTGGTATCTCTGGGGACTGTACCTTGGGCTCTAAGTAAATGTAAAAGGGACTTTTCATGAAAATCGAAAGATGAATCAAATCTGAAAAGTTATTTGGAGTCCTAACTCATTATTTAAGCTAAGATGAGCAGCATACTATACAATTTACCTGACATATTCACATAAGCAGGCAATAATCAGAGAAATCGCCAATAGCCGATGTGGATGGTGGGCCAAAGGCTCCCAATCGCTTTAGATTTCATAGTGATATAAAGTAGCTGGTTTTTTTACATACAAACATACATTACTTTTTTTCTGACAATTGTTTCTGTTTGTTGGCAACTTCAAGTCGATCATAGTTTTATGAAAACTAAACTTATGTTTAATAAACTGATGAGGAAAACGCTTGGCACTAATGTATACAAAAGCAAACCACAGTGGGCCTATATAGATTTCAGATGTCTTGCAGCTGTTTATGTAACAATTCTAGAAGAGTTGTAGACTTTAATAAAACATATAATTTCAAGTTTTTGTAATAGTTTGTGATTTGTGTTTTTAAAGGTTATACCATCGACCTAACTTCCATTGTTTTATCTTCTTCTGTAGAATGGCATTGTAGAGTTGAGTGTCATTTGTAGCACTATCAAAAGATCATACATTTTGGAGGGACAAAAGTTAGCATTTAACTAATTAACCAAGGGGTTGCAACTTCATTTCAACCTAAAATCTAAGCCGTACTTTCAACAATAGGCATTCAGTATGTTACTGAAACTCATCTAGAGCCTCCTCACTGTGCAGCACAGCTAACTATGAATCATACTCACAACTATGTGAATTACATTTGTATTCACATTCTTTTAAATGGCTGCATTATATTTACTTTCTGCATCTTTCTATCTATCTATCTACCTACCTGTCTGTCTGTCTGTCTGTCTGTCATATAGATAGATAGTTACTTTATTGCATATAGATAGATAGTTACTTTATTAATTCCGCAAGGGGACATTTTTTTGGTACAGGTGAAAATAAGAGTAGAAAATCTTAAATATCAAATGCACAATATATACAATGAAACAGAATAATATTAAAGAACTAACTAAACAGTAGTGCAAAGATTTAACCAAACAACAGTGTAACGGTGTTCTAGTTGTGTGAATGATTTGGCCAGAGGTGATTTATTATAGAGTGTTATTGCAGTGGACAGGAATGATCTCCTGTATCTGTCTTTGTGACAGCGGAGCTGGATCAGTCTGTCCCTGCAGTAGGTGGTGGAGAGGGGGGTCCGGGTTATCCAATATAGATAATAGTTTCTTCAGTTTCTCCACCACCTTTTCCAGATTGTCCAGTTTGTAGCCAATGATGGAGCCGGCCTGAACAAGAGCTTCATAGTTTTAGTCTCTTAATCTAGAGTTTTGAGTCTCAAATTTCATTGAACATCTTTTATTGAATTCGGGATCCAAACTTCACTGAATCAGTGAGCCGCATGGTGATAAATCTTCCGTATGGTAGTGGGAATTTCTTCGGAAGTTATGTGAATTTTCTTCCTTAGTAGGGCATGGAAATTATCCTTCTCTTCCTCGGAATGGAAGGAATCTTCCTTCTGCAGGTTGGTTGTCAGAGTACGGGGCAAGTTATCCTTTTTCTCCTTCGATATCCAAAAACAGACAGTCTGTTGTTCATCCAGCGAAGTTAAGACTATCACCTAGGGTTTTTGTTAAAAGCATCAACGTTGTTATACCTCCTTTCATCCAAATCGAGTCGGACGGGACAACATAGAGCTGTAGGTAGTGCTGATACTTATAGCCTCGGTGACGTCATGGCCGTATCACAGGAATCCTCCGTGGTGCCCATGGCCCTGGTCCAATAAGACCCCAGTGTTGGGTTTGGACCAAAAATCCCACAGGTGAGATTTAACGTCTGGTGGGACTTGGTGTGATTTTAACTCAAATCAGGCTGTTGAACTCCCATGTAGGCCCAATTCCTTTGTTCCAACCATATGGTGAAGTCCCAAAAAATGTGTATAACAGTACAGTAGTACATGAGTAAATGCATTCCAACCCAAGGCGACTGTGGCTCAGTGGTAGAGCAGGGTCGCCCTTCAATCAGCCCTTCAATCAGAGGATCTGTGATTCGATCCATGGCTCCGCTAGTCCATGTCCATGTGTCCTTGGGCAAGACACTTAACCCCAAATTGTTCCCGTAGGCTTTTCCTTCGGTGGTTGAATGTTGTATGAATGTTAGATAGTTCTGATGGGCAGTTGGCACCTTGCATGGTAACCCCTGCCATCAGTGTATGAATGGGTGTGAATGGGTGAATGATGACATGTAGTGTTAAAGTCCTTTGAGTGTTCAGAAGACTAGAAAAGCCCTATACAAGTACAGTCCATTTGTCATCTACCATGTGACCAGGTAGAATCAGTGGCAGAACTAGTAGCAGGATTCAAAGGTCTTTATACTTGTAGCATATTAGGACCCATGTGAAAAAAGGTGCTTCTTCAGGTTCTTGCTTCTCAGGTTGAATGGATGTCCTTTCAGCATGTTAGGATGTTTCAGCTCACACTGGGCCTTCAAGACTGCAGATGGACAGAACTGCTCACTAACTTGATCATTCGAATTAGAATGAATGAAACAATTACACATCTGATTACAATCTTGTTATCATGGCATGTGAGGTAAACAAACACTACAACAGACATGCCTATGTAGATATGTGTACCTATATGCATTGTGATGTATGGTTAAGATTAAACTCAACATATCAGCACAAATTAGTGTCCTGGGTGAGAGGAAAGAAGGGAAGGGCATCGCTCCCCTCTCTTGGAACAGACCTGATGGTCGTCTGTGAGCTTCCGTTGAAGGAAAAATTGCACACAGAACACTCAACATCCAATTTATAAGAGTTGCTTATCATTAACAATATTTTAGGGTTAAAGATTCTTTATCATCATCGTTATCATATTTCAATATTGTTCATCTTTCCGTCATCGTCTGCAACACTATGGCTATACACTCTGAACGTCAGGTCACAAATGGTCAGTGCATTGGAAAGAAGTGATGGAGTGATCAGAATGTTGACAATGGAGGATGAGAGGAAAGAAAAGAGAGGGAAGGGTCACACAGACAAAAGAGGAAGAGGAGGAATGATTGAGTGAAGGAGAAGAAAGTCTGTCCCAAACATCACACCTGGCACCAGAGACCTTTGCTGTCATTGTGTATGTGTAGTATCTAAATTGACAGAGTGATTCTGACAGCTCTTTCTCAGCTTTGAGAGCAACATGTAGCTATTCTCATTATGTGGAGAGAGAGAGAGAGAGAGAGAGAGAGAGAGAGAGAGAGAGAGAGAGAGAGAGAGAGAGAGAGAGAGAGAGAGAGAGAGAGAGAGAGAGAGAGAGAGAGAGAGAGAGAGAGAGAGAGAGAGAGAGAGAGACTATCCTGACTCCTCCTTTCATCTTGAACCTCTCTACCTCTCATTTGATCACTCCTCATCTCTCACTTCCTGCTCTGTTCTCTTCCCTTTCATATCCGACTCGACGTATTTGTGGGTGACCAAGCAATGTGTTTTTAGTGCAGGCTCGCACGCTCAACTTAACACTCAGAAACCAACAACTTCCTGATGTAAATCATCTCCTTTCATCTCACAGCTTCCAGCAGGTTTAAGACACTGGTGTGTGTGTGTGTGTGTGTGTTAGAGAGACACTTTTCCTGATCGACAGACACACAGGTTCTGTATGTTTTGCAAAATTCCACATACAACGCAGCGAACACCAAAGTCAAAGCTCAAAACCAGCGTGTGTACATAGTTGTAAGTGTGTGTGTGTGTGTGTGTGTGTGTGTGTGTGTGTGTGTGTGTGTGTAAGTGTGTGTAAGTGTTAAACCCACATCTTCCAGAAGCCTGCAGCTGCCTCCAATAGAAGTCCCTTGGAGACACACCCTTCCTCTGTAATACTAAGGGACATTTGGCTTTGATCGGGCCTTTAAAGGAATCATCTCTGAGAATACTTGAAAGTCTACTGGAGAAGTGCTTTGGATTTATAACTCTTTTTGTTATTTGGTGGTTACATTTCCCTTTTCTTGTGAATAACTCAACAAAGTGATGGGAATGCATTCACATCTTTTGTGAATGCACACACTCTGTGGGACACTAGTGGCTCTGTTGGTCTGTTTATATACAAACCTGATTTTTAATTTGTTTAAATATATTTAAAATATATGTATTCATTATATTGACCCACAAAATACATACAGAGAAACAAAATATACGCAATTTATCAATGATTGATTGATGTATGTATAATGTGTGATTATTGTTATAGTGACTTTAAGCACTTTACCACTTTGGCCCATGTTTCAACCTGTTCTTTTTCCTTATTTTGCTGTTTTAACGCTACCTTTTCCTTACTTTAGTCATCTATTCTTTCCGAGTTGTATTTAAAGCTATCAGTTTTTTTTATGATAACTGTCTGTGTAACCACACAAAGCAGAAGAATGATCTTTTATACACTGCTGAAATTATGCAAATGCTTGATTGTGGTATGAGTTGAATTGCTATATTTGTGTGGGTCATCGCATTTTTGTTACGCCAAATCAAGTTCTTTAATTTGATTTCAGTCCCACACTAAATGGAGTTCCTTCAGCAGCACCACAATTTATACACTAACTGTCATCCCTTATGTCCCTTTTATTTAGCTGTGACGGAGTGTAATATAGTATGTTGAGTATTTTAAATTAACTTATCTTGTTTTATTGCAAGTCTTAAATTTGATATCAGTACAAAGTACATTTTCAAATGTCTGTGTCACTGATCACTTCATTGATGTCAATGTTGTTGAGTAATTTAAGTATTCAAAATGAATCTTTCAATTGGGCTTTGTATATATAAACATTTCTAGTCGTTGTCTAAACTTTGTAAATTATTTTCTTTAATGTGTTTCCAATATTTGCTTGCAGAGGGATCAAATAACTCACTAATTTGCTGACCATCAAAGGATAAATAATAGTGAAAAAGTTGGGTACTTTTCTTGTTTGAACTACACATTCTTTAGTATCTGTCCTATCTCCGCCATATAATTGTAGAATTGTCTCCAAACTCATATTTCCACAGGGTACTGAACTTAATATAATTGAGTTATTTGGAAATCTAATACAATACATGGTATTTGGAGTTTTGTAATTCTTGAAGCTAGCAACTACAACTTAATATGTCTGCTTTATCGGTGTTGGAAGGTGTGTTTCTGAATAGAGCTAGGGTAGCTGTTTCTTCCTGCTTCAAGTCTTTGTACTAAGCTAAGCTAACCCTGTCCTAGCTTTAACCCACAGTTAATTCACATGATATTCATAGTGCTCATTTTACGCTCAGCCAAAGGTCAAATAAGTGTATCTCCCAAAATATGGAACTAATCATTTTACAAAAAGCTATACGTGTTGAACAAACAACAACAAAACATAGCTAGTCACTTCCCGATTTGCCAACAAGGGATGAGTGTATCACAATGTTTTCAAGATGGCAGCTGGTTTGCTAACTTGTTGGCATGGTTGTAAGTGGACTGTACTTGTATTTCTAGTCTTTCCGACCACTCAAAGTGCTTTAACACTACATGTCATCATTCACCCATTCATACACTGATGCCACGATACTAACATTCACACACCGTAGGCACAACTACGGGAGCAATTTGTCTTGCCCAAGACACTTGTGTCGAGACACATTGACATGCGGAGCCGGGGATCGAACCGCCGATCCTCTGATTGAAGGACGACCCTGAGCCCTCTCCACTGAGCCACAGTCTTGTTACAAGATTTATCAGAATAAAAATCTTGTTATGTTCTTTTTCAGTGTGTTATGATTATGTGAGAACTGAAACTGAATTTATGACTTCTATTGACAGACATTCACATCAAGCTTTGAATGTCTTCTGTCATATGTTATGCTGTCATCACCTCAAAAAGAAAAACATATGATTTTGTGTTGTTGTGGTTATATAAATGTAATTTATGGTGCTGTTGTTAGACTGCTGCTAGACCACCCCAGTAATACATGTGCTTTTTTTGAAAGGTTAAACTTTATCAAATACAAATTGAAGCAGAATATTTTGTTACATGAAAACATGTTATGAATTCTGGAAAGGATTAAAACATTTATTTATTTTTTACTTCTAGCATGCCCAGAAGGTCAACCTTTGACCTGGTGAAGTATGTAGGCATGGATTACAACATTTTGTAAAGACATTCATGGTTCCTAGAGGATAATCCTAATGACTTTGGTGATCCTAAAATGTTGGGTAAGAGTCAAATGTGTCAAAAACTATTGGATTGCCATGAAATTTGTTTGTGACAGTCTTATTCCCCTTATGATGAATTGTAATACATTTTGGGACTTTTAACGGAATTGAAAGTCCCAAAAATAAAAAAATAAATAAAAATATTGTATCGGGTGAAAGTTTCAATTTGTAGTTTGCTCAACGGCCATATACCTGCAAATTAATGACATTTCCAATTAAATGGTGAATGGACTGTACTTGTATAGTTCTTTTCTATTCTTCCGACCACTCAAAGCGCTTTAACACTACATGTGATCATTCACCTATTCACACCCATTCATACACTGATGGGCTACCATGCAAGGTGCTCATCAGGAGCATTGCAGGCGAGTGTGAGGGCTGAGGAGTTGAAATAATGAATAATAATATTTTTTTTTGGGGGGGGGGGGGGGGGGGTTCTCTCAGTTAGGGACAGACAAGCCTGATTACTGTCATATATGTTCTTTTTCAGTTATTATTGTTATGCATACTTCACTTCAAAGAAAAACTCCTACATAAACAGCACTCATGCATTAGCAGTCATCATAGAAAAGCTTTATTACTCATTATTGGCTTGATGATGGGCTGCTGTCTGAGCCATGATCACAGTAATTCTGCTCTCAGTTTTCGGTATGAAGAGAGCCAGATACCAAAGAAACAGTGGTGTGCAGCAGGTCAAGTTGTGAATCTCATGTTGGTGTAGCATAATGGGCACCTCATGGACATTCTGCACAGTCTCATCACCACAGCTGTCAGACGCATGAGCCATCTCTAAAATCTGTGTGTATGTGTGTTTCTAGGTGTCTGGTATTGTGGGCAGGGCTGATGTCTTGGCCTGTCTGCTGTTCTTGCTGACGTTCCTCTCCTACATCAGGTAAGATGACTCTGTAGCTCTCCCAGACCTTACTCACTCACTCACTCACTCACTCACTCACTCACTCACTCACTCTAACATGCACATGGACACGTGTAAAAGACAACTTCTTATGAACACAACTTTAAATGCTACAGAGGATGGTCATATAAGGTTGTGTGCTAGTTAGCGACATAACTCATGACTACTGTTCTTATTTGCTGATGTGGTTTTTCAAATGAAGCTATTTAACACATGTTCAGATTATGTGATGAGAGGACGAGCTTTCACTTATAGGCTAACATGAGACTTTTTACACTGACGGTGTGGCCTGTCTGTTCTGTATTAAGTAATTATTGTGGTTTATTACTATGTGGGTCTTATTCCAGAGTTTAGGCCATTCTTTGTATCTGTAATAATGACCAGTTTACTCAACAGAACAAAACTGAGATCTGGGGTTACCGTGACATTGCTTTATATATTTTTGACGGATCAAGAAAGATGAACAGTTAAATGTTCAGACATGTTTAAAACAAACCAACAGATCAAACATTCTATCACAGTTACAGAGGACACAGTTTTTACATATGTTTTTTTAACAATGTCCTAGTTTTCCCTGGCCCAATATATAAATGATAGGAATTGACAAAAGCAATTATTTGATCAACAGGAAATAGATTTTTAGTTCCAATGTGTAGACTTGCTGCTTTTCTCAGTTTTATATGATTGTAAATTGAATGTCTTTGGGGTTTGGGTTATTGAGCCAATAATTACTGAGGTTAACCTTTTCACTGTCTGGCTGACTCTCTAAATTCCAATCACTGCTTCATTTGATTTGGAACATGTTTTGGGCTAAATACATAACCATGGTCACGCTCCTAACTTTGTGTTTACACATGGTTTTGGTGTTATGTCCATCAAATGCATTGATCTTTGTGTTTCAAATTACTCTTATTAGTACACCCTTGCATTTTTAATGAGACAACAGCAGTTAAAGTGTCCTTTTTCAGCCACTGTCTCTGAAACCAGTTCTGCCGATATTGATACACTACTAAATAATTACATTTTCTCCGTACAGCCACCCTTGATACTGCTGCTTATATAAAAGCCAGATTTAAAAATAATAAAAGTCTTTCACACAGGCTCAATGAAGACATCTGCAAGCTGAAGAGATATAGACATAAATAAGGATTGTTATTGAGATTGTTAAAAATGCAACAGCAAAATATTTTCCAGACTGCTAATTAGCACTGTCCCAGAAATCTTTTTCAGATAGTGTTGTTTGCCTTTTAAATTTCCCAGTGCCCCACAGCTTTGTTAAGGATATTTTTTCCTGAAAATGAGACATTTTCAGTCCTGGGAACAGAAGCACACAATCCTGTGAATCTCGGGAAATGGACTTGTTTTAAAGGTACAAGTCAAAATACCTGGCTGCTTCAGTGTATTATTTGGAGGTATTAATAATTATTAAGGCAAAACAACTTTATGTTAGTCAGCATTAGAATGAGCTGTGAATTCCCATGTTTAGCTGAGACTTGGCTGGATCCTGAATGACTGTGATCTGGCTGAGCAGAGACTCTGGAGGAAGGGAAGGAGGCGGCGTGTGCTTATGATGAATAATGCATAAACTAAATAGACAGAGGAAACAGAACTAAACTTGTAGCTTCTAATATAATCAATGAAGTTATGCTGCTGTTTCTTGTGCGTAAATGCGCACAGCCTCTTAAACAGCATCTTGGCATTGCTCTGTGCAATGTTCATATTTTAGTTGGGCCGTCGCAAAAATAACCGCAATAATGCAATATATACGCTATTGACAAGTCAACCGCAGGGGCTGGCAAGCAACTGGCACAACCGCTATGGTCATGTTTATTCATATTTGCACTATGCTACAAATGTCAGCAGCGTGCTTAATGCGGCAAGCGTCTATTATGTGCTGAGTGTGGCACATTTGGTGTTTGTTTTCTGGTTGCAGAGAGTTGAAAAATGTACAACTTTGAGGGTTTGTCCTCCCTCCCTCTTAGTGCTGCAGTCTTTCCTTCATCTGGAGCAAGTACGATACATTATGCCAACATTGTTACATCTGCGGATATTCTGTATAATAGCAACCAGACACAACCAAAGCATCTCACCTGAAAAACTGCCATTTTAAAACTGTCATCTTTGTTAATTTAAAAGCAAAAATATACTTAACAATCACGTAAAAGAAAAGCTAATTTATATTTCTCTAAAATCAGGACAAATTAATAATTCCCCCCCCTCAAAAAAAACCCGGCAATGATACACGTTCGATCATTACCACTGCAGAGAAATTCCTTCACCATGACAGGCATGCACTTAAGAGAATGTACCGTTATTACTATTTTCCTCAATAAAAATGTATTATTTCATCCACCCATCCCGCTATAGATCAGAACGTACATTTTTATGGCCCGACCGGTGCCCGTGGATATAACTATAATCTGCTCATCTCTAATATATCAATTGAAGGAGTTGACAAGATTGCATTTCACTGAAGTTGTACCTTGTATGGTTTCTTGTAACATATAAAGTGTTTGATCGATAACATAAAGTTTGCATGCAGCTAGAATTTCAACGACGACTATGGAATTGCCTGTGATCTGTCTGCTGAGAACAGCCTCATGGATGTGATATTTGACTATTTTTCATTGTATGAGCAAACCGAATCCATTAAAGCAAGTCATTTGGTGTACTCAATCCTAAAACCGAGACGGTTTCCATATTCTGTTCAGAGGCTGCTTGTGCGTGCAGACCTGCGTTCCACCGCACACAGCTGCACCCTGCAAGTATTTCTGTATTTCTGTAATGGTGCCTATGTTTTGTATGTATCAGTCTTTTTAGTTTATGCCAAGAAAGTAACTCGTTTTTCACAGTTTTCTGTCGTTAAATTTCTTGGGAAAACAGGAAATAGTTTGGATGTGCATTCACGGGAAATATCTTATCTTATGAACCAATCTTATTGTACTTGTGCTTCCCCTTGATCAGATCATAGGCAGAAATGGATTTGCACTTCATTGTTACAGGGATGATACCCTGTTATACCTCTCCATAAAAAAACAATAGTCCCTCTGATCTAATCAATTAAATCAAAAGAACGCTAGATTTCCAGTTGCACTGATAAGGTTAATAATTCTAATCATGTAATCAGAAACCACCTAATATGACAACTTCTACAGCACTGCCTGTGTCTGTGATGAGGTTACGTATAATGCATGAATGCTTAGGAAACTTTGTCTAATCCCTGAATATGAACATTCTTACAGATCTTAATTGACTTCATGAAGCAATTCATTGTACTTATTCTAATCATCCTATAACATGACAATTCTAATAAATGAACAGCCCGGGTCTTGTCCTCCTGTCATCGTGTGTAACCTGTTCATCTGTCTCTCTCTGTCTCTAAGGAGTGTGGCTGTGTGTGTCTCTGAGGACTCTCTGCCCTCCACGGTGTCATCGTGGTTTCTGCTCGTCAGTTTGTTGCTGGGCACCTGTGCCATGCTCGTGAAGGAGACTGGCATCACCGTGTTCGGAGTGTGCGTGCTCTACGACGCCCTGGTGCTGTGCCGCAAGCCTCTTGTCAAGTAAGCACACAGGATCTTTGCTCTGTTTATGTTTCGCTTGTTTTTTTCTTATCTTCATTTTTGTGGCAATGGTTCACTGAGCTACCACAGCTTATTATATTATTGTGTGAAGAAATACTTGGCTTTATTCATATAGCTTATCTGAACCTGGGAGCTGCCCAATGCCACAATAGAAACATCTGCATAAATAGCTGGGACGAGGAGCCCTCTTCATCATTATTGTATTTGTGGGTGTTTGTGTGGAACCATGAACCATTTTGGGTTTAGGTTTGATTCAGGCATATTGAGATGATAATGAGGAGTTCAACCAAAACATTTGTGCAAAACTAACATGCCTCTGAGTTATTGGACAGTTTTTCATAATTGATGGTGTATCATTTACTTTTTTGTCACATGTACAGCGGAATGCTTGTTCCCCGGCTCTCTCCTCCTTTGTGGACATAACTAAATACAGACCAGCCATGCGATAACGTTTACGCCCGCAGTCCACATGATAGTAACACTTACAACTTACATAACCATATACCCATTGTACTCACATGTAACATTGCACACATACTGTAGGGCTGCACAATTCTTTAAAAATTAAGATCAGGATGGACACAAGATACTCAGTGGAGGCATTTCTATTCTTCTTTAAACAAAACAAATCATTGATATTTGCACTTTTGCATTACTTGTCTGTTAAAGTGTCCCACAAGGAACAGGTGCGTCTGCAATGACTACCGGTGTAATGTTTGATTGAATAAGTACGAACCACAATTGCCCCTCGTCTAGACACAAACATATCAGACGCTTTTTCACTTGCACATCTGACACAACAGATATGCTCTCAAATGATGCACTTCTATTATGTCCCGTAAACAAACCATGTAGCTGTCAGCTGAGATCAGACTAGAGCTCCAACCACTTAAACGATGGTTAATACTTGCCATCTTCCTATCTTTGTACCCTACTTTTTTTTGACCAAACACACATTTAATGTTGTGGTATTTGACACACTGTAAGAAACTTTAAGCTCCCCGGTGATCTCCCTGCAGCCAGCTGCCACCGTATTTAAGTTTTTGTAGTGAAATTAGGAAGTATTGTATCATAGACGTAGTGGTCGTGATTTCACCCATTGATTTCTGGACTGTGGTTTTGGAGCCTCCAGTGTGGCATTTTGGTCATCGCCATCTTGGAGTTTGGCCGTGGCCATCATGGTATTTTGCAATCATTACCATAGTTGCACTGCGGAGGAGTGACTCGGCTCTGGTAGCAACCTGTCAATCACAATGTAGCCCCGCCCTATATCATTGTCTGCTTTATGGTCTATTTGACTCTAAATGGATCAAAATGAATTAAATGAAGCTCTAGCGTAAGTTCAGTCAGGAAGACTATCCTCTTGTATGCTTAGGCAGATGTATGAGTTTATTTCTCATACATTCACTCCTCTCGCATGCTCACTTATTATTTCCTTGCTGTCATTGTTCGAGGATGTCAATCATGATATCGGCTGTTTAGATCAGCTGCTGTCTTCTATCCAATAGCAAAACGAAGCAATGACATGGTTAGCCTATCATCTCTTTTTATATATGATTGTCATACCTTCAGTACGTTCATGCTGATGTTACACTCGCTCTCCATCAGCTCAGTGTCCGTGTGGCTTCATTACGAACCGACCCATTCGGCAAATGTCCACATTGCTTTTTTCCCAGTGTCGTTCATCAGCAGCGGAGAAAACATCTTCTTCCTCTCATTTCCCATCCGGGGAATCTCACCGGTTACTCCTGGTCACTGTGTGCAGGTAACAGCCTGATCAGCACTATGTCTCCGGCTAAACAGACAGACAGACAGACAGACAGACAGACAGACAGACAGACAGACAGACAGACACTTTATTAACCCTGCTACAGCAGCATTTATGGTACAGGTAAACAGGGACATTTTAAAGCAAAGCAATAAAAATAACAGAGTCAAAATATTAAACATAAAATGCACAATATATACAATGAAATAGAATAATATTAAATGAACTAACTAAACAGTAGCGCAAAGATTTAACCAAACAACAGTGTAACAGTGTTCTAGTTGTGTGAATGATTTGTTCTAGAGTCTTATTGCAGTGGACAGGAATGATCTCCTGTATCTGTCCTTGTGACAGCGGAGCTGGATCAGTCTGTTGGAGCCAGTGTGTGATAGAGAATTTTCCCTGTGCTAGTACATTTCTACTGTGACTTAGTTTATGTGCCTTACTCACTAACAAAACTATATATGTGACATATGATTGTGTACCTAGGAGAGTGTTAACAGGACCGTAAGATAAGAGGAAGTAACTGAACGGGGCTGCAGTTTAACCAAAGAATGTTCTCAGGGGTAATAAAGACTGTCTGTGTGGGACAAGGCTCAGAAGAGGAACGGGATGACTGGAGGGGTCAATGGGGAGCTTGAAACTGCTGATCAATTGTTATAATGTAAGTACCTGATGTCGTCCCGTCCCCCCCCCCCCCCCCCCCCCCCCGCCCTGTGTGCTGTGATGCTTATCAGCAAAAGAGACACTAGATTCTTGGCTGATTCCTCTGCAGACTGCGCTGTATGACGTACAGTCTGTATGACGATGAAAGCCTTCTCTGGCCAGAGAACAAATATTCAAAAGACAAACTTGTTTCAGTATTCAGTATTATAGAACTCACTCTGTACTACTGAATAGTTTTTTCCACCACAAGTGTCCCTACAGTAGGTGGTGGAGAGGGTTATCCGATATGGATACTAGCTTCTTCAGTGTCCTCCTCTCCACCACCTTTTCCAGACTGACCAGTTTGCAATCTAGCAAACTATCCATGCATGTCTCAGGGCCAAACATCCTTAAACTTCTGCCTCAACGGCTCTCCTCGCCGCCGGCTCCTCGTGGCAGCGGCCTCCTGCGCTCCGCGTTCATTCCACTTCCAGCCACTCAACAATCAAGGTAAAGACATTAATCAGCGTCATCAAATCATCAAAGCTTTTTTTTTAAATATTATACTATATATATATATATCTTGGATAAGTACTCAATCTTAGTCGCCTTAATGTGTGGCTGGTATTGTTTTCACCTTGTGTGAAATCATGGAAAAAATGTTGTCCTGTAGGCAACTTCTGTATGAACTATCACAGAAGCAGTCTTTAGTACTTTGCTGGGTGCTTGTCTGTCTGTGGTCAGATTTGTCACAGTAATAGAGTAATATTTCAATATTTTCAGGTGTATAGTAGGATCACAAAACAAAAAGCTGGGCCGCCCAGGCCTGGGTCAAGTTGAATCAGGGCCCTTGGCTGAAAGTCATCCCCTCTTTCTCTCCCCTTCCCTCCCCCACATATGTGTGCAGTCCTCATACTCTGCATCATGGTCTAAGTTGTCCTCAGACTGTTGTCCTGTCATGTGTTGGATGCTGCTATTTGACCCTGTCTTGGCTAGGTCTAACCGTAAAAGTGGTTTAATCTGTGTTTGTCCTCCTAGTTTAATAAAGGTTATTTGCATGTATTGCATTGACCTATCATAAGCCCAGTCATTGCATCAAAGTCCTGGTGACCTCACATGCTGGTAACTTTATTCTGTTCAATGCAGCAGCAGCATTGGGTGATCTGTCAAGTGGAATGGCATTTATTGCAGCAGCAGCAGCATTGTGGGGGAATCTCATGTCAGGTCCATGTAGAGTTCCATCTTGACCTGCTCTATACAATAAGTATAGATAAATTGATTGTTCAAGTTCTGCCCATACTGTGCTTTAAATCCCTCATAAGTCATGTTTTTACTGGTGTTGGAGTTTTTGCTACTGCTCCTACTTTCATTTTGTTGCCTGCTATCATAATCTGCTATTATTGCATCGCTAACATCTAAATTCTTCCGTAATCAGGCCCGCCCACATTCTCGATACACGCATGTAACTGGTGGTGTCGTGTTTTGCTGTTCACTGTTTTCTCTTATCCTTTATTTCCAGTCAAAGATAAGTCATAGGATCTGATTAATGTGTGTATGTGTGTGTGTGTGTGTGTGTGTGTGTGTGTGTGTGTGTGTGTGTGTGTGTGTGTGTGTGCGCGCGCGTGCGCGCGCGAGCGAGCAAGTGCATGAATTTGTGCATCTGTGCGTCTGTCCATGGCTAATCTAGTAATACGTAGCAATAGAATTATTGCTCGCACACACACACACACACACACATCTTTATGTAACTAACTAAATCTTCATTAATCCACTTGCTAGTACAAATGGTTTCAAATGGAGTTTGAATGTTCACACGTGTGTGCGACCATAACCAATCACGAGACATGATGGAAGTAGCCTCCAACAACTGCTAAGTCACACACAGCGGTAGAGTTAAGAAGATGGACTGTTTCATACGAAACGCAAGTCTGAAAACATTTGCTATCAATTTTGCATAGTTTCAAGTAATTTGCATCGAAGTTGGAATAACTAATTGGATCTTGTAACGGGACCGTTATGTGCACAAGTAGTGAAATAATAGGTGTATATATAAATGTTTTATGAATATAAAAAGCACCAATGACAAACAATAAATCAGAATATCACTTCTTTATTCAAGTCAATTGTGCTGTGTTGTAAACAAAACAAATGCAAAGTGCAATGAAATAAACACTGAGTGGATATGCATGGACAAGATGATTATGTACAGTATTTATATTGGCCGTGACAGATGATGTACATATCTAAAAAATAGTGCATTAAAAAACTGTACATTTCTATCTATCAATAATAGCAGCAGAGCAGATAGCTTGGTGTGCTTCAGAGTGACGGCCTGTGGAAAGCTTCTGGTGGTTTTGCCGTAGCTTGGTGTGAGTGCTGGATGGAGGGCAGGCTGACCAGTGTGTTGCTCTGCAGTCTGTTGTAGGCTGTTGGTGTACTGTTTGGTGTCTGATCCACGTCACACAGTGACAGACGTGCAGAGAACAGAATGAATAATCGCAGTATAAAACTGGATCAGCAGCTCCTGAGGCAGGTACACACACGTCCTCACAAAAACTGATGGAGTGTCATCTAGTTCATCCAGGTCTGTAGCTGCAGTCTCAAGGAAGTCAGAGCAGTCAAAGCAGCCCTGTAATTCCAGTTTGACCTTGTCGGTATGTCTCCTCACAGCCTTGACCACAGGTTTAGCAGACTGTGGTTTCTGCCATCGGTCGAGAGAACATGAACGATCTGTTTGATCTGTTTGACCTTTGACTTGAAAACAAAAAATGCAGAGAATCTCAACAATCTAGAACATTAGCCATCCACAGAGCTGTGGACTTGATATTTGGACTCAAGTCACAATTATTTACAAATTACAACAATAGACTCAACTTGGACTTCCATTCCATGGAAAAGGCTACTGGATTTACCAACTAATAGAGAGCCAAAGTGAAACCAGAGCTTCCTGGTTCTGTTCCAGAAGTAAGAAAACCTAATTCAAATTTAGGCGACAAAACCACTTGGTTAGGTTAGTAAAAACGTCACCAACTTAACTTCACAATAACTCAGTACACTTTGTAACACAGACACAGGTCTTGTGGTTAAAAGTCCTGTGTTGGTTTCCCTTCAACTAATATCACACGTTACTTTGCACTTATATTCTCTTCATCATTAAGGTCAAACCAGCAGTGTTATTTGTTCTCTTTGTTATTTGTGTAGATAACTGTAAGCATGTTTCAATTGTTAAAGATATAAACCAACTCAAACCTCAAATCAAATGTTGCTTAATATTTAATCAGCGCTGTCTGCTCTCCTCAGCACAGAAGAGAGACCCAACTACTGACACTCGTGGTCAGCTGTGGAGCAGCTGATGAAATGATCATCATTCATAAGATAACGCCAACTATTGCTAAAGAACTGCAGAACAGAGCGTCATTAGGTTCAACAACCTTCTATTACTGTGCAGATATCACCAAGTACGATTTTAGATTTCATGAAGTGTTTGTGAATGAAATCACTGCAGTGAACACGACTTTATGTATTTATGGATTATTCCATAGTGACAGATACAGCATACTGTACTCAGACAAACTGTAAACAGCTCTCTGATCAGTATCAGAGCTCACTAGAGCAGAGGACTCACCATGGTGATGTCGCACACCTTCTCCAGTCACCTCACCTTCATCTTCATCACCTGCACATTACGATTGTGTAAATCAGCAAAGTGTGTACATAAAGCCAGTGACAGCTCTCGTACGATTACTCCGTATCCTCGCAGCTTTAATTTATAATTATGTTTCTTGACTTTTGCAGTAAATGGTAAATAGACTGTACTTGTTTATCTCTTTTCTAGTCTTCGACCACTCAAAGCTCTTTCACCCATTCACACCCATTCATACACTGATGACAGGAGCTACCATGCAAGGTGCCACCTGCTCATCAGGACTATGTAACATTCATACCCACACGTACATCGATGACACGGCCCTCGGGAGCAGTTTGGGGTGAAGTGTCTTGCCCAACGACACATGAACATGGACTAGCGGAGCCGGGGATCAAACCACCGATCCTCTGATTGAAGGACGACCAGTCATCTATCTATCTATCTACCTATCACTGAGCCACAGTACTTGTTTATATTACTGTTTTCTATTACTTTGTTAATAGTTATGCATAAAACACCAAGGGAGAATAAACCTGATTCTGTAAAGAAACCAGGTGAAGGAGGAACAGAGAGCTCCTCCTTCACCAGAGACAGAGAGAGGAGGCTCTCTCTGTCTCTGCTTTGACGCTCACCTCTTACTCATTAGAACACTTCTCCATCTTTTGATCTCTTCACAGCTTTCCCTAACTAATGTCTTTATTGTCATTAATCAGCAGAATACTACCAAGAATACTTGTCTTTTTGTCTCGCATTTAGTCTGTCCCTTGCACACTTTTTGCACTTGTGTGTGGTGTGTGTGTGTGTGTGTGTGTGTGTGTGTGTGTGTGTGTGTGTGTGATGACCCTCACTGTTTGTACAAAACGCTCTGCAGCTTTGACTGTGTCCTCTGTTATGGATTGAGGAGATTACACACAGAAAAGCAACATGTTTCTCCATAAATATCCTCACTGAAGTCAGAGGTTAGTGAAGATGGATGGCTCTAATATGAAGGCAGTGCTCTTTTTAACTCTGAGAAACGGCTTTAGAGATGGGTAGAGGGGGGTGTGTGTGTGTGTGTGAGGGGGTGTTTTACCCATCTTGTGGGAAAGTAAATCTGTTTATACAGTCACGTTGTGTGGACTTGCCTTCCTTATGGGGACCAAATGCACGTCCCAATAATGTAAATCCTTACATTTTAAGGTGAAGACTTGGTTTAAGGTTAGTTTTAGGTTAAGGTTAGGGTAAGGGTTAGGTTTAGGTTAAGGTTAGGGTAAGGGTTAGGATTAGGCAGGTAGCAGTTGGGTACGTCTAAATGTAAGTCAACAAAAGTCATAGTCCATGTCATTGTGTCCTTGTTTGTTCTTTGATTCCTTTGCTTTTTGTGTGTGAGTCTCTGTGATTAATGAGCAGGTTCTCTGGGTACTTCAGGCTGTATCGTCCAGGGATGAGAACACACACATGCACAAACGGAGCAAAGCTCTCTGCGGCATAATATTGCGCAGTGTTGGGGCCTTTTTTTAGGGAAAGCTCTGAGGTTGTGAGCCCGTAACCATGCTTGATAGTAATCCTCTCCTGAGTTTTATGCAATGCCGATTTGACCTAATCTGGCAGGCGGATGAATGTGATTTCGGGAGGGTGTGTGTACGCTCTAATGCACACAACTCTGATCGTGACGCAAAATATGGGAACTGTGGGTAGGAGATGATATATAAAGATTGAAAAGTGCATTTTAAGACATAGCACAGCAGTACATTTGAATAAGGAACACTGCAGTGCATTTAAACTGAGCCTTTCATCATGAATTTAAAACCTTTGGTTTGGACTTTGATCCTTTCCACTCTTTCTTTCTATTTCTGATTGTAGAGGAGAGGTGGTTCAGAAAAAATGTTTTCAAAGAGAGTGGAAGTAAATCGTAAAAACATTTCAAATGGCGTCTATTGGTTTTGGGCAAAGGTTTGTGATTTTCTAATGAGTTTGCTGACCCCATGACTTTTCAGCAAGTACCACTAAGAAGCCACATTTTCCATTTAACCAGCACAGGGGCGACATAGGGGCAAAGTTCTCAATACTAGTGGAAAGAGCTGGGGTTCAGTTCCAGAAAGCATTACTTCTGTCTTAGCTGAGTGATAACCCAATATCTCTCATCAAAGAATTCCCTTAGATGGCTTTACAATCTGTAGAACAACCTGCATCGGATAAGGAAAAACTCCCCAAACTTTTCTTTAAAAAAAAAGAAAAAACCTCAGATCAAAGATGGTAATAATAATAATAATAACTTTATTTATATAGCACCTTTAAAAACAAGAGTTCACAAAGTGCTTTGACAGACAAGCAGCAAAAGCAAGACAATATTAACAACAGAAAGCTCAGTGAGACCGTTGGATACGTTAAAAGTACTCTAAGAAATGAATGAAATAAAATAGAACTGATTATTTACTGTGGTGCTGGTAACTATATCATTGTTGTGCTGGGCCAAGTAAATACACTTCAGTTTTTGTCCGAGTTTAACGTCATGTAAGAAGTTGCAGGTCATCCAGGTTTTTATGTTAGGTTAGTTTCATCTGACTTGATTGATAGATATAATAAAACTGAACATATGAGACACACTGGTTTAAAACTGAACACATGAGACACACTGGTTTAAAACTGAACATATGAGACATACTGGTTTAAAACTGAACATATGAGACACACTGGTTTAAAACTGAACACATGAGACACACTGGTTTAAAACTGAACATATGAGACACACTGGTTTAAAACTGAACATATGAGACACACTGGTTTAAAACTGAACATATGAGACACACTGGTTTTAAACTGAACATATGAGACACACTGGTTTAAAACTGAACACATGAGACACACTGGTTTAAAACTGAACATATGAGACACACTGGTTTAAAACTGAACACATGAGACACACTGGTTTAAAACTGAACATATGAGACATACTGGTTTAAAACTGAACACATGAGACACACTGGTTTAAAACTGAACACATGAGACATACTGGTTTAAAACTGAACATATGAGACACACTGGTTTTAAACTGAACATATGAGACACACTGGTTTTAAACTGAACATATGAGACACACTGGTTTTAAACTGAACATATGAGACATACTGGTTTAAAACTGAACACATGAGACACACTGGTTTAAAACTGAACACATGAGACACACTGGTTTAAAACTGAACATATGAGACATACTGGTTTAAAACTGAACACATGAGACACACTGGTTTAAAACTGAACACATGAGACATACTGGTTTAAAACTGAACATATGAGACACACTGGTTTTAAACTGAACATATGAGACACACAGGTTTAAAACTGAACATATGAGACACACTGGTTTTAAACTGAACATATGAGACACACTGGTTTTAAACTGCCCTTGGGAAGAATTCACCAATAAGAGTCTGTTCATTATTGGTTAAAGACTTTCCTAGTCTTCGTTCTCATTCCTCGTCTCAGCCCCGGGTGTCCACTCGAGTCAGGAAACTTGTCAGCATAAACATATTTGATTGGCTGAATAGCATCACGTGATGTGATTTACAACGCATGTAATGGTGCTGGAAAAGCTGAGCCGGTTAAAATATAATCGCTCCGTCAAAATAAAATAATTTTCATTTATCTAATGGTTTTGGTGGCATGGTGATGAGTTATGTACCTTAAATTATTTTGTTACTGACCGCCTCTACCGGTCCCTCTACCGGTCCCTCTACCTGTCCCACTACCTGTCGCTCTACCGGTCGCTCTACCGGTCCCTCTACCAGTCTCTCTACCGGTCCCTCTACCTGTCCCTCTACCTGTCCCACTACCTGTCGCTCTACCGGTTCCTCTACCGGTCTCTCTACCTGTCCCTCTACCGGTCCCTCTACCTGTCCCACTATCTGTCGCTCTACCTGTCCCTCTACCGGTCCCTCTACCTGTCCCTCTACCGGTCCCTCTACCTGTCCCTCTACCTGTCCCTCTACCGGTCCCTCTACCTGTCCCTCTACCTGTCCCTCTACCGGTCCCTCTACCGGTCCCTCTACTTATCCCTCTACCTGTCCCACTATCTGTCGCTCTACTGGTCCCTCTACCGGTCCCTCTACATGTCCCTCTACTGGTCCCTCTACCGGTTCCAGATCACATCTCTGATGCGACCCAGTTCTTTCTCTGAATGTGATTTTCTCATGTTTCTCATTTATCTTGTAGCTTCTGTATTTGACCTTCACTCAGTCCCAATCTCAGGAACTTTGAGGCGCGCTCCCGCAAATGTTCCACTGTCATATAGTTGAGTGTTTTGAGGGCTGCTTCGCAGACATTTTGAGCCCTTTATGAACCTTTTCCATAAGTCCGCATTTCTACAGACTTTGGCCAAGGGAATTACCCACAATTCATAGCAATGTGACATTAACACAGGGTTACCAGTGGAAGCATGGTAACGTCGGGGTGTTGGGCATCCCCGATTGGGGCAATTTTTATATCCCACTCTGATAACTAAGGAGACAAAAAGCATGGTGGTTTGGTTTAATACTCAAAGCATGGGAAGCTGTTTTCTCTTTATACCATGGCTTAGTACTTACAATCAGATTGCTTCTTTCAATTAGTTCCTTGCATGTATTTGTTCAAAAGACAAAGGGTTCATTACCCTTATGATCGGCGTTTAGGCAATTAGGCTAAGATTCATTCAATCAAATTTGATATTGTACAGGATTCAGCATGATCAAGTTAACATGATTACATTGTGCATGATCAGATGAATTTCACTTACAAAGCAGAGTGAGAGCAGTTCCAAGACTGAAATATCCAGGTCAAGGTGGAGGAGTCTGTGATAGGTGTAAGGGGCATAAACATGAGATGAGCTGAGGCTTTTCATACTGCGTTAAATAAAAAGCCTGACACACAAACACAGATAGCATGTAGGAAGGGTGTCTGTTTTGTCAGCGTCAGAGAGCCATGACGTGTTTCAGCTCTGTGACTGCCCCAGAGCAGTCCTTCACACTGCATCACACATCATAAGACATAGCATGGCTTCAACTCTGAGAGAGAGAGAGAGAGAGAGAGAGAGAGAGAGAGAGAGAGAGAGAGAGAGAGAGAGAGAGAGAGAGAGAGAGAGAAAAGACACACAGGCTACACAATAAAGACAAGCTTTCTATGCATTTCTGTGTACACAGTATATGCATATTTGTATGCATATCTATGTATCTTAAACTTTTGACAATAGTGGGAGAGTGTGGGTCACTAGCATAGGCGAATGCGTTGACGTGTGTGTGTGATAACACTTTTACCACAGTGTCATTCTTGTGGTATGCCACTATGACTAACTAGAGGCATGACGCTCCTGTTTGACCTGCTGACGGCACAAGAAAATGGTTTGTATGAAAACACGAACCAGAACTTGACACCAACAACTTCTCAACTCAAAATGATTTTTTTAGGTAAGATGGTACTTTATAGGTTTGCTGGTACACTACATTACATTACAGTCATTTAGCAGACGCTTTTATCCAAAGCGACTTACAATAAGTGCATTCAACATTGGTAATCAAAAGAACTACTAGTCACCAGGAGTCATAAGTACATTTCCTTTTCCAAATAAGCATCTAAGAGCATGAAGCAGAGCATAACTCAGAGCAGTGCAGAAACAAAGACAAACAGTTAGTGCTATAAGTAATACGAATACAATAAGTGCAACAAGCTAGTATGAATACAATAAGTGCTAAGTGGAAGGCTCAGGGTAGCACAGTAGGACCGGCCAATGTCAGAAACAGCCAATGGAGAGCCAGGACTGCCATCTGATGACATAGGAGTACAAACAGGTTTCATTAATGTCTGTCCTGTTGTGACACATATTCTGAGAATTGCTGTCCTTAAATGTTACAAATTGTAGAAAATGATCTGTATTATGTAATGACTCAAATTCAAGAACATATTATGGGACATATAGAGCCCCCATGACTAGTCAATGTTATTATGAGATGTTTATTAATCGACATCATATAGCGACAACCATCTGTCATTATCATGATGTAAAACAGCTGATAGCGTGCAGCTTTGCTGTGTGCCGAGAGGCCTCTACAGAGCATGCTTCCACCCATTCAGTGACTCAGTCTTGGCCTTGGGTGTCATGCGCTGGCTCTGTCGTGTTTCAGCCAGAGTGTGTGGCTAAGCGTGAACTGTGGTACGCGGTGAGAAAGAACAGAAGGAAGAAGAGGACAAATGCCACTCGGAGGCAGGAATGTAAAGACCTCAGCTGTGAGTGGACCATCGTGTGCTTCTAATGAGCTGCAGTTTAGAAAGCCGGAGGCCGAGCAGCCAGAAATACTGGACTTAATCCACAAGTTCCACACGTCTACAGTTCATGTGTGTGAAAAAGATGACGCCTCAACCGTTCTTCAAAACAACCAACCACACTCATTTTGTCTGTCTTACTTCTTACCTCAAACAACACCTCCTCCCCTCCATTCATCTTCCACTGTTGCCACGGTCACAGTTGTCATGGTAAATCAGAATTCTGTTTGGCCTATACACAGAATCGTCTTTCCCATGATCCATGGGAAACATTGAGGCTCGGGTCTGAGGACACCAACAACATCATTCTGTTCCTCTCTCTAACCCTCTGTGTGTGTGTGTGTGTGTGTGTGTGTGTGTGTGTGTGTGTGTGTGTGTGTGTGTATACATACAATGTTAACTTTTATCAGTTTTCCATATAGAGTGATATATGTGCTTTTAGGAGGATTTAGGTCCTCGGGCATTAGATGTTTCAGGGCCTGAAAAGGTTGTTGCATCTTTAAACACAGATTTGAAAATATTTAAAAATGTCATGAACATAACAATGAAAATACAAAATAGTGGGGACTTTTTCCTGATACTGAGTTGCAAATACACGTCTCAATCATTTCATATAACTCGTATATCTTTCTTTTACTCTTTAATGTCACTATAATCATATTTATATCTCCTTCGTTATGACTGCTATGGGTTGAGTACCCCAAACCATTATGGGATCATTGCTTTTACCTGGATCCTCTCCCAAGTGGACATTGTTAACAGTTATACCTCTGGAGATTTTATTGAGAGGATGTTTGTGTGAGTTTTAAGACTATTATATGTACTAAACTAGTTCAATGGTAATCAGCAGGGACAAAAGGTTTGCTTTTTTGGAACAAAACTCTTTCACGGTAAGTCAGGCAAATGCAGTGTGTTCCTCTTTGTCATTCTGTCTGTAGGCTCCTCAATCCTCAGCAGAACAGACAGAGCAAATATAGAAAAGGCAAAGGGAGTAGAGAGCAAAGGGAGATGCCGAGATGAAAAAGACTAGACAAAGTGTGAGAAACACAGAATATGTGTAGAATTCCTGTGAGATCTCTTCCTTCCCCGTTTCTGCGATGCTTTGAAAGCTCTGCTCAAGGGAAACATCTCAAAGTAACGGGGTGTTGAGTGGATTCTCCATGCTTTCCTTTCACTGCCTGTCTGATTATTCTCTTAGGCTCCTTTAGTTTCTACCTCAGGCTAATGAATAGGACTGTGGCGTCTGAAAGGCTGGATCAACTAAAGTGTGTGAATGGATGGTGACTTTGAAGACTGTGTTATAAAAAGTGCAGGAGTGTAGACAAATAGAAGTTAAACTGGATGTTAATCAATGACAAAACTACTGTGAGGTCACCGATAAATAATGTGAATGTCCAGGTTTGAAGCGTCTAGGGCCTGATTTATCAATGTAAGATGGCGTGGACTGACTTGAGAACATAATACATTTTAAACCAGTAAGAAGAATTGGTGATTTCTAATCTGGTACAGCCAGGTATTTATTTAAGAATAAGTCTGGTTGTCAACAAATCGCATGAAAACACCAAAACCAACAACATTCTGACTTCCTGTTTGTGGCTCTCAGCTCCAAGCCCAATGGTTCCTACTGAAGATGTAAATCTTTAAAAACACCAAGCAAATATAGAGTTTCCTTCTTTTTTTTTCAAAAGGCTCAGTAATTTCATAAAACATCTTACTGTAGTTTTTATCAAACGTTACTCAAACAATGGGGAATTTTCATTTGTTCAGAACTATTTTCAGTAGCGGATTAATCCACATTTGGTGCACCAGTGAGTATTTGGGTCAGCAGGACATTATACGTGGGATTGAGTCAAAAATAATCTACAGTGTTCATGTTAAGGAAGGAGCATGTCACCCAGTACAACGGTGTCGCTCAGTGATGTGTTTTTGATAGTTTTTGGACAACTATGGAGCTCTGTGCCACAGATGAAGATGCGTCAGGCCTCACTGTTTTAGTCAGGTACTGAGGTGAGTACCAGAAGATGGTGTTTGGTACTCACCCTATGCAAAGCGTGGCCTTAATAAACGTTGCTGTCCTCTGTGTCTCACCCACTGTCCTCTGCTTCAGCATCCTGCACGGTAAATGATGACGATGCACCTCCCTGTCCCTGGTTGAACCTCTGATTAGCTGTCTCAACAGATCAACAAATGGCTTTGTGTCAAATGTCTCTGTGGTCATCTTGAACAGGTTCATGTGAATCAGGACTGATAGAAGAGTATGTGAAAGACAGCTTGTTTTTTGTAATGTTGAGATGTCTTTCTCCCTCACAAGCTGCACGGCTCCATGGCACTGTAATAGACAATGAACAGCCTTGGTTATGTTGAATTAACAGTCTAGATTGAATTTACAGATGATGCGGACGAGTGCTCTCTGCTTGTTTTAAGGGGCGTCCATTGTCTTACAGTGGATTTTGCCAAGTTGCAAAGGTGCCTCATATTTCTGGAGAATGGTGCACATCATTGTGTTGCCACAGCAGTGGAGGTAACGCCAAGTTGAATGATCAGGAACAAATGGTCGCTTTACTTTAGGGAGTCATGTCTGATGAGATCTTTGAACTTGTCTTGTTCTTGTCAGCACCAGCATTAGAAACAGTAGCCCCTTTCACACAGTTAGATGATTTCAGAAAGCACGCCGGCTCTGGTGTGATGTACAACCCATGCGTCAGGCAGCGACTTGCATCCGTCCATTCCGTCCCTGCTACATGCTGGTGTTGTCCTCTGCTCGGAGGGTAAGGAGCTCCCGCACTTCGTTGTCTCTCCAATTTGCTGACATTCACGGTTGCTGTATTTTAGCTGCTCACTGCTACCTGCGTTTTTTTTATTTTCTGGTGCTTGTGGCGCACAAGTGAGATACCATTAAGACGTCACACCCGTTCCGTTGTGGTTTCTTTTCACACAGACGTCAGCCTCGGCTCTGTGACTACCTCTACCTGCTCAGTAGAGGAACAACTCTGTCCTCCAAACCTTGCATAGCTGTGAGGGCTTTGCTCTGGTATACACTGTATGAAATAGACTTCTGTGTGTTTACAGTCACAAAACTCCACAAAGCATATCTGTGCAGAAAGCCCTTCTGACTGGAGGACTGATTGAGTGTTGACTTAAGCCCACAGAAAAAGTCTGACTGATCTTCTGTATGTCTGTGTGTCCCTCAGTCACCTGTCTGGCTCCAGATTCAGGGACCTCCACCACATCTGCAGCCCCTTCATCAAACGAGCCTGCCTCATCTCTGGCTATGTGAGTTCTGTTCCACATTTACATTAAGAAGTACCATACTGGTGGCTCTGCATGCAAGTCCATTGCCTACCAATTGTAAATACATACCATTACTGTTGGCCAAGTAAAACCCAGATGTTAAGATTGATACATCGTGGGATATGGTTTTTATACAGTTTCGTTTATCATTTTTTGGGAGTTGTATTATTGTTGCATGTTAATACAGCTAAAAAATAATGACTGTTTGGAAGACATTTGCTAAATATTACATAGAAATGTTGTATAGCCCTGTTCATCTAATGTACAATAATACTTCCTTCAATATTTGCTTCCATTTTTCATTGTTTATTGTATTTGTACTGTACACTGTAAATAGTCTACAAGGGACCATTTAGCTGTCATAAACACAGGGTGTTTTGAAGTGGGGTTGTATGATGTCATTTTCCATAATCAGTGTATTACCGACTGTAGATGACGGTTGGCTCACCTCTAGTTCAGAAAAACGGGCAGGAGTACCTACATGAGAGCAAAGTAACGTACCGCTGTGGACAGTACATTGTTTGACAACAGTTGGCCTAGTATGCCTGTTGAGAAACCAATTGGAGGACAGAGTATTGGAAAGTTTGAAAGATAGGCGTATTGGATATTCCATATGGATTTGAAAGTGCTTGAACTTGACTATAATTACCAGACACGGTTTCTGACTGAGGAACGGGAGAGTAGATAAAGTATTTTCCCGCCGTGCTGAACGTTCAAGTTAAAGCTAGGGTCAGTAATAATCTAAAAACATTTTTCGTTATATTTGTTGAAATTGTCTTTACATCCTGACAACAAACAACAACTCAAATGCTTTGACAAACAATAAAAAACAGGCATCTGTGGCTGTAAGAAGCCCGTCCAATCATTTTATCAGACCTGAATCAAATCATTTGACTGGCACTGATGGCTCATCACTGGAGTCCTCCACAAGCTGCTATATTGAACGCTGTAAGTACTAACAATAGCCATGTTTGTCGTTCAGGCATAGGACTGAAATGTAAGGACAAGGACTTTAAACAGGAAACTGATGGTGAATTGTAGCTGTACTCCTATGTTTCCCCCTCCCTCCTCCAGGTGGTGATCATCATGTCGGTCAGGCTGTGGCTGATGGGAGGATCCATGCCCCTCTTCTCTGAACAGGACAACCCCGCCTCCTTCTCACCACACCTGATTACCAGGTCAGTGACACAAAGCAACAGATGAAAAGAAAGCTTATTTTTTTCTTTTTTTTTCCCAGATAAAATTTGTTTCAATGTGAAATGTCAATCACATTCACCTATTTTTGAGTCATAAATATACAATGGCACTTTAACATCAGCCTTGTAGTGTATTTGGCTTTCAGGAGTTAGTTAGAAGATGGAAACAGAGTTATGCCTAACACTACTAAGAATGTTACACTACAATGATACAATTACTATCACTATTAGTATGTATTTTGATTAAATGACAAAGCATAGAGCTGAGAAATGTTTTTTCACTATTATTATAATCAATAACAATATCCAACAAATGGCACGAGATAGGTGCTGAAACATATTGTGTTAATTGATTAGTCAGTTGACAGAAATTAACCAGGATTTCATGAAATACTTTCTTTTAGTAATGAACACAATTAAATGCCAAACATTTTAGGTGTCAGCTTTTAGAGTCAGTGGGGGTCCCGGACTTTATTTATGAACTTGACTGCGGATGGGAAGAAACTGTTCATGTGGCCTGAGGTCTTGGTCCTGATGGACCTCAGCCTCCTGCCAGATGGAAGTGGCACGAATAGTTTGTGTCCAGGGTGAGAGGGGTCGGCTTCTTGCTCGCTTCAGGGTCCTTGAAGCAAACAAGTCCTGGAGGGAAGGCAGATTGCAGCCAATCACTCTCTCAGCAGAGTGAATGATGCGCTGCAGTCTGCCCTTGTCCTTGGCTGTGGCTGCAGCGTACCAGACACTGATGGAGGAGCAGAGGACTCAATGATGGCTGTGTAGAAGTGCACCATCATTGTCTTTGGCAGGTTGAATTTCTTCAGTTACCTCAGGAAGTACATCCTCTGCTGATGTTAAGCTCCCACTTGAGGTCCTGAGTTATGATGGAGCCCAGGAAGCGGAAGGACTCCACAGTGTCGATGGGGAGTCGCACAGGGTGATGGGAGCAGGTGGGGCTGCGTTCTTCCTGAAATCCACAACCATCTCCGCTGTCTTTAGAGCGTTGAGCTCTAGGTTGAAGTCCCGTTAAATGTTTTTTGGGGAGAGTTTTTCCTGTTCCAATATGAGGGTCCTGTTAAAGCCCTCTTAGGATAATGTCAATCAATTGTGATTTGTGATTTTGGGCAATACAAATAAATTGAATTGAAATTCCTGCTAAACTATTGACCTTTCCCATCACCTGTACTTTGTGTTTGAAAAAATAGCTGGCTGTAGTAGTGCCAACCACATTAGCCATGCTACCTGTGTGGACACCACATGTGCACACTGCTCACGCAGGCTGTGTGGCTGCTCTGACCTGCTAACATGGCGCTGAAATGAAAAACAAAAGGTTTTGCTGTGAAATGGAACGACGTAGTTCATCCGGTGTTGTACCTCCCTCATCCCAGTTTGTATGCCAATGTGTGTGTTTACCACGGGAAAGGCGTTTTTCTAAAATCCATTTTGTGGCCGAACGTGACGCCGGTGAAGGTGATCAGACTGGTTTACCACGTAGCTGTCATCGGTGAGACAGCGTATCATTTAGTCAGTTAATAGCACAGCTTCAGAGAAAGCTCCTCTCTCCCTCGGCCACATGGGAAATTTATAGCGGATTCCCATATCCCTCTCGCTGTCCTTCCTGCTTCACCTTCATTTTTGTCTCATTATTTCTGCTCCCTGATGTCTGGCTGAGCCTCCAGTATTCCCTTATCACCTCTCTGTGTGACTGTCAGTGTGTCCTCGATCCAGCCATCCTGCTCTATTCTTGGCCGACATTAACAGTGTGCAGGTAGAAAAATTGAATAGCTTTTTAAAGTTGCTCATGAGGTCCAGGCCTTGTTCTGGGGCATTAACTATTCAACCTGTATACTTTATGCTAGATCATGCAAGACAGTAAGATTGCATATGCCTTTGCAGATGACACTGATTTACTCAGCTCTCTCCCAAAATTACTACTGTGCCCACTGTGCCAGTAGCCTGCTTAGAACAGTCAACAATTAAAGACAATACAGAAAATGCTCTCGAAGGCTGTGCAATCGGTGAATGTTAGATAGTCCTGATGGGCAGGTGGCACCTTACATGGAAGCCCTGTCATCAGTGTATGAATGGGTGTGAATGGGTGAATGATGACATGTTGTGTTAAATCACTTTGAGTGGTCAGAAGACTAGAAAAGAGTACAGTCCATTTATCATTTACATTTGCAGGAATCAGAGGTTGTTATGTCCAGTCTATACATAAATATGTTTATAAAGACTGATTAAGGATTATTATTAAAAATATGCAATTAGAAAATCTGCATTAGTTGCCAATCCCTAATAATATTACATTGTGAACAATGGGGGGCGACTGTGGCTCAGTGGGAGAGCAGGGTCGTCCTTCAATCAGAGGGTCGGTGGTTCGAACCCCGGCTCCGCTGCTCCATGTCCATGTGTCCTTGGGGCAAGACACTGAACCAAACCCTTTGCTCCTGCAGGCTTTGCCGTCGGTGTATGTGTGGGTATGAATGTTAGTTAGCCCTAATGAGCAGGTGGCACCTTGCTGCCCTGTCATCAGTGTATGAATGAGTGTGAATGGGTGAATGATGACATGTAGTGTTAAAGAGCTTTGAGTGGTCAGAAGACTAGAAAAGAGAAATACAAGTACAGTCTATTCACCATTTACCATGAACAGTCACTTTTATGATCCATTGCACCTCTCCTAGTAGTAGTTTATGATCAGTGTTTGATTTCCGGATAATTTATTTGATTCATGTGTTACCCGAATCTTTGATGTATTCGATTTAATGTTTGTTTTCATTAATAAGAAAACTTTCTATAGAGGCACATTTTGTCCCATCAGTAAGTGTTGTCCAGCTCTGCTCTGATTGGTCCAGTTTGAGAGCAGATTGACTCTCTGATGCCGATTACAACCACTTTAGTGATAAATGTGTTTGTGCTAAGTAGTCATATTGCTTGTTCTGCTTTGAGACGTCTATTTGACAATGCATGGCAAAAGTGCCTGTGAGTTTGAAACGTATCAGTGTGCTGTTTTGTCTGAATTTTGCCTTCAGTCAGCAGTCTTATGCTTATTCTGGTTCCGATGTCGGTTTCATCTCTAAATACATAAGATAAACAGAACATGTTTCCTGTCTAAATGTATCAGACCAGAAACCCTCAGTGCATGTTTGCACTGTATCCTACAACTTTCATTTTCCAGTTGTTTCCAGTCGTCAGTTGTTTAGTTGTGAATAAAATCAGTCAGGCTTTATTAGATAGCCAGGAGAGGGAGAAGTTAAGACATGCAGCAAAGGGCTGATCCTTGGCCTCGACTCAAACAAGACAAAAATGTTCATGCATTGAATTGAATTAAATTATTCCTCCAAGCCGTTTTACTCGTTTGACATTTGTATTCACACTCATTGTATTGCTGCAGGCATGTGTTTGTGAGAAGGCTGCTTCCCACCTGGAGCCTGGATCCTCTTCCCACCAGACAAATGACTCATTTTCTCCTTCTGTTTCTTCTCTTGTTTGTCGATGTGAGAGTGTATGTATGCAAGCGTTCATGTGTTTGTAGGTGTGTGATCATTTGTGGTTAAAAGGGCCTTGCAAAATCTGGAAAAGAGAATTGAGTTTATGGCCTTTGATGGCAGGTGGAGTACATTCTGCTGCATGCTAAACGGCCTGTCAGCAACTCCTTTGGGTGGGTGTGTGTGAGAGAGAGAGAGAGAGAGAGAGAGAGAGAGAGAGAGAGAGAGAGAGAGAGAGAGAGAGAGAGAGAGAGAGAGAGAGATGACACACTGGCTGCACAATAAAGACAAGCTTTCTATGCATTTCTGTGTACACAGTATATGCATATTTGTATGCAAATCTATGTATCTTAAACTTTTGACAATAGTGGGAGAGAGAGAGAGAGAGAGAAGTCCCATTCATACGCCGATAGCACAGGTCTTGCCCAAGGACACATCAACATGGACTAGACACAGTCTAGTCTAGACACGGTCGCCCCCGTCAATCTGTTAATAGCCATTCTGAACAGAAGTCAGGGGAGCAAAGGGAGACGGCAGAGCGATCGGGAAGGTCTTCCTGACATGTTTTAATCAACGTCAGCAGGTGGTTTCTCAGCCATGTTCAGCTTCAGACAGGACATCTTCACAGCCTGACCATTTAGAATCCAGCCTAACACGAGCTCTGTCACAATCCATGATGACCTTAGCTTAGCATCTTCTGTGTTGTAACCTTGTTTTGTTGTCATTGGGGAGAATTTTTTTGAGTAAATGAAGCCCTACATTTATGAACCGGAGTGACAGGAAAAGGGCTGGGACGGCTGGGGAATATACAGAGAGATGGACTTTGACATCAGAGTCCAGGGTTCATGTCCTGACTTGTCTGTGGTTAGGGTTAGGCACCGAAAGCACTTTGTTTTTCTTTATTTGGGGTTTATGGGGTGAACCCCTATGGTGAACAGGCCTACTGATATCGCCAGTTAAGGGTATCAGGGAAGGTGACTCAGACCACACCTACTCTCCATTGTTCTGTTGTGTCTTCGACTCGAGAGGGAGCTCTGCAGCAGAGAATGCCTGGTGGGGAAGAGGCTTCCTGTATTAAACCAGACCGTGAACTGTCCCTATACTCAACCAAGAACTGTGGGTGCTTTAATAATGCCGTAATAATTCAACTTTTATTATTTTCAGACACATGAGTCCATACAGTTTACCAACAGTGGCGCTGCACATCGTCTTCATCACTTTTAGCTCTTGGCCTGCCATAGATAACGAAGGAAAATGTAGCTTCTGATCCTCCTTGGTTTTAGCTATCATGATAACATTCTTTTTAGAATTTAATGTCATACTGCGCACCATAACATGAGCAGACACTGAGCAGTTGCTGTAAACCAGCACTATAGGGAGACAGGACCACTAAGTCATCAGCGTACATCAGATGGTTAATAAGACTTTCCACCACCATGCATCCTGTCTTACACTCTTTTAACTTTTTAGAAAGATCATCCATATATAGATTGAAAAGAACAGGTGACAGAATTCCACCTTGTCGGGCCCCATTGATTACTAAGGGTGCAGATACACTGTTATACACCCCATCTAGCAATCACTACGAGCAGGTTTTAGTTCTAGTGTGTGTGTGTGTGTGTGTGTGTGTGTGTGTGTGTGTGTGTGTGTGTGTGTGTGTGTGTGCCTGCCTGCCTGCCTGCCTGCCTGCCAATGGGCTTACTGAAGTAACCCACGCTGCTCATGCTCTCTCTCTTTCTGACCCTTACTGATTCCACCTCCTTCCTCAGACCAGGTGTCACTCTGTCCGACCCCCGGCCGTCTTAACTAAAGCAGATAGCTGCCGCACTGTGGACAGATCACTACTCTAGATGGCGATGCAGGTCTTGAACCCACTTAGAGACAGAAAAAGACAACTACAGTAAAGCCAACAAGTTCAAGGCAAATTGATGGGCAACATGACAAGGTTTTTATCATTCAATACACACTGTGACTTGGCACAGTAGGCTCTAAATGTCAGGTTAGAGAATTACTCCATATCAATATTCAACTTTGGACTTCTGTTCGTTTTATTCTGTAAACTTTAGTATTGAGATAAACAGAATGATTGATTGAAACTCGTTAGGTTTGATTATTGATCACTGTGTGATTAAACTTTTTTCTCTTTTCTTTCGTCCCTCTATCTGCCTCACATCCATCTTCTCTCTTTCTCCACATCCTCCACATCTCTATCCCCTCCCCTCAGGATTTTGACCTATTCTTACCTGCTGTCTTTCAACGCCTGGCTGCTGTTGGCCCCCATCGTTCTGTGTTACGACTGGCAGGTGGGCAGCATTCCCCTGGTGGAGTCGTTGGGTGACGTGCGCCTTGTGGCTACCACGCTGCTGGCCGTAGTGATGGTTGCTCTCTGCCTGCGCTGCGTCTTCTCACTGCAGGTAACAGTAAAAAGTGATAAGTAGCTTGAAAGGGCCTCAGACTGCAATTCCCATGAACTCTGTTGCCTCCTGATGCCCTCTGCCCTCATCGCATCATGTAACCACATCATTAGAAGAGTGGGAACAGGTGTAAGAGCCGGAAAAAGCTTAATGTAATAATGTTCACATAAACCCTACGGATACATCACAAAAGAGAGGCAGTTGAAAACTTAGCATGTTCCATTAAATCTCAAGCAACGCATCTATACATTCATTGCAAATGCCCTAAAATTTGACATTACAGCACACAGAGTAGAACAAGTATCAATGAGTTTGAGAATACCTCTCATTTTATTTGAAATGGGGTAGATTGTTTCTCTCTAATGATCTACCTCCCATACTTAAGTCCCGTGTAAGATACCCCAACAGCTTCTGAACAAAATGCCATCAAATGAGACATTCACATAGATATTCAATGCCTCAAAGTTTGAACGCAAGGATTACTAACTCTCCAACCTTTAGTCTGGCACGACTATTAGGCCGAAATTTCAACATGATCGACAATTTGGTCCATGACAGTGGTTCCTGACAAGTAAGGGCTACCTGCTAACCATCCACTTGACATCCATGGAATTTGCTGTGGATATTCATGGTCCCTAGTCCTTATTGTTTTAATGTTCTACTCACCTCTCCTCAAGCAACACCATCAGGCCAACATTTCCACTTATACATAAGATATAACAAAAGCTAACCAGTGCCATGAAAATTGGAAATTCAGATGTTATCATGTCAGTGGCGCTGAAGCAACAACCCCACATCAACTCGGTCACTTTAATAATCATTTATGAAATTATTTGAGTTGGATCAAGCCTCTAAAACACCAGCAATACATACAATGTTAAATCATTTGCAGTCAACTAAAAGAGACTGAACCATTTTCAACAACTAAAATTGGAATATGCAGAGTAAAACAGTGATGATTTTCAGAACGCTAGGATTGTACCATTGTGTCTTGGACCACAGTGTTTTATATCGTAATATGTAAAACACACTTCATTCAAACTGGACAAACACAAGTTCATATTCAAAGGCCACTATGCATGTAAAGAGAGTATATTGACATGTTGTCCCGACACATTACAAACTAATGCTGGAGGGATAGTGAGTGCTTCGATGTCGAGGGGCGCTTACCAAGTGACGGTATTTGAGGAGTTTGAGAATATGTTGATTTTTCATACTATATCCCTAACTAAGGCTAATAAGGCTAAATAGGCTAATAAGGCTAAAAATCTGAAAATGTTCACCACACTTAACCCTCCCCTTTTTTGGCAATTAGTTTTATGAATTAAAAAGTCACTCACACACTCCCTCAAATTGCATACAGCTGTCAGTATGAGTATGTTTTCTTCACTTTTGTAACTTGTTCTCATGGCAGTCCAGTTCTGTGGTGCACACTGCGTCCTCTTGGAATCATTTTCACTTCTGCTTGCCCCCTCATGCCCTCCCCTTCAACCCCTCGGTGTGATGTCGTGGTGATAACGACCTCACAGCAAGTCCAGAGCCTCAGTGGCTTATATCTTAACTTCCTTCCCATGTTAAAGGAGATTAGGGTCGCTTCATGTTGATCCACATCACAAGTGGAAAACAAGTATAGAATGTGCTCTGGAGAAAGAATACCCTTGTCCTGTTGGCTCTTTCACACAAAAAAAAAAACCCCACACACACACACACACACAAAGAAATATGTTTGGAAACTGAGAAGTGCACTGAATGGATTTGGTATTATCTTCCGCATATTAGGCAAGGATTGTATTGCTACAGTATGCTCTAGGTGTGTGTGTGTGTGTGTGTGTGTGTGTATGTGTGTGTGTGTGTGTTGGGGCTACACAGTGATTGACAGGTCTCTACCAGAGACGTATACAGCGTCTCTATCACGACATCACTCCTCCGCAGTCCAGAATGATCACTTCTGTTCACTGGTTGCAACACGGCCAAAATCCAAGACGGCGATGGTCAAAATGCCGAACTCGAGGCTTTAAAACCACAGTCCACAAACCAATGGGTGACGTCACAACAACTGCGTCCACTTCTTCTACACAGTCATGGTCTCCTCCAGTCAAATAGACAGGCATGGTGGGTTGACGTGGAGGGAGAGAAGGTAGACAAGCTTTATGAAATATCAATGGCCTCAGATATTGACTCTAGAAAAGTCAATTAACTGTAATTTGATATTTTGATTGCTTTAATTGCTTTTCTGTTGCACAGAGGGCTGTTGATATATAAGACAGATTCACGGCTGCTGAATGTGCATGTATCAGTTTGTGTGTGTGTGTGTGTGTGTGTGTGTGTGTGTGTGTGTGTGTTTTAACAGAGTCTGAATGACACATATTACCATTCACAATGAATGTGCTTTTCTGTTATAAGCGGTTATACTTTAGACTTGTTAAAAAATGTAATATGTAATTCTTCTTCTCTCTCTGTCTCTCTCTCTCTCTGTGTCTCTCTCTTTCTCTCTCTGTGTCTCTGTCTTTCTCTCTTTGTGTCTATGTCTCTCTGTCTCTCTCTTTGTGTCTCTCTGTCTCTCTCTCTCTGTCTCTCTTTCTCTTTGTGTCTCTCTTTCTCTCTCTCTCTCTCTCTCTCTCTCTCTCTCTCTCTCTCTCTGTGTCTCTTTCTCTTTGTGTCTCTCTTTCTCTCTCTCTCTCTCTTTCTCTCTCTCTCTCTCTCTGTCTCTCTCTCTTTGTGTGTGTCTCTCTCTCTCTCTCTCTCTCTCTTTGTGTCTCTCTCTCTCTCTCTCTCTCTCTCTCTCTCTCTCTCTCTCTCTCTCTCTCTGTCTCTCTGCAGAGGCAGGAGAGCAGACAGGTGTTGGTTGGAATGTTGTTCCTGGTCTTCCCCTTCATTCCTGCCAGTAACCTTTTCTTCAGGGTGGGATTTGTTGTGGCTGAGAGGGTTCTCTACATGCCGAGGTGAGTGTGTGTTCTTTTCTTAAAACAAAACAGGATAGACAACTCATTTTCTATCTTTGTCTGCCCTGGAAACTTCTCCTATTATTTTTTGTTTTTATAGTTCTTGGCCAGCCTTTCTATTCATAAAGAATTCTAACAGTGTCAGAAATGTAGGACCCAAAATGTGTCACTCTCAACGTGACTGCTGCTACGACCCACGTCTGTGAACAACCAATTTGTACATCACATAAATGATACAGAATATTCTGGACAATGTGACCGTGTAAAGAAAGTGTATACTGCATTTTTCTAAACTGAGAGCATTCATTGAACAATCTGACATGCATACAAATGTATGTTGCACATTGTGACAGATTATTTGGGTGTAAGGTTGGTTCCAGTCTGGGACAGTGGATTTCTTATCATTGTGGTGTTGAAGGATTCTAGTTGTTTGTCTTCTGATCAAATTGTAAACATTTTTAGAACTGGATTCTCAATCTTACACCATTTATTGGAAAATAAGATTGGTTACAGCTGGTTACAACACGTTTCACATGCTCTCTAACGCAGAGAAAAATAAATGTATAACTGATATATATACTTTCATACAGTATATCTATAACTGGATACATAATTGTGTGCGTCAGCATCTGTGTAAGTGCATATTAAGGTTGACAAATCTGGCACTGGAAATAATAGGCTTTAACAGCAGGATGAACCGTGTGATCATATCATCGAGGATATTTCAACCTGCAACAGGCTGCATTATATGCACGCTACATTTAAAGTATGCTAATCTTTTTTATTAAGAACAGCAAGGCTTTTTGTTATTTTACTGTTGTGTTATGTTCGGAATTCTTTTGATGAAATACACTTGTTGGAACTTAGCTCATAGCGTATGCTATCTTCTCTGTCTTCAGAATCAGCAGCTGTCACTACTTTCTCTGCACAGTGTATTTTTATATCTTTACCTGCATGAATCTGGCCAGATCACTGCCAAGTGGGTCAAGAGCGTGGCCAGGCCCCTGTGGAGCTACCAAAGTCATGACGCACTGACAGAAACTGTTCGTGTGCAGAATAACAGTGTGAACAACATGTTGGTGGCATTATATGTGGCACAAACACCCCTTAGACTCCAGGATGAAGTGATTAGACCTCACAACACTCAACTCAACACGCCAATTATAACAATTTCACACAAATGTCTTACGGGATAAAAATACGACGTGATGACATGGATGTAAACTGCTACTTGATTGGTTGGTGGAGCCATACAACTGCCAGGCAGTAATTCTAGTCACTGTGTAATTCAGAATTTGGCAAAAGTGGTGAGATCGTTTTTATGGGAAGCAACAGCAGCCACCCATGTTGAGAATATGTGCACCCATGGGACCTGAAGTGATTTGGGTGAAAGGCACCACCAGGGTGCAATATGTTATGTCCCAATGTGTTGAGTGATGACGGTGAGACTGTAGGACGGCAGTAATCAATAATACTTTTTCCTTTTTTTAGTCTCTCACCATCCTGTCTCCTCACCAATCCCCTCACTTACATCCTCCCTCCTCCTCTCCTCTTCTAGTATGGGTTATTGTATCCTGGTGGCTCATGGCCTAGGTCGGCTGTGTTCGGTGGTGGGCCGTTGGGGCACCACAGTCCTCAGTGTCTCCATGCTGCTGCTCCTCCTGCTCTTCTCCTGGAAGACGGTCCAGCAGAACCACGTCTGGCTCTCCAGGGAGGCGCTCTTCCGGTAAGGAGAGACTGTGTGTGTGTGTGTGTGTGTGTGTGTGTGTGTGTGTGTGTGTGTGTGTGTGTGTGTGTGTGTGTGTGTGTGTATTTTACCTGACATGTGGGGACATAACTCTGATTACATAGTCCTACTTTTTCCAGAATCGTCTTTTTGGGGGGGGAATTGCATGTCCCCATGATGTAAATCATTACATTTTAGGATGAAGACTTGGAGTCAGGTTGAGGTTGAGGATCAGCCTGGTAGCAGTTATGACTTTCCAATGAGAAATATTAATTATAGAGGGGAGCAAAGTGAGAGCTGTATGGTAGGGGCAGGAGTACACCAGTGCTCTAAAACAACAGGAAGTTAGTTATTCTAAATTGGCCCATTGATTTGGCCACTTATCAACACAGTCAACAGTAGAAGCAGCTGGGACACACTCACAGAGGCAATTAAAGGTCCTTCTTTTCAATTCAGCATGGTTTACATCCATGTTTACTAGCTTGCAGTCTTCTTCTTCCCTGTCTGTCTAAAGTCTAAACACACAGACATGATACAAATATGTTCAGATTCAGTGTGACTTCAACTTCCCGATGTCTATAAATCAGCTTAGAAGTCATAGAAACAAGACGCTCCTTATAACTCCCAAATTGCTCTGAGAATTACCAGTGTTTTTTTTCTCTATCAAAGTAATCCAGCGATGGTTGATTTATTCATGGGGAGGCAGATACTGTTGACAACCCATGCACTAGTACACTGCAGATACAGGTTACCACTCATGAGACTGAGACAGTGAAATTATAAAGCTCTAGAAGTCATTTTTTTCATACTTCAGTCAAATGCAAATAATAATAATACTATAATATTTTATTTATATAGTGCTTTAAAGGGTACTCAAAGACGCTTTACATGGTAAAAAAAGAAACAATAGAAGTAATTATTATATAAACAAAATAGATGACATAACAGTAAGGAACAGCACAAAAAAAACATACATAACTAGCATCACAGGTTAAAAGCAAATTGAAATAGATGAGTCTAAAGTGCAGTTTTGAAAGTGGTGAGTGATGGAGATTGGTGTCGGAGGATCTGAGGGTGTGGTTGGGAGCGTGTCGATGCAGGAGGTCTAAAGGTATGAAGGGGTTTAGGGTTATGAAGGGCTCTGTATGTGATGAGGAGAATCTTGAACTGGATTCTTTGCTTCCAGTGGAGGTTTTGAAGGACTGGGGTGATGTGGTCTCTGGTGGAGTGGGAGAGCAGACGGGCAGCTGAGTTCTGGATGTGTTGTAGTTTGTTGATGATTTTGGTGGATGAGCCGTACAGGATGCTGTTGCAGTAGTCCAGTCGAGAGGCGATGAAGGTGTGGAGGAGTGTTTCAGCAGCTGAAGAGGAGAGGGAGGGGCAGAGATGATGTTTTTGAGATGAAAGAAAGCGGTATTTGTGATGTGATTGACGTGGCGTTCAAAGGAGAGAGTTTGATAAAAAATCTGAATCAGATATATTGGCCATGTATGCTTACGCATACAAGGAATTTGACTTTTTTTGTTGTACATGCACAGAATTTACAATAAAGAGGAAAGATGTAAATATTTAACAACTATGTACAGTATAAATATTAATATAAATATATATTCAAAAAGTGCATATATACTGTATATATGAACATAACCCTATACAACAATGCAACAACGGTGACAATGGAATTGAGCTGATAGTGCAGAATGAACGTAGTACTGCAGTTTGTCTGATTAATTGTTCATCAGAGTGGCGGCCAGTGGAAAGAAGCTGGTCCTGTGTCTGGTGGTTTTGGCGTACAGAGCTCTGTAGCGCCTACCAGAGTGGAGGAGTTGGATCAGCTTGTGTCCAGGGTGTGAAGGGCCTGCAGTGATCTTTCCTGCCCGTTTCCTGACTCTGGAGGTGTACAAGTCCAGGATGGAGGGCAGGCTGGAGCCAATGATCCTCTCTGCAGACCTGACAATCTGTTGTAGTCTGTTTCTGTCCTGTTTGGTGGCCGATCTAAACCACACAGTGATAGAAGAACAGAGAACAGACTGGATGATGGTGGAGTAAAACGGAATCAGCAGCTCCTGAGGCAGGTTGAACTTCCTGAGCTGGCGCAGGAAGTACATCCTCTGCTGGGCCTTTTTTGAAATGGTGTTGATGTTGGAGGCCCATTTCAGGTCCTGGGAGATTGTGGATCCCAAAGACCTGAAGGTCTCCACCGCAGACACAGTGCTTTTGAGTATGGTGAGGGGGTGGCACTGTCACTGTGTTTTAAGAAGTGATTTAAAATGGATTACTGATTCTGCGAGCCTCATCTCCTCAGGCAGCTCGTTCCAAAGCCAAATGAACAGGGAGCCAGTGGAGCGAGGCCAGGATTGGGGTGATGTGATGTCGTCTGTTAAAACCAGGGAGAAGGCGAGCTGCTGCCTTCTGAGCTAGTTGGAGGAGAGAGAGTGACTTTTGGTTGATGCCAGAGAGACTATGATTTGAACCAGGAGAGGGCTGTGCCAGTGATGTGGAAGGAGGACTCGAGACGTGAAAGGAGGATGGAGTGGTTGATGTGTCGAAGGCTGCACTGAGGTCGAGTAGTACCAGGATGTTGAGGGAGTGGTCATCTGAGGAGAGGAGGAGGTCGTTGGTGACTTTGATCAGGGCAGTTTCTGTGCTGTGATGAGATCTGAATCCGGATTGAAATGGTTCAAACACTTGGTTCGAGTCAAGGTGGGTTTTCAATTGATGGGCAACAGTGTGTTCCAGTATTTTAGACAGAAAAGGGAGATTGGAGATGGGTCTGTAGTTGTTGTGGATGTCAGGGTCCAGTCCAGGCTTTTTAAGGATGGGTGTCACTGAGGCGAGTTTGAGGGTGGGAGGGACAGAGCCAGTAGACAGGGAGGAGTTGATGACAGAGAAGAGAAGTGGGCGGAGGGCCGGGAGACAGGCCATGACTAAATTGGAAGGGATAGGGTCCAGGTCACAGGTCTTCATGCCAGAGAGTGATTTATTGAGATCCGAGGGGGAGATGAGAGAGAATCGGGAGAGTGACCGGACAGTTAGTGGAGGATTTACAGATACAGGGTTGGAGAGGGCGGGGCTGGAAGTGGCCAGTTGGTTGTAGATGGTGTCAATTTTTGCTTTGTAGAACGACAGGAAGGAGTTGCATTTCTCTGCTGTGGAGGAGTGGGAGAGATTGTCCATAGGTTTGAGGAGTTTATTTATTGTGGAGAAGAGGACCTTAAGGTTGGCGGAACCAGAATGGTTGATGCCAGAGTAGTAGGTGGAGCGAGCAGAGTTGAGAGCCAGTTTGTATTGCTGTATGTATTCCTTGTAGGTGTGTACTGTGAGGTTTTTTTTTTTTGGAGAGTCGCTCTAGTCTGCATTTCCGGGATTTCATGAGGCGGAGTTCAGGGGTGAACCAGGGAGCAGTGTGGGTGAAAGAGACAGTTCTGGTTTTGAGAGGGGCAAGCTGATCAAGGCAGGAGGATAGTGTGTTAAATAAAAAATAAACAATACAAAATTTGAAAAAAAACTGATTTGGACAGGATTAATATAAATTATGACTTCCTAAAAAGTTTCACACAAACAGCATAAAAGAAAAAAAGTAGAAGAACAAGCGACTTTCAAACTCAGAGATCCACTGTGAAATACAAGGAAATCATTCGGGACAGAATTTATTTACGGGAGGACCAGTGAGCTCATTGTGGCTGTGATTATTTCTTTCTGCAGACTGACCTCATGCCTCCTCTTCCTCCTTGTTTTAGCTCTGGTATTCAGACTCTGCCACACAATGCCAAAGTCCACTACAACTACGCCAACTTCCTGAAAGACAGCGGCCGGCACCAGGAGGCCATTCACCACTACGCCACTGCTCTCAGGTGTGACTTAACTAAAGCTCTCTGACTGTAACAATCACACAGTATGGGTTTGTTTCCTGTTGCTAATGTACCTGTTTCCTCCATGTTCCTGTTTTGTGTCAAACACTCTGTATTACGTCACACAGTCAAAGTTTCCTTCATTTATGGGGATGCCCTGTGGCAACCCTACGCTTCAAGTCATATTGCAAATGCTCCAACATGTTCCATTAACACTGCTATGTGCTGCTGATCAGCTTAAGAGCCTCTAGTCAGGCTACAGCTGACTGACAACTTAAACACAGAGGAAGTTTTCAAGGAAAACTCTCGGCAGTCAAACAGCTTCTAGGACTAGTGTTTGTCAAGAATCTCAGAATCCTTCCTAGGAATCATGTTGAAAGTTAAAGGTTGGTAATCTTGAGAAACTAGCAAGAGAACGCTATGTTTTAAAAATGATCCACCCTAAAAACCCAGTCCAGTGCTGCCAACTCTATTCCAATGAAAGTATCTAGCAGCACTAGTTCCAAAAGTCTGTAACACTGACATTCAGGCCGAATGAAGTGATTAGATTATAAAAATATCACTAATATTTTTTAAGAAGATTTCCAACCCTACCTTTAAGCTAACCCTAAAAATACTTCTACCTGAAAATCCTGTGTGAATTCTGTGGGGGAATGAATGGATCTGTGCAATATCTGAGCAGTTTGATTCGTTACTGCAAAAGTATTTGGTTGCTCACAGACTGAAATTGCTGTTTCAAAGCCACATTTACCCTTTTGGTGAAAGGTTCTGATTCCATTAATGTACTTTTATAGCCTACAGAAGGTCCATATAATTATGTATTCTTTTGTTAAGGTCAATGTCCTCAAAGAGTGTCTCTCATGTGTGTGTGAGAGCTCCTGCAGCACTGACTGAGCACCATCAGGTCAGAGACTGATGGTGTGTAGTCATGTGACTGGGGTGTCTAGGTGAGCCGGTTAAGGAATCTGCTGCTACAAATCTAAAACAAGGACCGATATTTCTCAGCAAGGAATGTGACAAATCAACTACCAACATACCACATGACATTTCTTGTCTCCCTGTTTTGTTTTTTGCTAGTTGTATTCCCTTTTTGCCCATCAGCCCATCATTTGATCCAAATTGTCTAGCTTGTTGAATAGTAGAAAGTAAATTCATGTCCAACAGAAGAGCATTAAATGTCCCATGTAAAGGCTTTTGATCATATTTATTTATTGATCTGGTTCCACATGCAACAGGGCCTTTGGGTGTTGCTAACATCAGGTGGTACCCTCTTTGAATTGAATACAGTTACATGCTCAGCTACAGAGAAACCTTAATGTGTAGCACTAAGGCTCATGTTCTAATTTTAATTGTCAATAAATCCGATGTAGAGCCAAACCAACAGGGAATGTATCTACTAACAATTATTATGTGTATCCAAAACCTGATGCATCCTGCTGCCCCAATTACTAACTATACCAGATGTGGATTAATCCGTTGCTGAAAATAGTCCCAGAAAATACACTTTTTCAGTGTCCAGTGGTTTGAGAAAGTAAATTGAAGTAATAAAACAGTATCATTTTGACAGTTTTTATCGAACCAATGGGCTTAAAGCTGAGTGGACTGTTGGTTTTGGTCTGTACATGGCATTTGTTTTATAAAAGAACACAAGTGTATTCTTTACAGTGAAGGTAGACCTGCAGATTTGATTTGATGGGAAAGTTTGGCACTGATTTATGAACTAGATCCTTGTTTTTTACAGTTCCAAGAACAAGAGGCATCCTTAAACATTTTGACCATTTACAAGAAGAAAGAGAAGAAAAACAATTGTTCTAAAAAATAAGTGAGGTGCATTTTTGCATGCATTTGGCTCATAATGGATGGCCAGGAACTCATGGGGGCTGCATGTAAAATAAGGCATTATTATATGACTTTTAAGAAATCATGCACAATTTACTGGGTTGTATCCAACATACACACATTGTATTACATTACATACACTGTCACATTAATGAAAGGTGTTTCTTTCATTGGAGAGGCTTCCCGAGGAACCACAGATGTCTCCTCATGTTTCACCTCTCTTCAGATTAGTTCATCTGTAATCTGGAAGATATTAATCTGTGTCTGTGTCGAATTGTATTACTCTGTTTTTGATGGTCTCCAGCCAAAAACCCAAATAGGTGTTTATGAAAACACCCTGTTTTATCTCTTAATGCTTTACTTTTTTAGTTAATTCCTTCAGTTTCATCTGCAGTTAATTGTTTTAACAGAAATATGTCTCTTCAACTATTAGGTGAACAGAAGATCAAAAATAAGGGTTGACAGTTATAGGGCTGAACAACTTGAGGAAAATATCTCTTTGTGATCTTTCTGCCCAATGTTGCAATATCAATTTGTGATGTATATTGCCTGAATTTGTGTTCTAGGATTAAGCAAAACAACTTTGGACTAAGCATAGTAAGCTTTGTTATTGTTTACTTAGGTTGTGACCTACTGAACCAAACCAATATTCTATAACTTACTCATTACCTAGCAAAAGTAAGCAAATCGATTGTCACTGCCTTTAGGACCACCAGGGTCCCAATCAGCCCTGTTAATGGCCTGGAGCCATAAGCTTCTTCTGTTCTTAGCAAAGGCATGGGATCCCCTTTTACATCCATTTATGCATCTTCTTTGCAGTTGGTGCAGTTTAGTATCTATGAACTCTTAACAAGTTGAATATCAAAGACGAAGCATAAATATGTGTGTAAAAAAAATATTTTCACATGGAAGACATTTCATAAACACATTGTTCATGTTTGTCCATACCTGATTTAATGACTTTTAATGACCAATCAGAACAAATGTGGCATTTTTCCATTATACTGAATATAGTCTTTTAGAACAAAAGAGAAAAAGAGTGAATGTTGGACTTATATTCATCAGATGTTTTATACAAAAAGGTTCTTAATAAATGAAGTTGGACTCCCTCCTCTGCTGTCCTGTCTTCTTATTCTCTCTCTTGCTCTTCCTCCCTCCCCGCTGCTGTCTTCTTTCTTTCCTCCCATCCTATCAGGTTATTCCCACGGCATGCCAGCGCCATGAACAATCTCGGCACTCTGACTCGCGACCCAGAGGAGGCTGAGCGCTACTACAGGAAGGCGCTGGACACCAACCCCCAGCATAACCGAGCTCTCTTTAACCTGGGAAACCTCCTGAAGTAAGACACACAAACGCACTCTCTGACGCTAAGTGGGGGATTATTGGTGAACAGAAGTATAGTGACAGCACCCTCTTCTGATCACACAACATAAAAGCTTGACCATCACTTTGTGATATGTGACAGAAACTGAAGACACCCATCGCGGCTGGACACTTTGCTAATATCATGTTTTTGAGCAGTTTGTAGTGGAAAGGAAGTCTTTTTTTTTGCAAAGCTCTCCAGCGTGCTTTAAAAATGACCCTCACAGCTGGACACACACGTAATGTCTAACAGCAACTTCTTCATGGTTGCTATAAATTGTCCTTTTTTACTTCAGCTCCCCAGTACGATCACAACAACTGTACATTTGGGATGGGCAGATAGCGGCTGCTCTGTGTGGGCGCCGTGTCTTCGGCATTTTGGATCTTTGGAGCTCTGGTGGCTTTCTCTGGTCGTCCTCTTCTTGGAGGTTCAGCTTGAACAGTTTTCTTCTTCTCCATCTCTCTCTCTCTCTCTCTCTCTCTCTCTCTCTCTCTCTCTCCCTAGCACACCACACTAACACTCTTTTATGACATACTGTACTATGACATGTTGTGTGACCTAATTTAAAAAATTGCTGTACTGACATTTTTATTGATTGATGCTTGTTAATTTCTTAATAAGTCTAGCATCTACATCAAATTTATTGAACTACCATTGATTTATTCAGTAACATCAAAATCATTTAAGATCTGAAAATGCATAGTTTTCACCGGTTCTGATATGCTCAATCGTTTCTTATTATCAGCTGAGAAGTGGGAGGGGTCAACAATCAAAATCCATGTCAGCACACTAAAATAATTGTAAACAGAGTTGATTTTCATGAACTTAGTTATACTGCTTATAAACCTGCATGTTCTCAAATTTAGAAATTTGGTAAACCGCAACTTATACCATTACTGTATAAAGGCCAAAAATAGATTTAGTGAGTCAGTGAACAAAAAGGAATTCATCAGATTACAAAACTAAGATTAGAGCAAATTAAAGGAGTCAATCTGTGAATGGTTTACAGTGACGATGTAGTGCACTTAAGTAGATCAAAAATATATATTAAAAATTCAAGAATGAACTGAGGCATGGCCATTAGTGTGCCCCCTGATTTACGTATGATATGATATATAAAAATAACTCTGTACCAAATTATGAATTTAAACTCATAGACCAGGACCAGCAGCATAAATGATCTGTCAAGCACTAATACATCAGGTTAAATGTTGCAATGAATGGTCCACACTACAATGTGATAATACTAAATAGGCTACAGAAGAGGCTAATTCAAATTCCATTAGAAGTATGACCAAATATGGGTGTTGATTATCCATGGAGAGGGCAGTAGTGATCATTGAATTGAATTGACATGATTTAGCCTCCTGCCCATTCACAGCCATTCGTACACTTTGGAGTTAAGTGTCTTGCCCAAGGACACGTGGACATGGACTAGTGGAGTCTGGGATCGAACCACCGATCCTCTGAATGAAGGACGATCCGCTCTACCTCTACAGTGCTGGCGGTGAATACACAGCGGCTCAGAATACATCCTGCCAAATAATATGAAAAATAATTGAGTTCAATTATATATGCCTCAATGAGTCATGCTGTGTCAATGTGGACACAAACAGACGTGTTGAAACACTAGATGGTATTCCTCATACTGTGTGTAACTGAAATGAAAAACCACAAACGTATAATCTTTGGCTTTTAATGATGAAGTATGATCGTACTGCTGATTATGTTGATGATTATTATTAGAATGAGTGTGATAATCACGATAATAATAAGATCATAATACTGTAATAAAGCTCCTGTGTATGTTTATGAGAGTATAATAACATTGCATGCAGCTGCTGGTGGTGGTGGTGGTGATGATGATGAAGATGATGATGCTGTGTTCTAGGTCCCAGGGGAAGGAGACAGAGGCTGAGACTCTACTAAAGGACTCCATCCACTTCGGTCCACATTTTGCTGATGCTTACTCCAGTCTAGCGTCACTCTATGCTGAGCAGGTGAAACATTCACAGTGCATCAAAAACACTCGCACTCATGCACATAAAGTATGCACCACACTTGACTTTGGTGTCTGGAGGCATGTGGTAACTCATCACTTAGTAATAAGTCCAGACTCAAATTAGCTTTAGCTGTAGATGATTAATCTCTGCAGCAGTAACTCACTGTCACTGTTGTTCTCACTCTGGTCTAGTTCGTTTCCTGATTTAATCCTGTCTTCATTTCACCTGCCGTCTCCCACAGAAACGCTTCGCTGAAGCCAGTGAAGTGTATCTGAAAGGAATAGAGAACTGTCCGGACAGCTCCGACCTGCATAATAACTATGGAGTGTTTCTGGTGGATACGGGTGAGTTGGACCTAGAGGCTCTCTGGCCCGTATACCTGAACAAAAGGGTTCGACCACTGACAAAAATATTCAGCTCATACTGGCTTTTCTTCAAGGGCTGTGCTGGTTTTTACCGATGAGACGTCATCGTCTTTAGCACTGTATAAACCTTCAAACTAGTTCTGCTGAGCTCTAATCCGTCAGTGGGAACAGTCTGTATGATGTTAATGTTATTGAAAGAACTATTTTTGCTTGTACATTTACACCGGTCACTTTATTAGATACGCCTGTCCAATCTAATATAAGTGTTCTGCCATGAAGTTTACTTTTGAGACGCCTGTTTTGTTCAGCAGACACCGTCACTGAGGTGTGACGACCGAGCAGCAACACGCAAGACGGTTGTTTTTTCAGCCAAAAAATGAGATGAGGCAGAGCAACATAAATGTATTTTGTCCATGAAAGAGGTAAATAAAACAGAACCAAATGATATAACTAAGCTCAACAGTGACAAAACTGCCCACACTAACGACGCGTGAGGGGAGTATTTAACAGACATGACTAATGTAAATAGACACTACATAGATTGTTTACTTCTAACTCAATATTAACTGTGCAAATTAAATTACAAAATGAACTTCAAAATACACAAAAGCTTGCTTATGTATTTATACATTTGACAGGCGCAGTGCACAGCTTCTTAGCTGTTCCAGAGGTTGCTATGAACTAATTTGTCATCTGTAGTTCCTGGGCATGAAACAGAGTATGACATATCAAGACACACACACACACACACACACACCTGTGACAGGTCAGGAGATTGTACACATATGGTAACTTGACGGCTTTTTGTCTCGAGTGTTTGCTTGTGAAGTGTTTGCAGTGGAGCAGCTTTTAACTGGTGCTACAGGATAACATGTGAAAAACGTCATTGATGCCTGTGCAGTTTTGCTGCATCTAGCTGGTTCTGAAAAACCTAAAGACACTAAGATTGACTTTTACAGTGTTACACACCTTCTTAAAGGACAGCTGTGAGACAATAAGACGCTACCGATATTTAAATGTCCTGTTTGAAACGAGTTGTATGCGGTGTATATCTGGTTGATATTTGTATGCTCTAGCCATGGGTGTTGTCTCTGAAAGGCCACCAGCCTCTCCTCTCCTCTAGGGCCTATGCTGCTTCAAAGAACCTGAATTAAGTTTGGACATTATACAATTAACTTAATGTGTGTACTTCTTGAAATCATGCATTTAAAGAAAATTTCAATAAACATCAAAGTCTTGTTTATTGTGGAGAAGAGAGCCTTTGAGTGTATGAGGTGTGAGTAGTCGGTGGACCGGGCTGAGATGAGAGCATCTTTGTGTTGTTGAAGGTAGTCGGAGTGGGCTCTACTTTAAACAAGCTACACTGGAAGCAGAGCAACTGAGGAAGACAGGAGCTGTGCACTGAGAGAATACATTAGAATACATGTAGTGTATTTATGAAAAGTGATTAAATTATAAAATAGCTATAGCTTTGTGATTGTGTTTAGGCCAGCAGAGAAGGCTTTGGCCCTGACGGATCACCACTGATATACTGTATGTATGTGAAGGGGATCGAAAAAAACGCCTGAAACTGAAACTGGCTTAACAAATGAATTCTATGCATTACTGCAAGGCCAACAACTCACTGTCAGTCTTGGCTGAATAAATACATATTCTGGGGGGATGACTCAGTGAGAGGGGCGTATTCATCTGGATTAGTCCAAGTCTATGTAATGATGAAAACAAATCCATCGTTTTGTCATGATAAAGGATCTTACATTGAGTAATCTGAATTAAGCTGATTCAGCAGCAGAGATTAAAGAAGTGATTTTAATTGTGGGACGATTGTTTTGCTAGTGCACACTGCCTTTCACTAATCACTATCACAGTATGATCTGAAGGATGAATGAAGAGAGATGGAATTAGTTCTATAAAATCAGCTGTCTTGCCTCCTGAGTAAGTAACTTCGGGAAGTTTTACAAATCTGATGTTAGTCACCAGCAACTAAAATCTCAGGTCTCTCCGTTTAAGGCTTTCCTTTGTGGAGCTTTGACCGGAGGGTTGGGTCAACTGTTAACAAGCTGTGCAGTTGATGCTTGCGTTGGTTGTAGTTCCATCACAGAAATGGCCCCATAGAGGCTACTCAGGGCCAGTTTTACCATCAAGTGTAAAGATCTCCCCACACCACCGCTGTCAAAGCAACACTGTCCCTGTCTGGCGTCTGTAAACAGTCCGATTACTTCAGAGAGTAAACCCTAACAGTTACTGAGGTGCATGTAAAACACAAACCAATGTGTTATCCTGTTGTTGCCTGCAACAGTGACTCCAGCTGCCAAGCTTAAACCTGATACTATGTGTTTGAAGGGATTCATGCGAAACACAGTATTTCCAACAAAACAACTGCAATTTGATGTAATTCCCTGCATTAGTGTACTTCCAGTATGTTTGAGGCCAAAGCAATGTCTGCAGTGGTCAGCAGCGATGTGAAACACAGCAGCGTGGTCCCGTAGAGTACAGAGTGTCACTCATCCAACTCTGCTAAGACACATTGAAACATCTTGCGTTGATTTAGTTTACATGTAGAATTCATCGGCGTAACACTCCACCAGCTGTGTTCACTGTGAGAAGCATTTCACCTGAACCTGTTCTAATGGGACATGATGCTAGATGAAGTATGAATGCTCATCATCCACACTGAATAGTCTACAACTCTGTAGAACATAAAGGAGTAGAAGCAGGTATTCCATTTTTAATAACTGATCACATATATGTAATAGATATGTCTTATCCTCACTTCTCTTACATCCTTTGGTGTTTCTGGTTTCCTTTTTCATTGCGGCCTTATTTCTCGACCACTCTCGTTCATTCCTTCATTACTTTCCTCCATCCTCTCACCTCCTTTCCTTGCTCTTTGCTCTCGTGATCCTCAGGAGAGGGGGAGCTGGCAGCCGCTCACTACCAGCACGCCGTTAGACTCAAACCAGCGCACTACGTTGCCATGGTGAACCTAGGCCGCCTGCTCCGATCATCCAATGAGAACACAGAAGCTGAATCTTGGTACAAGAGGTGAGAAAATAATTGTTTTTTTTTCTACTCAGGGAGGCCTGGAGCCCAAATACGTATCCGCTGCAATGCTACTGCTGTGTAGCAAGCAGGCAAGGACCAGTGATACAGAAGGCAGCATCTAATCATTTGCTCTTTAATATTGATTCTGTCACTATTCAACCTACCTCCGTCCTGAACACACAGATGTTATTGATATTGATCTTTCCATCTAACGCCTGGCTAGAAAGCTAAGACATTCCCCAAAATGTTGCAGTGTTGCTTTAAGGAGGAGTTTAATAGTGCTCTGAATTCAGATCACTCAAATAAGTTGGTCTCTCTCAATCTGAAAAAATCTGCTAAAGTCTCAAGTATGTTTTTCAAGTTTTGAAATGTAAAATGAACCATTTAGATGTAGATGATATTTCATGCCTTCTTTAAAAATGCGTGTGATGTGTGTGACGACGCGGCTGTGTAAGACACACCCATAGTCAGCTTTGCTAGAACAGTAATAACTCATTAATTACTGTAGCATTCCAAACATACAGTCTACTAGCTTTTTGAAGATAAACTTTGGTCTAGGAGTTTAAATCAAGTTTGTGTTTGTATTGGACAGTTAATGTACAACAGCGCTTGGACAAATCTTAACACATTTTTGAATTATTAATATATGATGATATATCTAAATGAAAACAACCAGAGGCCTTGTGTTGTGTGATGTTATTGTTTATTATTTACATTGCAGTGAGGATAACCGGTGGTAACGGTGTTAATGTAAAATGCAGTCTGAAGTCTAGAGCATGATTAGAAGCTCCATGATAACATGATAGAAGATCAGAACAGCTTCTTTCCTCTCCCTCATTCAGTGACTGTTGACCTTTTCTTGCAGGGCGCTGCTGGTGACGAGGAAGGTGGACATCCTGACTCCGCTCGGAGCTCTGTATTACAACACGGGGCGGTACGAGGAGGCCCTGCAGGTGTACAAAGAGGCCGCCGCCCTGCAGCCAGACAGCACCGACATCTGGCTGGCTTTGGTGAACAGACGCACACCGACACACACTCAAACACCCACTGAATCATGGAATGTCAGGACATCTATATGTGTGTGTGTGTGTGTGTTTGGTTTGGAAACACACACAGTCACACACGCTGTTTCTGTCCCAGGCTCAGGTTTTGGCCATGGCCGGTCGTACCAAAGAGGCGGAGAAGATGACCCTGGACATCATATCCAGAGAAGGCAGCTGTATCGAATGTTACCGCCTCCTGTCGGCCATCTACAGCAAGCGTGGAAACTACACAGAGGTGTGTGTGTGTCTGTCTGTCTGTCTGTCTGTCTGTCTGTCTGTCTGTCTGTCTGACTGACTGACTGACTGACTGACTGACTGACTGTACTGTCTTGGCCTCAGTGTCTGTTCCTCAGAGGTCAGATAACTCACAGTTAGGAATGATAAACTCAGCAGGAGATACTTTCAGCTCCAACAGTTCACCGCTGCCACCTGTCCTCCCTCTATCACCACCATCACTCTATCACTCCTTCACTTTCCCTGTGACCCAGTTTCACAGTAAATATGAATTCTGTGGTATTAGTATGCAGATTGTTCACACTAGAAATCTACAGTACGATAAAATGCCAGTAGTCATACTAATATCGATGCCAGTGTGGTACATTCATTAAGAAGTTGTGGCCAGAAATGCCAGATTTTGATTTCAACTGACCATAATATTTATACAGTATATAAATATCAACTATCTCACATTATAACCAAACTGCAGATCAAACCTGGACTGGACCATGTGTCACTAAAAGACGCTTATGTAAAGCACAAAAGTATTACCAGCAAAATGTACTTTTCAGTACTCAAAAGTAATACTACTATGCACAATGGCACTATCAGTGTTTTACACTTTTAAAACACACTTCAATTTTACAAACTGGTCATATGTTTTGTATGTTAAGTCTTTATCTGGAAAGTAACACTCAAGAAAAGTGCTTCAAAATTGGCACTGTCAGTCAATGGTAGTAATAATAATAATAACTTTATTAATATAGCACCTTTAAAAACAGAGTTCACAAAGTGCTTTGACAGACAAGCAGCAAAAGCAAGACAATAACCGAAAGCACAGTGAGACCGTTGATACGATAAAAATAGACTAAGAAATAAATATTATATACTGTGTATATATATATATAAATAATATATTTAGTAAAATAGTTTAGTAAAATCAACAAATAAAACTAAAACAGAATTAGAACAGGAAAGCGGAGACGTCACATACGGCAGTCTGTAAAAATGTGTTTTAAGAAGTGATTTAAAATGGATTACTGATTCTGAGAGCCTCATCTTCTCAGGCAGCTCGTTCCAAAGCAGAGGGGTCCTGATGGCAAAAACACGGTCGCCTTTAGTTTTCAGCCTCGACTTTGGAACAGCCAGAAGCCCCCCCGAGGATCTTAGGCTGCGACCTGGCTCATAGGGCATCAACATTTCCTCTATACAGTATATGTTGGGGCCAGACCCAGACGTGCTTTAAAAGTGTTGAGTAAAATCTTAAAATCAATTCTAAAACGTAAGGGAGTCAGTGGAGAGAGGCCAGGATTGGGGTGATTTGATGTCGTCTGTTAGAACCAGTGAGAAGCTGAGCTGCTGCACTCTGAACTAGTTGGAGGAGAGAGAGTGACTTCTGGTTGTAGCCAGAGAGGAGGAGTTACAGTAGTCCAGTCTTCTAAAGATGAATGCATGAAGGACTTTTTCCAGGTCAGGTTGAGAGAGCATTCCTTTGAGTTTGGAGATGGTTCTTAATTGAAGAAAACAGGACTGGACAAGTTTTGTGACTTGTGGTTTGAAGAACTACTCCTACGTTTCTGGCAGTGGACTTTATGTTAACAGACAGGGGGCCAAGGGCCCTTTTAATGGGAGTGATAGGGTTTAGGGGACTACATATTATGATTTCTGATTTTGAGTTATTGACTTGAAGAACATGTTGTGCCATCCAACGTGTTGATATCATTAAGACAGTCTAAAATAGCAGCTAGGCTTCTTGGGTCATCAGGTCTCAAGGGAAGGTGTATCTGTGTGTGTATCAATGAACAGAGACATTATGACGTTGGATGATTGATGAATGATGTGTAAACGTTACTGGTAATGCTAGAAGCAAGATGTTTCTAGAGAAAAGAGAACCTCTGTGCTCTGTGCTGCTTGACAAATATACACATCTGGTTCAGTTGTTACTGTCCCAGTATGTGCCCAGTGTTAAAAGCCCTACTTTATGACAAACAGTGCCATTTTCCCATTAGGTCAAGCATCCATGCTGTCTTGAGCAATATGTGGTCCATTGACGACTAAACTGGAGACTTTGGTGCTGTCATGCCTGCACGGAGAGACATAACGTGTCCTGCTCCATGTGCTCATCGACCGTATCTGGCAACCCGCACTATAGCAGGAGATCCTGCACAGGACAGCTGGGTGGGAGGATACACAGTTTTTCATAAAGAAGTAGTTGTACCATGTAACACCCTCTAAAACCACAATTTGTCATTTTTTGTTTGAGTACAGATTAAATAAACAAGATGGACTTAGAAGCACACACCGAAGGCTCTCCTCCTTTTTCATCTTCATCTCATCTGATCATTCCAATACACAAATATGTTCACAGAACAACATGAATCTAAGTGATGAGTGAGAATGGTGTGGAAATGGTAGGCAAATGCTGCTTTGTTTATGTGTAGTCCTTGAGCTTCTGGTTTCACTTTTTGAATAACGAAAACAGTCTACGCCACCTGCTGGAATGTTATTCCCTCTCAAGCAGGCGCAGAACATTTGTGTGTAAATGGCTTTAGTCTTTGCGGTGTGTTGAAGTGCAGACACCCAGACACAGCGACTTGAGGCAACACAACAGTCGGTCTCTGTTGCTGATAGTTCTTTGATGTGAGTTTGGTGTGTCTGGGTCTAAAGAGAAAATGACTACAGACATACAGTCAGGTCCATAAGTATTTGGACTGTGACACAATTTTTCTAATTTTGCTTATTTACACAACCCCAATGGATTTATACTAATCAGTCAATGTGTGGTTGAAGTGTAGACTTTCAGCTTTAATTCAATGTCTAAAACAAAAATAATCACAATAACTGTTTAGGAATTACAGACACTTTTACAGTCATCCCCATTTTCAGAGGCTCAAAAAAGGCCATGAAAACGGTTTCATGGCCAGATGTGGTCGGTTCTGTCACTATTTCATGACAAATGATGCCAACAATAGGATTCAAAATGTTATATTTGCAGTTGGTAGTTGGTCCTTGGAACTTTCACCATGCAGACCAAAAAGGTGTCAATGCAAGTGAAGGAGAACATTATTAGGTTAAAAACATTGGTGTACCGTGGTGAAGAAAACCCCTTCATAACATCTACTGAAGTCAAGAACACTCTGGAGGAGGTAGGCGTTCCATTGTTAAAGACTACAATCAAGAGACGCCTTCAAGAATCTAATTACAGAAGGTTTACAACAAGGTGAACACCTCTGGTACCACTGAAGACCAGGAAGGCCTCATTAGACTTTAACAGAAAACATCTGAAACAGAATGACCAGTTCTGGAACATGATTCTTTGGACAGATGAAACCAAGATGAACTTGTACCAGAATGATGGTAAGAGAAAAGTGTGGAGAAGGAAAGGAACGGCTCATGATCCAAAGCATACCACATCATCAGTTTAACATGGTGGAGGCAGTGCTATGGATGGGCGTGTATGGCTGCCAATGGAACAGGGTCACTGGTGTTCATTGATGATGTCACAGCTGATAGAAGCAGCAGGATGAGTTCGGAGGTGTTTAGGGCTGAACTATCTCTTCAGATTAAGACTAATGATACTAAACTGATTGGATGGCACCTCACAGTGCAGATGGATAATGACCTAAAACATGCTGTAAAAACAACCCAAGAGCTTCTTATGGCAAAGGAATGGAATATTCTTCAATGGCCAAGTCAGTCACCTGATCTCAACCCAAGTGAGCAGCTTTTCACTTCCTTAAGATAAAAGTGAAGCAGAAAGACCCACAAACAAGCAGCAGCTGAAGGAGGCTGCAGTAAAAGGTCTGGCAAAGCATCTCAAGGGAGGAAACTCACCGTTTAGTGATGTTTATGGAGCCAGACTTCAGGCAATCATTGACTGCAAAGGATTTTCCTCCAAGTATTAAAAATAATGATTATATTCACAATTATGTTAATTTGTCCAATTACTTTTGAGCCTCTGAAAATGGGGATGACTGTAGAAGTGGCTGTAATTCCTAAACAGTTATTGTGATTATTTTGTTTTAGACATTGAATTAAAGCTGAAAGTCTACACTTCAACCACATATTGACTGGTTAGTTTCAAATCTATTGGTGTTGTGTTAATAAGCAAAATTAGAAGAATTGTGTCACAGTCCACATACTTATGGACCTGACTGTAATTTGTACATTCAATGCATATAATGTGTGTCCGTGTCAGGCGCTGGATGCTCTGGACAGGGCCCTGCAGCAGAGTCCCAGTGATCTGACAGTGAGGGCAGAGCTGTACTTCTCCAAAGGAAACCAGCTCAGAGAGATGAACCAGCTGGACCAAGCCTTCGAGGTACCGCTCTCTTCTGTCTCTTCAGCCAGGTTTCTATTCAAATGTGGCACAAATGTTAACCCAAATTTCCAGAAAATTGGCAAAGTACAATGGAAGTCAGGGGGTGGAGCAGGTCGTCGTTTAATCATAAGGTTGGCAGTTTAATCTCCGGCTCCTCATGTCTGCATGTCAAAGTGTCCTTGAGCAAGACACTGCTTTACAGCAGCCACTGCTCCTCAATGCAGAGGGCAACTTTCATGAACGAATATGACAATTTAAAATAAAGTTTCAAGTGTTTAATGAATTCCCGTTTCCATAACATGTTTGTCTCATGCATTCATTTGAGTAACATTACAGTCTCCTCATTGCATTAATTGTGAATCCCTTAACAAAACTGCTCCATAAGCTCTCTAATACAAGTAGTGTTGAGTAGTCGTGCTTTAGTTATTAATTAGAATGTCAGTACACAGGGAGACATACAGTGCAGCCCATTTATCTCCTGCTGTCTGAAGGAGATGATGTTGAAACTGCTTATTAATCGTTTTTTTACACTCGTGTGGTATTCCAGTGGCCGAAGTAGGATTTCGAAAACTTTCGGAACCTTTTTTTTTCGTCAACTCTGAAAAGATAGCTCAAGTGAGATAATTTGGGCTTGGAAACAGAAAATCTTTAGCAACACAAGCAACATGTCTGTCTTCAGTCTGATGGTTGGTCGATCCACCACTTTGGTTCAGACTGAAACATCTCGTCAACTAAATGAAGCGCTAGCTTAAGTTCAGTCAGGAAGACTATACTTTTGCATACTTAGGCCTGAAGGTTTATTTCTCAGTCATTCTGACATTCACTCCTCTCACACACGCTCACTCATAGTGTCCTGCTCTCATTGTTTGGGGCTGTCAATAGTGATATTAACTGGTCTCTTCATAGACACACCTACATCGTTAGCCTCTCATCTCACTGCTGTGTTTGTTTGGATATGGTTGTCTCTCTGCCTTTAGTACATCCATGCTGCTGTTACACCCAGAATGTGTAGAGGCGAGAACTCTTTCCTCCACTTGTAACAAGCTGATCGCCGGGTTGTCTTATTCTAAATCCAGCGAGCTATCCGTGCATTCCTCAGGGCCCAACATGGTTCAGACTCTGCCTCACCGGCCTCCCTCATCACCACCAGGCCTCCTCATTGCAGCTTAAATTCTGTAATAGCGATGGGCCTCAATTAGCCTACCTCAACTTCAAGGGCATCTGGCTTTATTGAAGCAGTCATATCAGAGACACACGTAGTCTCCTGTACCATAAAAGCCCTCTACCGGCTCACTTTGTGGGAAACCTTTAATGTAGCTGTCTCCATCTGATGTCACTTGTATGTTACTACAAGTACAGGTGTCTGGAAAAAATACACAGTCACCATTTAGTTTTTTTCATATATCAAATAAACAAAGGGAAGTACTTTATGCCAACTAGGCATAAAGTGTATGCCCAGCTCATAAAGACAGTAGGCAGAATCATGCAAGTCCCTGGTTATTGCTGACCTCGTCAAATCACAAAACAGAAACTTTGTTCCATGTTGAGTCGCTGCCTTCGTCTGACTGTTCTCACGATGCGTCCATCCGTTACTTTCATACAACGATGCCAGATTCTAATTTTGGGGTTCAGTATCTGGGAAGGACATTCTCACATGCTGACCCGAGGAGCCGGGGATCGAAGCGCCGGTCTTCCTATCACAAAAACTAAAAGGTGACCATGCTTCTGCCATCATGGCACTCCGGCTTTGGAAGGACCTGCCTGAAGAGAAACAGCTCACACAATCAGTAATCCATTTTACCTTTAATCCAATTTGAAAGACTTTTTACTGCTTTTTTCTGTTTATTTTGTATTTTCTTTTTATTTGTAACTATTGTATTGGTTTGTTTTTATTGTTTCATCTATTACACTGTTTTATAAGTATTTAAATGTTACCTTAGTTTGCCTGTGTGTTGTTCTATCACCTTGTGCCAAACTTTTCTATATAAATAGAGAAAAAAAGCTGCTAACTCAGGTCCAACCATACAAGAGATCCAGCTCATTACTGCTACTACTTCTCAACAGATCTGTTGGCACACTGAAACCCTTTGAATCTGTGGAGGAAGTTTCTGGAATGCCCTTTTCTGCACAGGAATGTGGATTGACTTCCTGAGAAAAAGGCTTGAGAGGAGAGCAAAGAAACACTTATAGGGAATTACTGGTGGAGTGGAAACAAGACTGTGGTCACAATATCTTTAAAGAGAGTGGATGGAGATAACGGTGTGATGTCTGTTATTTCTCTGGTATTATCAGTCTCTGAAGGAGCAAAACAGCCTGAGAAAGCGTTTGAAGTGCGGTTTAAACTGCTTCATTTTAGGACTTTTTAGAGCTAGAGCAGACAGCCTGGCTGCTGATTCAAACATCCACAGCCCTGCTCTAATCCCTGCAGATAACAAGCATAAATAAATGAGGTGCATATATTGAGGGTTTTAAATACTGAAACTGTTCCCATTGCTCCATTTGTTTATTAATCATATGTTGGCCTTGAAAACCAAATTTCAGCATGAGGCGTGATGAAGAGACTAAAATCCACAGCAAAGCAGAAGTCAAAGAAAAAGAGCGCAGGGGTCAGAAATTGAACTGTTTGCAAAAGTTCATCATCTTACCGTATTTTCCGCACTATAAGGCGCACCGGATTATAAGGCGCACCTTCAATGAATGGCCTATTTTAGAACTGTTTTTATATATAGGGCGCACCGGATTATAAGGCGCATAGAATAGAAGCTACTACAGTCAAACGTTTGACTGGGGTTGTGTTATGCATCCACTAGATGGAGCTGTGCTAAAGGGAATGTCAACAAAACAGTCAGATAAATCATTCAGTCAAACTTTATTGATTTTTGATTTCATTCACAATACGGTAACTTAAACGTAGAGGGGAACTTTTCCCTGATTCAGTAAACACGTAAAAGAAACAGTCTGATACCACTAAATCAAACGTTAGTGCATTCACAATATAGTAACTCTCGAGCGGTGTTTACCGCTATTACTTCGGCGACGCCCCTGACTACGGTAGCCGTAATGCTGCAAGCGGTGCGGCTTTGTAGTTTACCAGTCGTACTGAAACATTTTGACAGAGCGCCGTGTACAACCAGTATGGATCAACCAATTAACCAATTGATCCATATATAAGGCGCTCCGGATTACAAGGCGCACTGTCGTTTTTTGAGAAAATTATAGGCTTTTAAGTGCGCCTTATAGTGCGGAAAATACGGTACTTGTTTTTGATTTTTTTTATTCAGAGTGAGTTCATAAAAGCAGAGGGTCGTAGCAGAGTTGAAGGCCCTAACTGACACTAAAGTGGAAAATATTTTAGGGGTTGGACTGGGCCACTTAAATATATTCTTTGCATGGGTGAGAAGCTGCTACTTTATGTGAATACATTCTGTGGCGTGTCCTCTGTCTTTGACAAGTTTGTCACTCGCTGGTCTTACGCAGCAGGACTCTGCTAACAACTTACTGGCTCTCCTCCTACTGACATGAGAAGTCATTGTTGTCGGCACTCGTTTCAGTTTACCATTTGCTAAGTGTTTCGTTGACAAATTATCCCGTGAATGGTAACTTATTGAGTTTTTTTATCCCCTCCCTTACTATAATATAAACCTTGTTGTTGTTCCTTGAGTGGAATATGACACTGACCAGTCTGTTTTTGTTCCCTCCCACCAGAGCTACAAGCTGGCTGTCGAACTCAAACCTGACCAGTCCCAGGCCTGGATGAACATGGGAGGGATTCAGCACATTAAGGTAGCACACATCAATTCATTACTGAAGTCAACACACACTACTGCCATTCTGTGCTGGGTTCCATTCCAATGTGCTTAGCTCACTAATGCTCTTGCAAAAAATGCTAAAAGAGTTCTTGTCATGATGTACGGTGACTTATTATTTCAAATATGATGGTATTCATTCTCACGGTTTCACAGATCATTGTAGTCACGTACTCACACTCTAAATACTCACACTGCATGTAACAAGACGTTTTCAGGCTTTTTGAGCTCATCCTTTCCATCCATTTCCATCCTTTCCCCATCATGAATGTATTTCCTCTGTAGCGGTATTTGTATTTGGTATCGTTTTGGCCTTTCAGGACCATGTTTTTTCCATACATTCTTATTTACTCACGATCAATGAATACTAAAGGAATTGGATCAGTTATGTGTCAGATTAATAATTCCTTAATCTACCCCTCATACCCATTCCTAGTATTTAGGTGATTTGTGCATCAGCTGGGCTTAGATTAAACACGTGTTAAACAGTAAACTGCAGTTAAGCTATTGACAGAGCAACAGCCCGCGTTCATTCTGGATTGAACACATATTGCTGTACACATGTATTGTTCTGTATGTGTGTGCAGGGAGACTATGCAGCAGCCAGGATGTACTACCAACGAGCTCTGCTTCTGAGCCCTGGCTCCAAACTTCTGAAAGAAAACTTGGCCAAGCTGGACCGACTGGAGAGAAGACTGACAGGGGGAGCGTAGACCACCGCGGGTCTCCAAACACTGTACCATCCTGGGCACAGATAAGGAGAGCAGGGCACGGCCCAGCCCTCAAAAGCCCAAACACCAGCCACCAGGCAGCTGGATACTAAGATCACCAGCCTTTGTAGGAGCAGGACGAGGGTGAACCTGTCAGGTCTGCAGCGTGTTTGGAGGTGGGCCGGGTGTGGAGTCAAAGAGACTGGTCAAGCTACAGTCCACACACCTTTCCTCGTGTAGATAGAATCGATTGATTCATCTTCATCAAGGGATTGCACATCAGCTTTTGACATTTGTGTTTGATTGATTTATTATTTGGGTCCATGTGAAGGCATTTTATTTAAGGCACTTAATCACAGATTGTACTTCAGTCCTATGTGAGAATTGTTCATGTATATACATTAGTGCAGTGGGAGTGTGTGGAACATGTTATTATTTTGAAGTAAGTCAGCATGGGAACAGTGGGTGTAACGCAATAATCTAAGCTCAAAGTCTCAGCGTTGACCAAGGAGTCAAAGTCACTGACCAGGAGTCGGCTCGCGGCACAGAGGACATTTAAATCCAACACCAAACCACAGGTGGGACATTGGGACAGTCAATGTTTTGCAGGGTTGGGGAAGCTGCTTTGAATATGTAGCTTATGAAGGTACAGGATGCTCTTCATTGGAAGTAATTAAGGCACAGCAACACTACACTTGTGTTGAAGTAGATTAACAGGACAGGTCAGCTGCCGTTCCCACTCTCTCTCTGCTCCATACTGTCAAACCAGCCCAGTAGCTTGATTCTCCCCTGAATCAGAACACTGGGAATCTCTGGGTGCAAAGTCTGAACAACTGTAGCATTTGGTTGTGCTTCTTGAGCAATAACATCCTGCTACTGTAAATGTTGCATACCTTTTGAAAATGGCTATGCAACCCAAACGCTACCGCTAAATAGCTACTACATACAGTATAGTGCTACTGTTCAGTACTGTCACAAGTTTAGTCCTAAAGTTGAGAGTACATGAGCTGAAATTCCATCAGTTTACTTGAAACATTCTGACGGCTGAAATTACAACTCGACTCTGTTGCACTGAGTGGTGTTTCTTTTACCTCACAGGGATCTTTGGCCAATAGTTGACACCCTCTTGCAGAAAGCACATTAACCAGATAATGGCAAAGTTTAATTTTGGCAAGTTTGGCATTAAAGCTAGGGTTGGTAATCTTGACAAACTAGTGAGGGTACGCTTGATCATCCTTAAAAAAACCCGGCTAATGTTGCCAACCCTTTTCCAAAGAAATTAGCGAGCAGCACCATCTCCAAAACTTGCTAAAAGTAACGAGAAAGTCTCCAAGTTGGCAACAATGACAGCTCGCCCCTTCAGGCCTCTCTCCAAGGCCAACATGTCCATAATGCACATAAACAACAAACGTGCCTATTGTTAGTACTCACAAGCAGTTTGTGGAAGACTGATGCAGTGTGTGCGCAGGCAGGTAAGCAGGCTGGTAGGCCGTCATCACCAGTCAGTTCATTCGGCCCGAATGGAATCTGAATCGGACGTCTTATTACAGTCCTGTGACAGACGCAGATTTATTTTTTTTCTTCTTTTGTCAGAACATTTGATTCATAGATTGCTGTTTGGCCTCCGTGAGAATTTCTACTAATATAGCTAAAATGTTTTTGAAGAAAATTACCAACCCTAGCTTTAATGTTGATTAGCTACAGCTGTCATTCAAATCAATAAAAGTAATTCTCAGTGCCAACTAAACTTGAATTTTTCATACCTGCCTGTGATCGTTTTTTTTGTTGGTCTGCACTCACTGCCACTTGATGACACGAGTCAGCTCTATGCACCAAAGACACACAGTCGAAAGCTCCAAAAAGTTAGTAAGTGGTCCCTTGAGTTTGGATTATTGTGTTGAAGAGATGAGGTTTGACACAACATTGACTTTCTTCCCACTCCCTGCTCGAGTATATTAGTGAAAAGAAAATGCAAAATCTGTAAAGATCTGGGATTCTATGATTAAATGTAAGAACCATGACGGCTGCCTTTTCTTTAAAGTCTATGTTCTTCTGACCTCCATTTCCAGAACTAGCAACATTCTAAGATTATATTGCGAGCCTTCTGCGAGTATAATAAGCTAGTTCATCTACTCCTGTGTGAAGAGCTGAAACGTGACTTCATGCGTACCATAACCTCTGAAGATTACTGTTTGGTTTCTTGTTGTGGTTTTGTTAACAGTGATGTTGATTATGAATGAATATTGTTGTGGAATGACAATGGGATGAAAATGAAGTGACTAGTGCAATGACTGACTTGCACCAAGAAAATAAAGTATATGTTTTATTAAATGGTGTTTGGAGTTATTGCTATTATTATTACAAATGTTTATGTATAAGCCTTGACAACCTATGGTTACCCATTTAACCCACTATTTAGATTCACAAAGATGTTTACGTGTATATCTGCTGAATAATTATTGCAGCCTTAAACATACAGATGGGAGAGAGCATCAAAAGGCGGTTGAAAAAATGTATCATAGTGTGGCATTTTCCCAACAAGACAGATACATTGTTATGGGATTATGTCAAAACATTTCTCAATTGTAAGCCAGAAGCTATCTGGCTACCCAAGGAGAGCAGGTCAAATACATGATGACTTTATCTTTACAAAATCTATGTCAACAAAGCAGTCAGAACTCCTAAACGCTTTGTGAGGCAGATTTAGCATGAGGAATAATATGTCCTCTTGATCACTGATCACTGAATCAGACAGATTTACATAGCTGATGTTCAGCGATCATTACTATGTGCGGCAATTCTGATTCATCTCAGATGAAGTGGCAATGGTGCAACAGCTTAATGGGGAAAAGGATGTCTTCATGGGGGCCATGACAACTGCCCATGCCAGACAGATGCTTTATGATTTGTTGGATAAATTGCAGGAACATGTGTTGTAATGTTTCACTAAAAGGGTTGTCTTTACATCAGGGGCTGGTGATTGGTATCTCGGTGATTTGACAGATGACAGATGATGGTGACGTGTGTGAGGCCTCCCCGAGGAAATCGCAGCACAGTTTGTATTGGGGGGCCTAAAGTATTGTTATGCCTATCGCACGAGACTCGGTATAACACTGATGTGAAAGCAGTAATACGGAGCAATATTATCACTGCCTGGCAAAAGCATTGGGATGAAGGAAACAAAGGCCGTCATCTCTATGAAATGAAGCAAAAAGTGTGAAGAAAACTAAAACAATAGGAAAAAACTTCAGAGAGCAAACAATCATATCAAGACTGAGGTTAAATGAAACGATGCAGTTAATGGGGTCTGTTTGAATGTGGCACAGAAGAAGAAACCGTTAAGCTAAAGAATATATTAAAGTATTGTGGGGTGGGAGTCTTGAGTCTTTTATTGAATATATATATATATATATATATATATATATATATATATATATGAATATATAATATATTAATATATTGAGCAAAGTTAGTCTAAAGCCTTGTTTGTATAAAGAGTTGTTGTTTTTCTCCTGGTGCTCAGGCTCACACTCCTCCACAGTAGGTGGCGGTAATGCGCCTTTAACGATAGTTGCTGCGTGCCATTAAACAAAACGAAGAAGAAGAAGACGCGCTCCGTCTCTCAGTTTAAACGTCACATGCGGAAGTATCAACATGGAGACCGTCAGAGAAGCTTCCACGAATCCACTTTTGAAAGATGGTAAAGCAGCTGTATGAGTGGCAGCGGTGCCGTGTGTCGTTCCGAGTGTGTTCATCGATAGCTCTGAAACACGTTGTCAACAGCGTGGATCCACATTTCCCACATTCGTCCGCAGTTCGCGCTACAAAATCCCTTTTCCGAGCTAATTTACCAGCTATTACGTATCTTCATTTTAATAGTGACGTGGTGGTTCAGATAAATACATTCACCAACAACGTGTTCTAGGCACATTGATTGTTGTGCTCATTGGTACAACTTGTAAATGACACTGATGACAGAGACTAAGAGACTAACTAGCAAGCGAGTCAGAGAGACAGCAGCCAGTGGTGTGGTCTAGTCCGCAGAAAGGTTGAAGAGAAACAGAGATGAAAGCTCTGTTGTAGAAGAGGAGTTTAGTTTTAGCATTAGTTTAATACACCACAAAAGTGACATTTGGGAACAGCGTGACCTGTTGTGAGTATGAATGGTTATACGACGTGCTGCTGTGTTCACAGGGTGCTACACGGATTTCCTAGCGGAGGACTTTGATGTGAAGACGTACACCGCTGAGGCTATTCACCATGCTGTCATCGCTGAGCAACTGGCCAAGCTGGCACAGGGCATCAGTCAGCTGGACAAGGAGCTGCACAGCCAGGTACAGACCCAGTACACCACAACACACTGCCGGAGGGGTCTCCACTTCTGTCCCATGTGGTGACATGAAGATACATTTACAAATTACCATCTATAGGTACAAATGTGTGTGCTGAAAATAACCTGAACTTGGAAATTCCAAGTCAGACTTGATATAGTCTGCTTCAAATAGCTAATGCAGCATTCACACAACCAGCGACACAGCAACAGGCTACAGGTCATTGTGATGCGGGACAGACGGGACTCAAAACTAAAAAAACGTCAAGCAATGTTTTCATTTCACCCATTGCAGTTTTGCCTTCCTAGTGCTATTCAACGACATTCTGTTTTTATCTTTTTATTTATGGGTCTTTTAAAGCCTTTATTAGTGCAGGTGGAAATGACAGGAGAGAGAGAGAGAGAGAGAGAGAGAGAGAGAGAGACAGACGAGGGTCAGAATCGATTTAAAACTGTGATCTAAATAAATTCAGATTTTTTTTTCTGAGGATTGTTTTACCTACAATGGCTCTAAATCGCTGTCATTGATTATTGCTCCCGAGTAGTATTTGACAGATCTCTTTAATGCCACCATCAATGTAAACCACTACGTTTTAGTAATTCTTATTCATTTAAATGCAAATTATTTACACTTCAATGACTGCTGTATTTATTTCCTTAAGCCTGTGAAATGTATTTAGACTGATTATGTACTTTGCAGGCAGCAATTTGGTTTAGCTTGTTTTATCTCACAGTGTTAAGTTCTGCAGAAACGTGCTTTGAACCACTTCCTACAGAGAACAAAGTGGAATCCATAATAGTCATCCATCTAAGTTTGTACTGCTTCTTTCCAGGTTGTGGCCAGACATGAAGACTTACTGTCTCAGGCGACTGGGATAGAGTCCCTTGAAGGTAAAGAGACACATTTCTATATGCCACCATTATAACTTCATAAACACACTTTGCACCGTGGGCTTTAGAATATCTTTCTCTTGCTGACTGTCATTGGTTTCAGTTCATTTGGGTACTCTACACAAATCGACTGCAGACACTAACTTGGTTAACATAAGTTGTCCCTTATCGACAATAAACCTTTTAGACTACTTCACTCAACAGCAATCTTGTTTATTTTATTTTGGTCAAAATTAATTTTATTTATATAGCCCAAAATCACATTTTACAAATGTATCTCAAGCAGTGTGTAAAGCATGCAACACCTTCTGTGAAGCAAAGTCAGTAATGAGTATTAATGGTACATGAATTCATACAGAAGGAGAGAGAGGAGAGAGGAGAGAGGAGAGAGGAGCTCAGTGTATCCTAGGAAGTCCCCCAGCACTCTAGACCTATAGCAGCTTATCTAGGGGCTGGTCCAAACCTGAGCCAGCCCTAACTCTAAACCTGAGTCAGCCCTAACTCTAAACCTGAGCCAGCCCTAACTCTAAACCTGAGTCAGCCCTAACTCTAAACCTGAGTCAGCCCTAACTACTGTGTTTTGTAGCCTGTTTAATGGGAGTTGTTACCACATTGTCACTGACCTTATCTTTTTTCCAACATCTATTTTCTAAATGTTTGTCCTGGAGGTCTGATGTTATGACAACATTCTCATCATCAACGTGATCATACCAATTATTAGGTCTGAAATGCCAGACCTTCTCAACAGCATGTTAATGACATGACAATACTTTCGTAATAATTCAGATTTTTCAACAGTATTGTTGAGCAGTGATTATTGGATATTTGCATTGAATGTTTAAATAATTACCTGCTGTGACCTGTTTTTCAAACTCTGCCTTGTTCAATTATTGCAGTTCATGGTTTTTACCACAAGGGGGGGCATTATTTTTCAGATTCAGTCTTAAAATCTTGTGTCAGGAACATGGTGTTGTTGTTGTTTTCAGGGGTCCTTCAGATGATGCAGACGAGGATCAGTGCTCTGCAGGCAGCTGTTGACAGGTACATCTGTGTTCCTTTGCTGCTTCTATTAGGTGGGCCTTGAAGTTATATGATTGTTTATTTAATTTGAAAACTTGGGTTTTAAAATAAAAATAATTGTCAATATCATCAAATATTTCTGACTACATAAGCAACCATAACCGTTGAGGTTGACAAGAACAGCCTTCATTAGAGTTTAGCACTCCGAAACTCATCACATCTATCTTCAGATGCATGATGTGACCTTTCTCCTATTGTTGCTTTACAACCTGGAATTAAAATGGATTATTATTTGAATTTTATGTAATTGACCTACACAAAATTAAAAAAAATTAAAAAACGTGCATATGTATGCACCCCTTTGCTAAGAAGCTAGATAAATAAAGTGTTTAAATATTATTACTTAATTCATCTACAAAATAGCCAGAAAGCATTTTTTATGTTTTTTTTTATCTGAATCAATGGTTTGTAAAATGGTGGAACACAAGGAAGAACGACCAACCAAAGACTGAAGCTCTTAAGAGTTCATGTTATCAGAAGAATGTTGCTGTTAAAGCAGCTCTCTGGTTCTGAATGAAGCCGTGCTCCTCTCTCAGGATCAGGGTGAAGATCGTCGACCCATACAACAAGATCGTGGCCAGAATCACCCAGCTCGCCAGACTGCAGGTACACACACTTCATGTCGATGATATTTCAGTTCATTTTCTGTGGCTGTGTGCGAATCTGTTTTTCTGTTGAGATGGCAGAAGAAACTGCGTGCCCGTTTTACTGAAGAACATTATTTTACAATTGATTCTCAAGCTTTCCAAAACCCACAAAGACACTGAGGCTGTGTAGGAGAGAGGCTCCGCATTTGCCTGTTTGGAGGCAAGAGGTTGTTATGTGCCTCCAAGCTGCACCCACCTGTTGCTCCACCAAGCAACAGGTGGGTGCAGCTCAGAAGAAGCCCTGGGTGGCTGAGGGAAATCATGATTGAATATTGATGACACAGCGGCTGTAAGAAGGTCAGTTTTGACATTAATGTGTGTGTGGCACTATGACTTGTCTCTTGCCTGAGCCTTCAATATGAGTTAGATGTGATTCAAACATTAGGGATCAGTTTCTGGGGAATCCAAGGCCTCTGTTTTCCCCCTTCTTCAAACATTAACATTGACACATGGTCTGGAGATATCTGCACAGAAGGAGGAAAAACAATCCAGTTCAAATGAATGAGAATCAATTCATATTGTTCAGAGCCGTAGAGGTAAGTCTGGTTTCAGTTCTGGTCTCTGAGAAGTTCATTGATTTGAAGTGAAACAAAATGCCAATTCAGTCTGACGATCAAGCCACCAACAGGTGATTTGTTGTGGTAAGTTTATTGTATTTAACGAAATAAGCAAACGGACGTTTCCAGCTACAGTGTGGAGTCCTTTATGCTTCCTCACGCTACTTCTCCACTGGTTTTGTGTTAGCAATAGCCTAACATGCTGAGGGCAATGTTCATGTTCTAGATAAGAGTGATCATACTAGATTTTTAACCACATTGGAGCGGTAGTTTTATAACACTACTTAAAAAGCTAATAGCAAAAGTACGAGGAATCCGATATGTGGCGTGAACAGACACGGCCAGCTGGCTGCCTAAAGTGGATGGAAGCGCTCCCTTTACTGCACTATGATTTCACTACAAATAATATATAAAGGAAAGAGACACTGTTTGCTTACACCACCATATATTAATGTCAAATTGAACCATGTCCGACCTGGACGCCATACAGCAAACAAAAGCCAGAAAGCTATCACTGACTTGAACAACTTCACTTCCCCACTTCCCCATTAAAAACATATAAGGAAAATAATAATAACAATAATAGAAGTCTATATTCAAAACAGGCCACTGACAAGTAGAACACTTTCAATATGCGAAGGACAATAATCCACAGTTAGCATGTTCCCTGTCACAACTTCCATAAATTCTGAATAACAATGACAGCCTACTGCACACACACACACACACACACACACACACACACACGCACACGCGCGCACGCACGCAACTTCAAGTGTATATGATGATGCAGTTATATTGTACTTCTTACTTGCGTTCCTCACCATGTCCCCCCTGCGTCCCTTCTTGCTTCAGATGGCCTGTGACTTGCTGAGAAGGATCATTCGTATCTTGTACCTGAGCAAGAGGCTCCAGGGGCAGCTCCAGGGGGGCAGCAGGGAGATCACCAAGGCTGCTCAGAGCCTCAATGAACTAGGTAAGGACATGCGTGTTTATTCCCATCTATTCTAGGAAACTGGAGATGCACCAATTGCCATTTTCTTGGCCACTTCTGATGGTTTAAAAGTCTGACCTGCCGATATCTGCCATCCTGAAAAAGTCTAAATGTTATTTTGTTATTGTCATCTATAGTGGTTATTTGCATAAACACAATTCAAATAAGGGAATTCATTATTGTACAAATTATTGTACAAATCTTTCAAGTAGTAGTTTAATTATATATTATAGGTTACTTAGAGCTCGTATTAATAAGTTAAACAGGTCATAATTCCTTTGCTAATATCTCTTATAATATATATATATATACACTGCCTGGCCAAAAAAAAAGTTGCCACCAAAAAAAAAGGTCACACACTCTAATATTTCGTTGGACCGCCTTTAGCTTTGATTACGGCACGCATTCGCTGTGGCATTGTTTCGATAAGCTTCTGCAATGTCACAAGATTTATTTCCATCCAGTGTTGCATTAATTTCTCACCAAGATCTTGTATTGATGATGGTAGAGTCTGACCGCTGCGCAAAGCCTTCTCCAGCACATCCCAAAGATTCTCAATGGGGTTAAGGTCTGGACTCTGTGGTGGCCAATCCATGTGTGAAAATGATGTCTCATGCTCCCTGAACCACTCTTTCACAATTTGAGCCCGATGAATCCTGGCATTGTCATCTTGGAATATGCCCGTGCCATCAGGGAAGAAAAAATCCATTGATGGAATAACCTGGTCATTCAGTATATTCAGGTAGTCAGCTGACCTCATTCTTTGAGCACATACTGTTGCTGAACCTAGACCTGACCAACTGCAGCAACCCCACATCATAGCACTGCCCCCACAGGCTTGTACAGTAGGCACTAGGCATGATGATCCAGGTGGCGACTTTTTTTTTGGCCAGGCAGTGTGTGTGTGTGTGTGTGTGTGTGTATATATGTATATATGTGTGTATATGTATATATATATGTATATATGTGTATATATATATATATATATATATATATATATATATATATATATATATATATATATATATATATATATATATATATATATATATATATATATATATATATATATATATATATATATATAAAATGACACATTCAATTAAAAATGGCTGACTTCCTGTTGGGTTTGCAGTATACCGCCAAGATGCTTTTTTATGAGATCACTTTAAACTATCTAAGAAGAGGAATGCAGTAATTTACCTAAAGCAATATAGATAACACTGAAAAGGAATACTTCACCTCAAAATGAAAGTGCAGGCACTCGAAAAACACGTCTCAAAGCTCTAAGAAGTTTGAAAAACCACGAACACAGTTAGATTGGGGCAATCCTATCCCACCTTAATAAATTGTATATACTCTGAGACAATTCGATGGAATCAGATAAATGCTGCTGGTTGGGCTGTACTCAACTGTTTGAAGCTTTGTTTATAACTTTGATATTTAAATTCTATATCAACTTTTTTCATGTCTATTCATTCTGTGGAAGTGTTTCTTCAGCCCAGGTCTGAGCCTGACTCCACACACTGCATCATTTTCATCAAAAATTTGTGGATAAGGGCTGAGGAGAAGGCTTGGGGAGAAGGCTTATGGAGAAGGGCTGAGGAGAAGGCATGAGGATAAGGGCTGAGGAGAAGGCTTGAGGATAAGGGCTGAGGAAAAGTCTTGAGGAGAAGGGCTTGAGGAGAAGGGCTTGAGGAGAAGGGCTTGAGGAGAAGGGCTGAGGAAAAGGCTTGAGGAGAAGGGCTGAGGAAAAGGCTTGAGGAGAAGGGCTGAGGAAACGGCTTGAGGAGAAGGGCTTGAGGAAAAGGCTTGAGGAGAAGGGCTGAGGAAAAGGCTTGAGGAGAAGGGCTGAGGAAAAGGCTTGAGGAGAAGGCTTGAGGAGAAGGCTTGAGGAGAAGGCTTGAGGAGAAGGGTTGAGGAGAAGGGCTGAGGAAAAGGCTTGAGGAGAAGGGCTGAGGAAAAGGCTTGAGGAGAAGGGCTGAGGAAAAGGCTTGAGGAGAAGGGCTGAGGAAAAGGCTTGAGGAGAAGGGCTGAGGAAAAGGCTTGAGGAGAAGGGCTTGAGGAAAAGGCTTGAGGAGAAGGGCTGAGGAGAAGGCTTGAGGAGAAGGCTTGAGGAGAAGGGCTTGAGGAGAAGGGCTTGAGGAGAAGGGCTGAGGAAAAGGCTTGAGGAGAAGGGCAGAGGAAAAGGCTTGAGGAGAAGGGCTGAGGAAACGGCTTGAGGAGAAGGGCTTGAGGAGAAAGGCTTGAGGAGAAGGGCTGAGGAAAAGGCTTGAGGAGAAGGGCTGAGGAGAAGGGCTGAGGAAAAGGCTTGAGGAGAAGGGCTGAGGAAAAGGCTTGAGGAGAAGGGCTGAGGAAAAGGCTTGAGGAGAAGGGCTGAGGAAAAGGCTTGAGGAGAAGGGCTGAGGAAAAGGCTTGAGGAGAAGGGCTGAGGAAAAGGCTTGAGGAGAAGGGCTTGAGGAAAAGGCTTGAGGAGAAGGGCTGAGGAGAAGGGCTTGAGGAGAAGGGCTGAGGAAAAGGCTTGAGGAGAAGGGCTGAGGAGGGGGTGTGGTGTGTGAGGCAGGAGTTGCTCAGTGACTGATTAGAGGTTGATAATATTCTTTCTTTTCTTTTTTAAATATGAGCTTCATGACAAAAATTTTGTATTCACTGTTGCAGATACAGATTAGGCTACACCAACGTTGTTAGTGGACTATTTGTAGAATTAGATTCAACTGGTGGCTGCAGAGTAGTGATGGTTCACACACTCACACAGCGAGAGCGGCAGTCCTCAGGGCTCACCATGGAAGTGTAATGAGAACTGGATACGCCTCTCAAAATCCCCTGCAGCCCAAAAAACGTTTTTCCCATAGACCGCCATTGTAGAGCAAACACCTCAAACTGCAAAGATCAATTATGAATACATCATATAAAGGAAGTAATTTTGCATTTCAATCAGGCCCTTTTGATGAGTTGTATGATGAGGTCACAACAGTGACCCATTCAATCCCAGCCTACCTTTTCTCTAAGCTCTTCATCATAGACTTGGTCAGAATTGTAGCGTTTAACAATGGCTGGAGGTTCAGAGGACTGTGACCTTCTGGTGCCAGCAGACCAAAAGTCATATTGATGCATTTAATGTCACTGCCACCACTTATCTATCTGCCGTACGACCCTTAGTTATCACAAGGCATTCAGAGTGACAGAGTGTTTTCAGCAGCCTGTGCCTGCTAGCCGATGACCACTTCTCATATGACACACACACACACACACACACACACACACACACACACACACACACACACACACGTGGCTGCAAAGTCCTTTTTAAATGGGGTCAGTGTCCTCACTATTCTCCAGCACAGCAACAAACTGTTAAAGGTGACACAGTATCTGCTTCTTGTCTCTGGTGTGCCGGTCAACTGTTGACCAACAATTCCAACAATTTCTCAAGTGGGTTTTGCTGCTTTGTGTTTTGTTCTGCTTCACACTATGGGGTCCTGGAATCACTTAAGTGGGTTTTAAGAAGGTCGTCTGCAGTGTAGTTTGATTTCACTGCTATTCCCTTTCCCCAGAGGTTTCCACAGTTGGAAATGCTTTAATAAAATGCATGATATAGACTTTTTAGCTGATATACACAAAATGATGTCCACACACTTTTGGTCATATTTTCCACCGGCCTTGATGGTCTCCAGAGGATGAGTGCTAATTATACCGTGGCAATCCCAAAGACGTTTTCTTTCACACCACCATGAGGTGTCAACAGCTATTGGATAGGTTTGCATTGAGGTTTGGAATAAACATTCATGTTTTACTGTAATCATTTTGGTGATGTCTTCCCCTTCATGCGCCATCATCAGGGTTAAATTTAAGGTTGTCTATTGGTCATTTTTCTATATCCAAATAGCTGCCAAGACATCTTGGTCTCCAAATAAAAAATGTCAATACAAATTTTGAAATTAAGAGACTAATAATATATGCATTTAATTGGCTAATAGTCATGTAAAACCCATGAGTCTAGATGTCCTGGAGACCATTAAGTGACTAAAATGAGATCCCTACATAGAGTGATCAGGTAGTGATTTAGGGACGACTCGCACCAAACATTCTCGATTGATAAATAGCACTACAGGTAAGAGGAGAAGAACTGTTGCTTTAATGGCCTATGACTGCTGATAAAGTGCAGATCAAACCTGTGACCCTTTGCTCTGAAATCACCGGACTTCAACTGAATCCAACCCACGTAGTTTTTCCATTCATTTGTGGTGCCTTATGCTGCCTCACTCCAGTGACAGATTACTTCACAATTGTTGTTATGGTAACAATACTGTAAGGCAGTTGCATTTTAGAAAGCCAACAAACAGCCTTTCCATTATCCAAGTTTTTGCCATCTATGGTGTCGATTCCAAAATGCTCCCAGGCATTGCTTCTGTGATGGTTCTGTGGTTAAACGATCAGTATGGTTTGTTTGTTGCATCTATTTTACGGTCATCATAACGTAGCACAACAATGCACGCTATAGATTAGGGTGAGAGAGTATAACTTGCCAAATCATTAAAAATAGAATGTTTTCTTTTTCCCATGCTCAAATGGCAGGTCAAAAATTGTCTTAAAAGTGTATTTTTTGAAAACTGATATTTTTTGGCCTCACGTCTGCACTCAAAGGACATGTGGACAGAAGGTACAGGTACATATTTTTCATAACTCTGGTTACTGTGTATCCATGTGGATGTGTAAATTGGAGCCTCATCTCCTCCATTCATGATGAGCATGCACCAGTGTTAGCAATGCTAGGTCTAGTGACTACTTTACATCTTAACTTAGTATTGCTGCACCATTTCACAGACAAACGGAGTCATCTGCTGCACTCAATGTTATCCTCACAGCAACGCCACCGCATCTTCTGTGTTAAAGTAGGTATCAAATATGAATATATACAAAAACATTTAGGTTACTGGCTAATAACCAGTTTAATCATTTTTTTACAATTGTTTGATTTGTTAATAAGGCCAAAGGAAAATCAACTCACTGCTTATGCTTAGAATCTTCTGCTCTGGTATTTGATGGATGGCCAACCTACCGGCATGGCGGGAGTTTGGAGTCCGTATATCCGCATACGTGTTGACGAAGCATCAGTATGAAGAACAGATTTAAAAGCTCACTACATGACAGGACACAGTGGGGACTTCTCTGGGGAAAGAAAAATTAAATTTTGGACCTCCACTGGTCTGATCTGTTACCTCAGAGGGAGACTGGCACATGTTGTATCTTTGGTTGTTTATTACAATTGGTGACAATCAATACTGAGGTATTCTATGACTGTACTCTTGTCTATGCTAACCAGAGAACAACATGCAAAGCTGCTTAGATACAGGAGTTCTGACTTGATTATAGGGCGGGACGGTATGGCCAAAAATATATATATATATATATATAGCATTTCTTCTAGTATTTCAATAAATGAAAAGTCCACATGAATTAAATACTTAACAAATGAAAAGTACTGAGTATTTTCAAATTTTATTAAGAACCTTAGTGCAAAATGAACATAAGAGTTTGAAGTGAACTTCTCGAGAAAAAATACATATACATATGCCTTATCCATATCTTATTTAAATAGGCCTGGCCTGATATCTAAACTGGCTCAGCCACAAACAAAACACTGTCAATGCATTTCTGTGTGTCATTGTCTGTATGGTGAAGAAGAAGAAAGGCCTGTTGTGCTGGTTAATGACAAAGGATAGCCTGCACTCCAAATATGGCTGCAGTGTGGCAAACTGTGCAGAAGATGGGTTTTGTGGTCTGTGTCTGACTCTCTTGCTCCTCTTGTCTTGGTTGGGCTGAGCCTGAGAGAGTTCCTGCATGTTGTGCCCTCTTTAGGCAAACAGCTGTTTGCTTCAGCTCCACTTCGCTCCTGCTCCCATATGCAACGTATAGCGGTGTCCTAATGATATCGCCGCTACACAGTTTTGCTGCTTTTTTTTTTAGACATCACGATAGAAACGATATAGAAAAAATATTAACCATAGATATTTTAGCGTTTGAAATATATCGTCACATCGCCCAGTCCTACTGAACTGTCCTTGATAGCACTCAACACAATATTCCATAACAAATAGCAATACATTACCCTCTTTGAGTGTCTATGACACCTATTTTGAGACATATGTTGTACACAGGAAAAACTGTAAATGCAATCCTTGAACTCGTACACATTCCGCTGCAGGTAGTTTCACTCTCTACATGTAGTTTTTATTTGAAGGAAACTCCTCACCTGTACCTCTATAGTCCCCTGATCTCAGGGAACACGCCTTTTCTGAGGTCATCATTTAGTAAGCTGCCCATGGTTGCTGTACTCCATTGTTAATGAGCACATGTGTGTTTAGCTTGTTTAGGCTTGTAGTATATTTCCCCATCATAGTTGGATTTCTTCCCAAATATTTTCCACCTCTTTCTTTGGATAAACAAACCTCCATATCTGCCTCCATAACACCAGCTTACTTTACTTTTATAAGTGGAATCTAACCAATTAATTTTAGCCCCACAGATGCAACATATTTACATGTAGGTTAATCCCATTACTCTACGTCTTGTGAGCAGAGACATTTTTGTCTGGCGTCCGTGTCCTTGAAGGTAACCTTTTTATTTCTCCTGGGGTCGATCCACGAGTTATGGATGACTACATTGTTTGGCGTGGGGTCAGCTTCTACTACAGACACCACCCTTTTCTTCATCTTGCTTTTCAAAACCTTTTGGAACTTCTGCCGAGTGAAGGCATAGAGGAGAGGGTGAAAGATAGTGGTTCCATAGGCCATCACCAGGAAGCCTAAGCGGAGGCGAACAGTTAAATCACTGGGCCCGGTGCTGAGGATGACGGTGTTGAGCACAGTTATTGGGGTCCAGCAAAGTAAGAATGTGGAGATGATGAGAAGAGACATCCTGAAGACTCGCTTCTGCCTCTCCCGTCTCTCCCGATGACGCTTTACTGCTCGTCGTAGCGCAATTATGACTGACACGGACGCCCGCATGCCTAACGGTGCGTTCCCAACCGCCCTGACTCCTGTGCTGCTCTGTGAAGCGTCAGTTGACTCTGCTTGTGTCCCAGTGCTCAGAGGGATAGTAGTGCTTTTGCTCTTTTGCTTCTTTCTAGGTAAGTTGTGCTGAAAGCGTGTACCAATGCGGATATTAAGTGCCTGAAGGATTTTGTAGTAAGTCACCAGCATCACCACAGCTGTAAAAAAGAATATAGGGATCTGTGCTAGCAGGTGATAGTACAAACCCTGCTCTGTGTAATACTCATTTGGATGAGCCACTGTGATCACTGCAGTCTGGTTCACAAGGTCTGAACCAGAGTTGATGAAGAAGCTGACCTCCATGAAGGGAACCAGGAAACTGAAAAAGGATAGAGCCCAGATGGACCCCAGTAGAGCTACAGCCCGGCCCATCGTAAGCACACGGTTCGCCGGTCGCACTGAGATGTCATAGCGGTCTACAGTGATAGCCAGGACGTTAGCAGCAGTAGCTACACTTGCAAAGGAGACGCAGGCCTCATGGAAACAGCAGATCATGGCTGTGTCCGTCTCCAAAGGAAGTAACACCACAACTGCTGTCAGCGGGATACAGCAGACACACACCTGGAAACAAGACAGGAATTCAGGTCACATCCCAAAGGCATCATGTTTGTTTTCATCGAATCTTGAGATTCTTTATTCGGCACCAGGTAAAACTAGAACACACTTTGCAATGACTGCGATGCGATTCTAAAGGGTGTAATATGATTTGTATCAATCCAGAGTCCATACTTCAACCATTATGAATGGCAATCACTGAATTGCTACATGAATTATTGGCTTTGTAGATACTCATGAATACCCAAATGACTATCCGCCTACGACCGAGAGGTTTCAGTGCTCCTTCGGTCCAACGGTCAGTGAAGTGAAAGAGAGCCATTATCAGCACAATATCCTTAAATTGACCGACCTTCGTTCCATTTGGAGCTGTCTTTATTTATTATGCTGGATAGTATAATTATATTTTAAATATGTATTTTGTGAATCAACTTTATTAGTACTATGATGTCTGAAGTAAAAGTACACAGTAAGTAGTAGACGGTGCTTTCAGGGGCTTTTAAAGGATATTTTTGGGTACAATAGGTTATAGCAGTAGGAATATTTCCATATTTTGTACATAAGCATCATTATATATCTATAGCTGTTTGGGGCCCTTTTAGCTAGGGGCCACAGGCCCAGGTTGCCTAGCTTGCCTTAAAGTAATGTGTGCCCCTGGTGTTTTTCCTGAACCAGAGTGTACTTCACTGCTGTTTCTGACCATTTGGGCGTGTGACTCAACTGTGTCATGGCAGGTGTCTAGCTGAGGAGCCAAGGAAGCTTAGTGTTGAGTGTGAAGTTGTTCGTATGAGCGATTCTTGCGTAAGCGGCAAGCAGCAACACCCCGGCCAAACATTCTTCCCGTTCTGAACAGACATGTTTTCAACTGCCACTGTACCAGCAAAAAAACAACTGTTTTTTTCCTCCTTTTTTAGTACAAATAGGAAGGAAAAGATTACACTTGCCCTCTTGAAATGTTGCTGTTTGTATGATAGCAATGCGGAAATATAACGCTTGTTGTAATACACACAATGGACGACAGTGGAGAAGGTTGTAGCAGCATCTGGTTGAAGTACTTAAGATGACTGCATTCAGCACCTTAGTTGAGTAAATCAAAGCCCTCATCAACGTGTGGGGGCAGCACGCGTAGCACCTATTAGTGCGTATGGCCCATAATCAAACGTATTATTATTATACTTTGTCTAATTACTGGCACAGTAGTGGATGTTTTGTCCCTTTTTAAAACCAGAAGCATATGAACTGAATGACACTTCCAGTCCTCTTTTTGTCACACTCAGTAGTGTCGTCTGAGTATCCGACCGCTTGATGTTAAATAGTAGCTTTTAGATGTTAATAGATGGACTCACCAACACATCCACCACATGCAGGTTCATAGTGATGATGTTGGAAACGGAGCTGATGAGGTTCTGTTTCATACAGTAGAGGACAAGCACAGTGAGGTTGGAGCTCAAGCCCAAAACTATCTCCAAAAGTAGGAAGCCTGTCAGAGAAACCTAACACAAAAAGAACATGGGGGCATTTAGTGTGACACTTAATGTTATTTTAGTCATCATAATGGACGATCATAATAGTGTGAAAGTTTGAATTTATACTTTGTTTCACCAGGAAGTTTTCTTACTTACTTACTTTAGTATCCAAAATCCAAATTCTCAACCCATTAATGAGCCGGACAGTAACTAATAATAAAATATCCTATACCTAAGAAGATCTCTGTGGATTGACTTGCTAGCAAGAAAATATCCTGCTGACATGTCGCATTGATTTGATTAAAAAAGCATGTGAGCAGCATTACCTGGAAGCTGATGGGGTAGATGGGCTCGTCTGAGGTCACGTCAGCAGTGTCGAGCACCGTCATGTTGCTCATGGTGGCTGCAGAGATCCACACTGGGGATGTGTGCATTATCCTGATGGGAGGAAGAGGCCTGCAGAGCAGTTTGCACAAAAATGGTTTATTCAATACATATTAAAACCATATCATATATCAAATTCTACCAGATCTTTTGTTTTGTTTTGTTTTCTGTCCCCAGACCAGTGAACTTTCAGCTGGTCTTCTCTTTTCTTGTAGGTAATGTACTGTAAACAAGCAGTGAGGTTAGGATTAGGGTTACTGTACAGGACGCTTTGGGCTACCGATAATGTGGCATTCACTTCTCTTCACACTGCTGCTCCACAATATTTTAGTGTCTTTCACCTACGTTCACCAAACAATACTTTCATCGCTGAATAATCAGTCTGGTAGCATTATTGATATTGGTATCACTGTCAAATGCAAGTGCTATATTGTCAATGTTGAGTATGGAGTGTTACACTAATTTGTAGAGTGTGTTAGGAGGAATCGGTTTTAATACCAGAGAAGTCATGTGATTAAGCAGCGTCTGAAATCATCACCTACGACACATTTCCAAATTTTCCGAAACAGACAATCACTCAAGCACACCACCTTCATGCAGCGATCGACCAGGCGTGCATAGGTGAGAAAGTATGCAGGTTTTGTCTTCTTCATGTGTACCACTGAGTGAAACACTATGAATTTCTTTGCAGAAAGATTTAGTCGTTTCGCTCCTCCCTCTGACGACATGTTTTTCTGCCTTGCTTATGAGTGTGGCTGTTTGGAACGGCTATAAACAGTTCAAGGCAACAGTTTCTTTCAGATGTGGTCGGACTACACATTGATGGAAGAAAAATGACAGGGATGGGAGTTCTTTTTTTATTTTTCACCGATGTGTCAGAAACCTCGCAGGATAGCAAGTTGAAAGAATCTGTCCCTGTTTGTTTGTTTGTTTGTTTGTTTGTTTGTTTGTTTGCTAAGCCTAAAGAAACCCAATACGAGAACACTAGAATATGGATTCTAAAAACAGTGATATCAGGCTTAAACTCACCTCTCCCTTCCAGCAGTGTCCTCTCCAGCTCAGCAACGATCCAAGCGGCCACTAGGAACTTGGTGGAGCATGTCAAACCATCCCATCATGTTGTGACCTGACAAGATCAATCTTCTCTTTATCCACCTGATTTACAACATTCCCTCTGTGAACATATCAAAGTTTGATGGACAACAAAAAGTCTGTGAGGTTAAGCTTTAGGGATACTGGCTCCACTCAGGCGAAGGGAAAAGTCTGTTTGTGAAACACAGAAAGCCATACACACCCGCCCCTCGTTGGGGGGCATGTGGTTTGCAACATCAGTGCGGAGCACTAAGATCAATGCTTTCTTTCATGAATAGCTCTGTCTCATTGTCCGTTGTGCTTGGAGCGTTGCCTCCAGTCTCATCCCTGATTGAAAAGGATGCCAGTGCCAGAACAATCCGGCTGTCTTCACACTTGTCCTGATATGGTCCACAGCACTTTATGTCATCAGGTTTGAAATTTCATATTCCAGAGAACAGTGAAGGTAGAAAGTAGAGATGGCAGAATGGAGGGGAGGATCCAAGGGAAATAGAAAACAAGCTTATGTGGTTGTTCCTCTTGGCTCGACCCGTCATCGACCCGGGGATCCCAGAGGAGGCAGAGTGGTACCAAAGGGCAGAGACTTGGATATATGTCATATAGATTCCTTGGAAACCACTCAAAGAGACTGATCCTTTGACTCTTGGACATTCACAGCCTTTGTAGTCCCCCCTTTATCCTTGCCAGAGAAGACTTGTCCCATCATTGTCATCACCTTCCCTTGTGTTCCTCCTCAGTCATATTCCATCTGCTAAAAAAACGGGTTGAAGATTTCAGTAAAAAAGTATGAAAAATAAATTTGTCTCATCGAAATCAGATCTTTTTCCCCTGGTCTGCATGTTGCATCACATCCCCCACCTAATTCAACTCATTTATCATCCCGACAGATAGCTGCTCTCTCTGTGCTAATTAGATGCCTGTCTCTGTGTTTGCGCTCGTGGTGTGTGTGTGTGTGTGTGTGTGTGTGTGTGTGTGTGTGTGTGTGTGTGTGTGCGCGCTAAATGTGTGTTTAATCAGTTTTCGATGCCTTTCCTTTCATCTTTGATGGTTCTTGTCATGTGTTGTTCTGCTAATGATTACTGAAAACCGTGAACTGGCTCTCTGCAGACTGTCTTAGTGTATGAAATGATATACTGAGTAACTGTCACAACAACTCACTTTTAAGGCAGATCAGGATTGAGCTGGTTGGTCTTGAGGTCTAAAATTTGGCATTTGTCTTTGGACATAAGTGTCGAGGGAAATCAAGTACTGAAAACTGGCATTAAAGGTCTGGTCTGATTCAGAGTCCTATTCACTTATTCTTACATTAGATAATCATTGAAATCGATCAACATTTGGCCGGTTGCAGACTTTCTAATTGGGTGATGTGTTCTTGTAAGGTTGCTTGTGTTTGACAACATTTAACATTTTAGATCTAAATGAAAAAAGTATTATTTTCACTGATATGCTTCTTAATCTAGAAATAAATTTATAATTTCTTGTAGTATCTGTGATGAAAGTGACATGATGTATGTATTTACACGTGTAAATGTGTCCTTGCGTCGACGGCTGCTTTTTACAACTACAACAAGCCACTTGCTCAATTAAGGAGGTGCATTTGTAACTCGTGCTTTGAGTAGTTCTATAATGTGTTAAACCAATAGTACCATGGCCATGGACAAGGCTGAATTCTTATTGGCTATTTTCAGATAACTGCTCGGACGTAACAAACTCATCAGCATTCTAAATAGTTAGGAATCTCAAGGCACCTCATGATTCGATTCCTATTCAGAGGGCCACGATTCGTTTATGAAACCATTATCAATGCGTCTTGATTTTTTTGATGCACATTATTAATTACGTTTCACCATCCAATTGGTTCCACCGTCAGGAACGGTCTTACCAAATTGTTGCCGTTTCTGGCTTGGACTTCTTGACCGTAGTCAGAAAACACAGGGTAGTCCAGGACCGGGTTTAACCCTCGTCACTCCACTCAGCCGGGCAACAAGGAACGAACACTTCTGTCGGTCTTGAGGCGATGCACCCCGATGCGTCTTAGAATCAATTTATTTCTCCACCTCCGATTCTAGAGCAATACTACTTGGGTTCAGCTGCTTTGAGGCTACACATTCTCCTGTTTTCATTTCAGTGACATTTACTTGAATGTTCCTTTTAGAGAGTCTGGAGCCCCAGATTAGGAATGAGCATTATCGTACACATCAACTTGAAAAGCCACTCTGACTTTTGAAGCTATTGCAGAGGTGATTGTTTTATATCTGCATTTCTTCTTCGTTTTGTGGATTATACCTCACATGACAATTTAAGATTATTTCAGGCCCATGAAAACATTTCCTCTCACTTAGAAAGCTAGATACTGAAATTAAATAGAATGATGAATATTGTGTTCAACCAATGTTGTGTTGTAACCAATCATAATTTGTAGTAACATGAAATATACCAAAACTTTTTTTTTTTGTCTTACCAGTAAAAGGTCCAACCAACATAACACATGATTTAATGACACCCAGATACATTTGTAACTTATATTGTATATTCTTATTTTATCCTTAAGTATGGTGGAGTACTGTCAATCCAGCCGCTTCAGCAGTGGTTTTAGACGATGTCTATATGTTCTGTTACTCAGAACGGGTCACACATTGTCCAGCAGTTGGAGAAAGGGAGATGAAACGCCTGCTGCTAAGTCGTGGGACATCCTGAAAGACGTGGGCTTACCCTGACCGTAACCAAGCCCAATTTATCCCTAAACTCAATCACTACTGTGAACATGCCCACACATTCCTGGTGAAACCAGAATTTATTAAGCAAAAATTCCAATCATTTTTTGAATTCATCTTCTCAAACGGGAGGATCTGACCCACTTCTGTTTTACATCATTGTAAAAATAATTTTTTTTTTTTTTTTTTTGGACAGATCAATTGATCAATAAAAGTGAAAAATAAAAAACAACAATGGAAGAAATTCATAGGTGCAGTCTTCAATTTGCTCCCAGCTTTCATTGTCTTATATTCTCGTTGTGAAACCAAGAAGACTTTAACTTGACTCATCTTTTCTTTAAGCTGTATTTACCATTGCATGAAATATCTGTCCTGTGGGTGTTCTTACTCTAAGGACAAATTCTGATAAGATTTGTGTTGCATGATCTTTTCTACAACAGCAGAGCTGGTGTCTTTAGGGGCCAGTGACCTCAGCTTAGCTTGTGAAAACCTCATTTATCTAATTGTTCTCCACTCAAAATAGTCACTGCTTGAAAAGCGTGACTCACAGGCTCAACAACATGTCAGACGGCTGTGAGTGGTGTGATTTTTACAGTGCCTTCGTGCGACAAATTCACATTCCCTTGCTATCAGAACCGCGATAACAGTGTTAGTACATGAATATGCCGTGTGTCAGTTTACCTCTAGACGAAGACCATTCCTCAGTGATCCTCGGCTCTGTTGGAGTGCTTTCCTTCCCTGTTGGGTTTTGTAATCTCAATCCCCAAAGGTAGCGTAGAGCCCACAGGTGATAGCCCTGAGGGGCTGAGGTTTAGTACAGTAGTCCGTCATTCTAGGATGCTTGATAGTTAGTCCGTTCAGGATGGAAATGTGACTGGTAGAAAGGATGCAGCCACGGAGCCTGGAGGGAGCAAGAGAGATACTGAGGCTGCTGCTCTGCCTCTCCTCTCTTCTCTCTGCTTCTGTGTCTGTAGGTCTGTCTCTGTCCTGCTTTCTGCCTCTCTCTGTGTCTGCCTCCAGTAGCCCCCCCCCCCCCCCCCCCTTCTCTCTCTGAAACGGTCTTCTCTTTCTCTTTTTTTCCCCTATACACCTCTGCGCTTGACTAATTGGACTCACAAAGCACATGTAACACTTTTCGCTCTCATTTCTTTGTTTCTCCCTTTGTCTTTTGTAAGTGGGAATAACTCTCCAGCATGCAGGAACAACAGAACACAGATCTTTTTTTGTGTTTCTCCTTCTTTTTCTCTTTCTCATGTTTGTTTGCCCTCATTAAAGAGCCCAGGTAGGACACTGTGGCCATGACAATGCTAATAGCAGCATCCTTCCTCTCAGGACTTTGGCCACTCATCTGCTGTTTGTGTTTGCATAGCACCGGCCGGATGGTACGTCCCTTAATTGTCCCTATCTGGCCACCATTGGAGCAGTCGCCGTGTTGCGCTTACTGACTGGTGAGCATATCTGGAAGGTAGCTAGAGAGTGGATTAATTAGGGCTACTAGGCATTGGCATGGCAACAACAGCATCGCCAGCCAAAGAGAACGCAGACTGATGGATCAGAATTCCAATAAGGCCTGTCTGCTGTCTTCCAGGATACACCTCTCCACTAATAATGCAAGAACTCCTGATTTTTCACATCTCCCCCGATCTGCTCATCATATCTCAGCTTCTCACCTCTCACTCTGCATGTGTTTATGCAAGGAGTGTAAGCAGAGATGTCCAACTGTTTTACTGACATGCGCAACTCAGCGGGAGACATGTTTTCCCCCAGATACAAGTCTTTAGTGAGAGAGCGATAGATGGCAGACAGCAGGCTTATGGAGAGGGATTAAAGACAGAGACGGAAAGAGATGAAGACAGCTCGGGGACCAAGAGAAAAAAAGGCAGTGACAAATGACTAATGCAAAGTTGACAATGTTGTGTGATAGTTTCGACAAAACACCTAAAGATGTGACATCTAGGCTGTCCATTGGCTTATCCTAAAGGCTGCCAGCTGGACTCTAGCTGTGCTATTTCAAACGGAGGTATTTATGAAAACAAGTGCAGGGGTGTGTGTGTGTGTGTGTGTGTGTGTGTGTGTGTGTGTGTGTGTGTGTGTGTGTGCTTTGTATTTATGATAGAGCAGTGGTTATATTTGGTGTCACTGGGCAAACATTCCACAATGACCAAATCAAGTGGTACCACAGAGTAAAAAGACAAAAAAAAACTGCCAGAATTTAAAAATGCAGCCCTCATCCTTCAGCTCTCCCCTCTCTGTCCTCAGCCCCTCCCACCGGACATATATGCATGCGCTTCATACAGCCACCTGTAGAAGTATTAGTCATTTATTTGAAACGTCATGCTACCTACAGTTACCTGTACTACTGGTCATTCACTTCAAACATCATCCCAATTGTGATTGTGGTTCTGATGCCGTTATAGAGCGGAAATTCT